>NC_041382.1:470178558-470293426 GCF_002162155.2 Triticum dicoccoides | reverse complement strand
ACAGTCAGTATAACATACCATTTCATGCCGATCGACCATGGTACTTGTCAGGCGGGTCACGAATGGCACCCCCGCAAAGTTATCACGTGGCGGAATTATGTCCCATAGGTTGCGCACCTCCTCCTCGCTCAGCCTCATTCTTTGAGCTACGATGGCTTCATGAAGTGGGTTCTCATCATCTTCATCATCTTCGTCATCTTCATCATCTTCATTATCTTCCACCAGGTTGAGATAAATGACAGCCAGCTTGGGTCTTTCTGCTCTGAAGGAGAACCTGATCAACTCACCACCAGTAAGACGCATTTGGGCGACGAAACGGGCCCATCCATCTTCTCCAATCTGCGACATATTGCTTCCTTTCTCGACCTCCATAGTGTACGGCCCCCCAGGAGCCTCAAATGTCACAGTGTCTCCTGTCAGCTTGTTGAATTTCAACCTCACATTGCATGGGACGATCTGTGTAAAAAAAGCAAAATGACACAATGTAGTAATGTCAACACAAAAAATAAAATAGTTGTTACATTTCATCTAATTTCTTATCGCCGCATGACGAAAACTCGGCTAGAAGTAGATGCCGAACAGCTTGCCAGTTGCAAGGCTGCTGGCGCACCTTGACTTGCACAGTCGACATAGTAGTGGTGGTGGTGGCGCCATTTTCCTAAAGCAATATGAGCAAAGGATTAACGATCCACTTCACACGAAAGAAAAACAGTAGCCTGTGATTTTAACTAAATTGGCACCTACATTTTGCCAAAAAATAACTTATTACAAAAAAACAAAAACATCTACATATCCATGTACAGAAAAAATAACAATAAAATGGTGCATACTAAATCAACTAGCCTACTAAATCAACTAAATCAACTAGCCTACTAAATCAACTAAATCAAAATGTTCTAAATCAACTAGCCTACTAAATCTACTAAATCAAAATGTTCTAAATCAACTAAATCAACTAGCCTACTAAATCAACTAAATCAAAATGTTGTATATGAACTAGCCTACTAAATCAAAATGTAGCAGGGAGGAGGGAGAAGAAGGGGCGACTCGAGGAGGGAGAAGAGAGTAGGACGGAGGAGGAAGGCGGAGCGAGGAGGGGCCGTCCGGCGGCGAGTCGAGGGAGGACGGAGGAGGAGGGCGGTACCGAGTCCAGCGAGGAGGAGGAGTTGACGGCGGCACAAAGGGAAGAGGGGTAGGCGACTGCGGCCGGCGGGGGAGGACCGGCGCGCGGGGGGGGGGTGAGGGGCAGTGAGTCTGAGTGTGTGAGTGTGGATCGTGGAGAGGAGCGTACGTGGGGGTGGAGATAGCTAGTTTTAGCAGTTGCGCTCTAAAGGCAAAGGCGCTACTGCTGAACTACCTATCAGTAGCGCGGTCCCAGTAAACGCGCTGCTGCTAGAACTAGCTTCGCGGCGGGGTCGTGGGAATTATAGTAGTAGCGCGGCTTAGAGGAGGCGCCCTGCTGATATGTCTATTTCAGCAGCGCGTATTGACGGAGCGCGCTATTGCTACATTGCAGCAGGGCCTTATTTTAAAACTCACTGCTGGTAAGATCGTGTGTATAAGCTTTTCCCTAGTAGTGCCTAGCTCTAGTAATCCACCAACCCGTATTGCTTCTCACTCCTCGTCTCTCTCAAAGTGCGGCGGGCTGGCGTTTTTGTCATCTATTGAGGTCGGTTAACTCATCACATGTTAGCGACTCCTGGGTGGGATAGTTTTTTTGGTGTGTTTGGGGCAACTTGCTCCAATTTAACCCTCATATTTGGATACTTTAGGGATAGTTGAGCGTGTGGTTGTTTCTAGAATAAAAAAAGGAGGTACGTAGTACTTACTGTGGGAAAGGTGAAGTGGTGGTTGCTTCGCCCGAGCAACTTATAACTACTCTACGAATATGGGAGTACTAGAGGATTCAACGAACAGAGAAATGATGGTTGCTTCATCTGAGAAACTCACTGTGGCGAAGGAGAGGCTCTGTGATTTGACTGCTCACTAGTCATTACCACTGTGGCGCAATGACCGGGGTGAATCTTTCCCTACAGTTGTGCACTCAATATTGCTGCATGGCAGGTGGAGCCGGATGAAGGATGTCCCACATGTCGGCGAAACGAAGTTGAATTGTTTCTGTCATTGCTATCAATCCTTTTAGATTTGTTTATATGTACACATAATTTTAATGAAATTGTACTGTGATGCTATGAAGGTTTCAACTTTGGTTCTCACAGGAAAAAAAGTTTTCAACTTAGGATTCATGTGCCCTCTTGCCTCAAGATTATCTCGTTACAACATTCCATCAAAGACAAATAAAACTACCATGGCTACTAATGCATCTCAATGGTTCACAGATCAGCGCCAATATTCACATCACAACTAAAGACAAAGTTGTGAGAAGCTGTACAAATAAAGAAAACTATATAATTGATCGATGATGTTTGTAGGCATGGCTCCATTTCCTGGGCATAGTGTTCGTTGGTTGGCAGCTAGTTTCACCCAGCTCTATAGCCAAAAAAGAGATGTATGGAGGACATTACAATCCGATCATTTTGTGCAGCTCCACTAAAATCGAGCTAACCATCCCTGTTTGCAGATATATCCAGTTAGTGTGATTACAATAATAGTGGAACTAGATGATGAAACATAACACACACAAATAGAAGCCGATCACCTCCGCGTCTCTCTTTAGGACTAACTACTTGTTGGAGAAGATTAGGAACGGAGTTGGATGAGGAGGATAGCAAAACCAATCTCCTGTTCTGTAGTCCCACAGTGTAGAGCCCAAGATGCGATTCTATCCCAATCACGTGACTAACTCATGATCGGGGCAGAATCGCATTTCGAGCGCATAGCAAGGTGGACATCATTACAACATACCATGTACTGAATAGATGAGAATACAAGATAAAGGCTTACACTCGCCACAAGCTACAACATAATACAATAGATCATCAATACATAGCAACCATCACACAAAAGAGCAGGATCCAACTACGGATGAAATCAAACGAAAAATAAGAACGACATCCACCCTGCTAATCCCAGGCTCCCCGACCCGAAACCTATCCCTTGATCGAAGAAGAACAAGTAGAAGATGAACTCCAAAAGAAAGCATGCATCGCTCTCGCATTAGATCATCGCATTACCTGTACCTGCAACTGTTTGTTGTAGTAATATGTGAGCCACGAGGACTCAGGAATTCCATTACCATGGGTATCAAGACTAGCAAAGCTTAATGGGTGAGGATTGGATAAGTGCTGAGGTTGCAGCAAGTGACTAAGCATTGTATGGTGGCTAACTTACTAATACAAGAATAAGATGAGAAACTACGCAAACGATCGCAAACTAGTAATGATCAAGAAGTGATCCTGAACTACTTATAATCAAACATAAGCCCACTGTGTTATCTTCTTGAATCACTCGAAAAGAGACCATCACGGTTACACACGCGGTAGGTATATTTTATCTTGGGTTTGGTGTCAAGTTCACTACAACCAGATAACTAAAATTCCCATCTGTCACATAACTGTGGGCATGACTCTCGAAAGAAGAAACCCTACAGGGGTGTCCCAACTTAGCCCACGAAAAGCACACAATCTGTGGAGACAATCTTCCATCGTGGGACATCCGATCAAACTCGGGATCCCGGTGCACTAGACATTTCGATGATGACCCACAAGTATAGGGGATCTATCGTAGTCCTTTCGATAAGTAAGAGTGTCAAACCCATCGAGGAGTAGAAGGAAATGACAAGTAGTTTTTACAAAGGTATTCTCTGCAAGCACTGAAATTATCAGTAATAGATAGTTTTGTGATAAGGTAATTCTTAATGGGTAACAAGTAACGAAAGTAAACAAGGTGCAGCAAGGTGGCCCAATCCTTTTTGTAGCAAAGGACAAGTCTAGACAAACTCTTATATAAAGGAAAGTTCTCCCGAGGACACATGGGAATTATCGTCAAGCTAGTTTTCATCATGCTCATATGATTCGCGTTTGTTACTTTGAAAATTTGATATGTGGTTGGACCGGTGCTTGGGTACTGCCCTTCCTTGGACAAGCATCCCACTTACGATTAAACCCCTTCGCAAACATCCGCAACTACGAAAGAAGAATTAAGGTAAACCTAACCATAGCATGAAACATATGGATCCAAATCAGCCCCTTACGAAGAAATGCATAAACTAGGGTTTAAGCTTCTGTCACTCTAGCAACCCATCATCTACTTATTACTTCCCAATGCCTTCCCCTAGGCCCAAACAATGGTGAAGTGTCATGTAGTCGACGTTCACATGATACCACTAGAGGAGATACAACATACATCTCATCAAAATATGAAACGAATACCAAATTCACATGACTACTTATAGCAAGACTTCTCCCATGTCCTCAGGAATAAACATAACTACTCACAAATCATATTCATGTTCATAATCAGAGGGGTATTGATATGCATAAAGGATCTGAACAAATAATCTTCCACCGAATAAACCAACTAGCATCAACTACAAGGAGTAATCTACACTACTAGCAACCTACAGGTACCAATCTGAGGTTTTGAGACAAAGATCAGATACAAGAGATGAACTAGGGTTTTAGAGGAGATGGTGTTGGTCAAGATGTTGATGGAGATTGACCCCCTCCCGATGACAGGATCGATGGTGATGATTTCCCCCTCCTGGAGGGATGTTTCCCCGGCAGAACAGCTCCGCCGGAGCCCTAGATTGGTTCTACCTCGAGACGACGGCACTTCATCCCAAAAGCTATCTTCTGATTTTTTTTTTCAGGGCAAAAGACACCTTATACCAAAAGATGGGCATCGGGGGCCTACTAGGTGGCCCACGAGGCAGGGGGCGCCTAGGGGGTAGGGCGCGCCCCCACCCTCGTGGACGGTGGATGGCTCCCCTCTGGTGCTTTCTTCGCCCAGTATTTTTAATATATTCCAAAACTGACTTTCATGGAGTTTCAGGACTTTTGGAGGTGTGCAGAATAGGTCTCTAATATTTGCTCCTTTTCTAGCTCAGAATTCCTGCTGCCGGCATTCTCCCTCTTCATGTAAACCTTGTAAAATAATAGAGAAAAGGAATAAGTATTGTGAGATAATGTGTAATAACGGCCCATAATACAATAAATATCGATATATAGAGGGAGCCGATATCGAAAAATATGTCGATAAAATAAAATATGCACATGAGGGCATCATGATCATTCTTAGAACAGCAACATATATATATCATCATATGATTTCTTATGTTAAAGTAACAATCTATTCACAATGTAAAGTATGAACCAAAAAAATTCATTGAAAGCTAGCAAACTATAATCTCAGTCATTGAAGCAATTGCAATTTATCATAACATCGGAAAGAGTCAATATAAGAGCTTTTCAGCAAGTCCACATACTCAACTATCATTTAGTCTTTCACAGTTGCTAACACTCACGCAATACATATGGGTATGAAGTTTTAATCAGACACAGAGAAAGATAGGGGCTTATTGTTTTGCCTCCCAACCTTTTACCTCAAGGGTAATGTCAACAATAATGCTTTATGCAAACCCACATCCAATTAGCTATATATATCAGGATCTTTCCAACATAAAGTGCTTCCCAAAGGATAAAATGTAAAAATGAAAGGTGAAAATCACCATGACTCTTATATAAGGTGTAAGACAAAAATAAAAGATAGGCCCTTCGCAGAGGGAATCAGAGGTTGTCATGTGTTTTTATGGTTGGATGCACAAAATCTTAATGCAAAAGAACGTCACTTTATATTGCCACTTGTGATAGGGACCTTTATTATGTAGTTCGTCGCTTTTATTTCTTCCATATCACAAGCTCGTATAAAGCTTATTTTCTCCACACTAATAGGTCATACATATTGAGAGAGCAATTTTTATTGCTTGCAACAATGACAACTTACTTGAAGGATCTTACTCAATCCATAGGCAGATATGGTGGACTCTCATGGCAAAACTGAGTTTAAGGATATTTGGAAGCACAAGTGGTATTTCGACTTGGTACAAAGAATTTGGCTAGCTTGAGAGGGAAAGGCAAGCTCAACATGTTGGATGATCCATGACAATATAATTTATTTCAGATATAAGAAAACATAACCCATTATGTTGTCTTCCTTGTCCAACATCAAATTTTTAGCATGTCATATTTTAATCAGTGCTCACATTCATAAAATATGTCCAAGATAGTATATTTATATGTGAAAACCTCTCTTTCTTTATTACTTCCTATTAATTGCAATGATGAGCAAAACTATGTTTGTCAACTCTCAACAACTTTTATTCATCATAGTCTTTATATGTGAAGTCATTACTCTCCATGAGATCAACACGATATCTTTATTTCTTTTTATTCTTTCTCTTTTCTTTTATTTTTATACCCTCGAGATCATAGCAAGATAACCAAGCCCTTGACTCAAGACTAAGCTTTATTATATATATAGCTCACGTACCCGATTACATAGATAAAGATCAACATAAAACTCAAAGCTAGATCATACTAAACTTTATTCTACTAGATCAAGATATAACCAAAAGGATCGAACTAAGAAAAACGGTAAAGATATAAGTGTGATGGTGATATGATATCGGGGCACTACCCCAAGCTTGGCAGTTGCCAAGGGGAGTGCCCATACCCAATACTCAGTTCTCCTTTGGTGATAGTGATGATGGAGTTGTTGATGATGCAGGCTTGTCATCCATCTTCCAAGGCATAGGCTCACCATCATAGAAGGATGATCGTGTCTCCGGCATCCTCAAATCTGCAACCAAACTCATCCTCTTGAATCTATATTCATACTCACAGTTTTGGCTTTGCAGGTCATACATCTGGGCTTGGAGGTGCTTGATTTTCTCGTGAAGCTTGAAGATCGTCTCACCAATGTTCTTGCCATCCAGCTTGTGGTTGTTGGTGAACTCCGCGATCATCATGTGGTTGGCGTCAAGTCCGTGTTCCATCATCCCCTAGCACTTGAAAACTTGTTACTCCATTGCTTCGAGTATTATCTCCGAGCTTCCGGTCCTCCTTGGTCCCTCAACATCGCGGATGTGCAGCACCCCCTCATGCAACTCAATGGTTTGAGGGTGTTGCAACACCTCCGCGAGGTAGGGGTTGATGACCGTCTGCAAAAACTTGTCCTTGGGGGCGCTTGAAGACATCATGGTGATCTAGATCTACCAGAAAAACAGTTCGAAACAAAAGCAGGAGATATTTGCGTGGTACGGTGGTCAAAACCTTCGGGAGATTATATAATGAATTTTTACCGACCAAAAGAAGTATCGTGCAAGAAAACAGAGTCCGGAGGGCACACAAGGTTCCCACGAGGCAAGGGGCGTGCCAGGGGGGTAGGGCGCGCCCTCCACCCTTGTGGACGCCTCGTGTCCTTTCCGGACTACTTCTTATTTTCCTATTTACTTAAATATTCCAAAACGGAGAAAAATTGCTATTAGAACTGTTTTGGAGTCGGTTTACTTACCGTAGCACATACCTATTCCTTTTCAGAATCTGAAACGTTCTGGAGAGTGTCCCTTATATACTCCGGGGTTACGGTGTCAATAACATTAGTTTCAACATTTATGGGATTACCTGAGATATAATGTTTGATTCTTTGACCGTTCACCACCCTCGGATTTGTGCCTTCGAAGTTGTTGATTTTTATGGCACCAGAACAATAAACCTCCTCGATAACGTAAGGACCTTCCCATTTAGAGAGGAGTATTCCTGCAAAAAATCTTAAACGAGAGTTGTATAACAAAACATAATCACCTACATTAAACTAACGCTGTTGTATCCTTTTGTAATGCCCTCTTTTAACCTTTTCTTTAAATAGTTTGGCATTCTAATAGGCCTGGGTTCTCCAGTCATCAAGTGAGCTAATGTCAAATAGTCTCTTCTCACCGGAAAGTTTGAAATCGTAATTGAGCTCTTTAATGGCCCAATATGCCTTATGTTCTCGTTCGAGAGGTAAGTGACATGCTTTTCCATAAACCATCTTATACGGAGACATACCCATATGATTTTTATATGCAGTTCTATAGGCCCATAATGCATCATCAAGTTTCTTGGACCAATTCTTTCTAGATCTATTAACAATCTTTTGCAAAATTAATTTAAGCTCTCTATTACTAAGTTCTACTTGACCACTAGACTATGGGTGATATGGAGATGCAATTATATGATTAACATCATACTTAGAAAGCATTTTACGAAAAGCACCATGAACAAAATGTGAACCACCATCCGTCATTAAGTATCTAGGGAATCCAAACCTCAGAAAAATAACTTCTTTAAGCATCTTAATAGAGGTGTTATGATCGGCACTACTAGTTGGAATAGCTTCTACCCACTTAGTACCGTAATCAACAACAACTAAAATATGTGTATACCCATTAGAGGAAGGAAACGGTCCCATATAATCAAAGCCCCAATCATCAAATGGTTCAATAACAAGTGAATAGTTCATAGGCATTTCTTGATGTCTAATGGTATTACCAATTCTTTGACATTCATCACAAGACAAGACAAACTTACGGTCATCTTTGAAAAGAGTAGGCCAATAAAAACCGGATTGCAATACCTTATGTGCAGTTCTATCTCCAGCGTTGTGTCCTCCATAAGCCTCAGAGTGACACTTGCATAGGATCTGTTGTTGTTCATGCTCAAGTACACAACGTCTAATAACACCATCTACTCCTTTATAAAGGTGTGGGTCATCCCAGAAGTAATGTCTTAAATCATAGAAAAACTTTTTCTTTTGCTGGTATGTGAAACTAGGTGGTATATATTTAGCAACAATGTAATTAGCATAATCAGCATACCATGGAGCAATACGAGAAGCATTTATGACAGCTAATTGTTCATCAGGAAAGCTATCATCTATAGGTAGTGGGTCATCAAGAACATTCTCTAACCTAGGCAAGTTGTCTGCAACGGGGTTCTCAGCTCCCTTTTTATCAATAATATGCAAATCGAAATCTTGTAGCAAGAGAAACCATATAATAAGTCTAGGTTTAGCATCTTTCTTTTCCATAAGATATTTAATAGCAGCATGATCAGTGTGAACAGTTACTTTAGAATCAACAATATAGGGTCTGAACTTATCACAAGCAAATACAATTGCTAAAAATTGATTTTCAGTAGTAGCATAATTTCTCTGGGCACTGTCTAGAGTTTTACTAGCATATTGGATAAAATTTAATTTCTTATCAACTCTTTGTCCTAGAACAACACCTATAGCATAATCACTAGCATCACACATAATTTCAAAGGGTAAATTCCAATCAGGTGGCTGAACAATAGGTGCGGAAATCAAGGCTTTCTTAAGTATGTCAAATGCTTCTACACAATCATCATCAAAGACAAAAGGAACATCTTTTTGTAAGAGATTAGTCAGAGTCCTAGATATTTTCGAGAAGTCTTTAATGAACCTCCTATAAAAACCAGCATGACCAAGGAAACTTCTTATACCTTTAATATCCTTAGGACACGACATCTTTTCAATAGCATCAACTTTAGCTTTATCAACTTCAATACCTCTTTCAGAAACTTTATGCCCCAAGACAATACCTTCATTAACCATAAAGTGGCACTTCTCCAAATTCAAGACAATATTAGTTTCTTCACATCTCTGCAAAAATTGATCAAGGTTGCTTAAGAAATCATCAAAAGAAGTTCCATACATGGAGAAATCATCCATGAAAACCTCAACAATCTTTTCACAAAAGTCAGAGAATATAGCAGTCATACATCTTTGAAAGGTAGCAGGTGCATTACATAAACCAAAAGGCATACGTCTATAAGCAAAGGTACCGAATGGGCAAGTAAAAGTGGTATTTTCCTGATCCTCTTTCGACACGGGTATTTGAGAGAAACCAGAATAACCATTTAGAAAGCGAAAATGTGTATGTTTGGATAATCTTTCTAGCATTTGATAAATAAAAGGTAAAGGGTAATAATCCTTTCTAGTAGCTTTATTTAGTTTGTGGAAATCAGTTACCATTCTATAACCTGTAACAATTCTTTGTGGGATCAATTCATCTTTGTCATTATGAACAACAATAATACCTCTCTTCTTAGGAACACAATGGACATGACTTACCCACTGACTATTAGCAACATGATAAATTATACCTGCCTCCAGAAGCTTCAGTATTTCATTTCTTACCACTTATTTCATCTTAGGATTTAACTGTTGTTGGTGATCAACAACCGTCTTAGCATCTTTCTCCAATTTTATTTTGTGTTGGCATAGAGTGGGACTGATGCCCTTAAGATCATCAAGAGTATATCCAATAGCAGCGTGGTGCTTCTTCAGATTTTCAATAATCTCTCTTCTTCCTGCTCTGAAAGGTTAGCACTAATAATAACAGGATATATCTTATTTTCATCAAGATAAGCATATTTAAGAGTATCAGGTAATGGTTTAAGCTCAAACACGGGATCACCCTTGAGTGGAGGAGGATCCCCTAGAATTTCAATAGGCAAGTTGTGTTTCAAAATAGGTCCCTATTTAAAGAATACTTCATCTATTTCCCTTCTTTCATTCATAAACATATCATTTTCATGGTCTAGAAAATATTGTTCTAAAGGATCATTAGGAGGCACATCAATAGAAGCAAGACCAATAATTTCATATTTACTAGGCAATTCTTTATCATGGGGTTGTCTACAAAATTGAGCAAAATTAAAATCATGGGACACATCCCTAGACCAATAGAAACAATATCCTTTTTGCAGTCTATCCTAGCATTAACAGTATGCAAGAAGGGTCTATCAAATATAATGGGACAAATGTCATCTTGTGGGGAACCAAGAACAAGAAAATCAGTGGGATATTTAACTTACCCACACAAAACTTCAACATCTCTAACAATCCCAACACGTGAAATAGTATCTCTATTGGCAAGCTTAATTGGAACATTAATATCTTCTTCCTCACCAGGTGCAATATCATCCATAATTCTTGTATAAGGAATGAGGTATTGCACTCGCACTAGCACCCATATCACATAAGCCATGATAGCAATGATCTCCTATTTTAACAAAAACCACATGCATGCCTAGTTGCCTACAAAAGGTCTATGTTTATCATTAGTATCGGGTTTAGCAATTCTAGCAGCTTCATCACAGAAGTAAATAACAAGCCCATCAATATTATCGACCAAGAGATCCTTAACCGTAGCAATACTAGGTTCAACTTTAATTTGCTCAGAGGGTGTAGGTGTTCTAGTATTACTCTTACGAACCATAGTTGAAGATTTAGCATGATCCTTCATTCTAACAGGAAAAGGTGGTTTCTCAAAATAAGCGGTAGGAACAACATGATCAACATTATAAGTGATAGTCTTTTCTTCAACTTTAATAGGTTCAACTACTTTTACTTCAATGGGAGGATGATATTTAAGCCACTTCTCCTTAGGGAGATCAACATGAGTAGCAAATGATTCACAGAAAGAAGCTACTATCTCAGAGTCAAGTCCATATTTAGTGCTAAATTCACGAAAAGCATCGGTATCCATGAAATATTTAACACAATCAAACTTAGGTGTTATACCTGAGTCCTTACCTTTGTCGGGTTCTGAATCTTCAGGGTTGTGATAAATCCCATTTGAATTCAAAAGTCTTCATCATAAAAGAACCAGTACAAGAAGTATCGAGCATGGAGCGATTATTGAGAGAAAGCCGAGCATAAATTTTTGAATAATAATATCTCTTGAGAGCTCATGATTGGGGCATGAATATAACATTGACTTAAGCCTCCCAAAAGCTTGAGCGATACTTTCTCCTTCGCGAGGCCAAAAATTATATATATAATTACAATCACGATGAACCAAATGCATAGGATAAAACTTCTGATGAAATTCCAATTTAATCGGTCGTAGTTCCATGATGTAATATCATCACATAGCCTAAACCATGTCAATGCCTTTCCCTTCAAAGATAAAGGGAAGACCTTCTTCTTGATAACATCCTCGGGCATACCTGCCAGCTTAAATAATCCACAAACTTCATCCACCTAGATTAGGTGCATATCGGGATGTAATGTTCCATCTCCTGTAAAAGGATTAGCTAACAGTTTCTCTATCATACCCAAAGGAATTTCAAAGTAAACATTTTCAGTAGGTTCAGTAGGTTGAGGAGAAACTCTTTGCTCTATTGGTCAGGGTGAAGATACCCCGAACAAGCCCCTCAAAGGATTGTTTTCCATAGTAACAAGTGATAGTAAATCTCAGCACACTATATAAAATTTTCCTTACCAAATTCCACTTACCAAAGGCGCTTCACTCCTCGGCAACGGTGCCAGAAAAGAGTCTTGATGACCCACAAGTATAGGGGATCTATCATAGTCCTTTTGATAATTAAGAATGTCGAACCCAACGAGGAGTAGAAGGAAATGACAAGCATTTATTAGTAAGGTATTCGTTGCAAGCACTAAAATTATCGGTAACAAATAGTTTTGTGATAAGGTAATTCATAACGGGTAACAAGTAATAAAAGTAAAAAAGGTGCAGTAAGGTGGCTAATCCTTTTTGTAGCAAAGGACAAGCCTGGATAAACTCTTATATAAAGGAAAGCGCTCCCGAGGACACATGGGCATTATGGTCAAGCTAGTTTTCATCATGCTCAGATGATTCACGCTCGTTACTTTGATAATTTGATATGTGGGTGGACCGGTGCTTGGGTACTGCCCTTCCTTGGACAAGCATCCCACTTATGATTAACCCCCTTCACAAGCATCCGCAACTACAAAAGAAGAACTCAGGTAAACCTAACCATAGCATGAAACATATGGATCCAAATAAGCCCCTTACGAAGCAATGTATAAACTAGGGTTTAAGCTTATGTCACTCTAGCAACCCATCATCTAATTATTACATCCCAATTCCTTCCCCTAGGCCCAAACAATGGTGAAGTGTCATGTAGTCAACGTTCACATGACACCACTAGAGGAGATACAAGATACATCTCATCAAAATATAGAACAAATACCAAATTCACATGACTATTTATAGCACGACTTCTCCTATGTTCTCAGGAACAAACGTAACTACTCACAAATCATATTCATGTTCATAATCAGAGGGGTATTAATATGCATAAAGGATCTGAACATATAATCTTCCACTGAATAAACCAACTAGCATCAACTACAAGGAGTAATCAACACTACTAGCAACCCATAGGTACCAGTCTAAGGTTTTGAGACAAAGATCGGATAAAAGAGATGAACTAGGGTTTGAGAGGATATGGTGCTGGTGAAGATATTGATGGAGATTGACCACCTCCCGATCAGAGGATTGATGTTGATGATGATGGTGACGATTTCCCCCTCCCGGAGGGATGTTTCCCTGGTAGAACAGCCACGCCGGAGCCCTAGATTGGTTCCGCCAAGGTTTCACCTCGAGACGGTGGTGCTTCATCCTGAAAGCTTTCTTTTGATTTTTTTAGGGCAAAAGACACCTTATACCAAAAGATGGGCATCGGGGGCCTGCTAGGTGGCCCACGAGGAAGGGGGCATGCCCAGGGGGTAGGGCGCACCCCCCACCGTCGTGGACGGCGGCTGGCTCTCCTCTGGTGTTTTCTTTGCCCAATATTTTTAATATATTACAAAACTGACTTTCATGGAGTTTCAGGACTTTTGGAGTTGTCCAGAATAGGCCTCTAATATATGCTCCTTTTCCAGGATAGAATTCCAGCTGCCGGCATTCTCCTTCTTCATGTAAACCTTGTAAAATAAGAGAGAAAAGGCATAAGTACTGTGACATAATGTGTAATAACAGCCCATAATACAATAAATATCGATATAAAAGCATGATGCAAAATGGACGTATCATTAGACAATGGTAAAACAAGTCCAGCAAGACCTCCCAACGTGCCGACACCCTGATAGTAGCCGCGCGTATCTCGTCTCAGGCCACGATAGACAAGCTAAGCGTATAGGTACCAGATACCCCAAGTTGCCAAGAGGCGGTCCCGCATGGTGCTCTAGTTTGGGACCAATACCATCAGCACTGGCCCCCATGTATTAGGTTAAATAACAAACATCGGGTTGTGCTAAATCCCTATGCGTCAAATTTATTATCATGTTTAGCTATTATCTTGGGCAAATGTTAAAACCAATGTTGGGCCTTGCTAGAAGATTTTGTTCAAAGCGAACGGTCAAGAGGGGCCCATAAACCCTCACCGTGTTAGGGATGCAAAATCAAGGGACATAACACCGGTATGACAGAAACTAAGGCGGCAAGAATGGAACAAAACACTAAGCAAAAGGCTAAGCCTTCCACCCTTTACCAAGTATATAGATGCATTAATTAAATAAGAGATATTGTGATATCCCATGATATCCATGTCCCAACATGGAACAATTGCAACTGCACCTGCAACTAGCAACGCTATAAGAGGGGCTGAGCAAAGCGGTAACATAGCCAAACAATGGTTTGCTAGGATGGTGGAAAATGTTAGAGGCTATTTCATGGCATATTGGAGGCTTGATAAACAAGTGGTAGGTAGCGCGACATAGCGATAGCATCGAGACAACTAGCAAAGCAAAGATAGTAGTGGTATCCAGAGTAACGGTCATCTTGCTTGAAATCCCGCTAGGAAGAAGACCGAATCCATGAAGTAGACGAACCAAAGTAGTCGAATAGATCCTCACAATCGCAACATAACCGGAACCATTGAGAAGAGATGCAACCGGAAAGAAGCAAACAACACGGTAAATGACAAGCATAAACATGGCATGATGCACAACCAAATATGATGCATGTCAAGTTTAAAGAGGCATGACATGGCAAAGTGCAACAAACAATACTACAAATTAAGTGGAGCTCAATATGCAATGAGTTGCATATTGACAAAACACCACATTCAAGTATTTAGTTCTCTCCCGTTTATGTTACTCATCAATATTAAATGTTATTTAACATGGCAAGAGGTGAAGCATATGTAAGCTACACATTTAGGCAAGTTTAAATGAGGCCGGAAACATCAAACAATAATTCCGGAAAAACCCCACATGACATTTAGCAATTTAATGCAAACAACAATTTTAAACATTTTGAATGTTGTTATCATGATGCAATGACATATACAAGTTTTATGCAATTTTATGAAAATGTTGACATGAGCATGTTATGAAGCATTTGGTCACCATGGCGGAACGAAAGGGGTGTCACGCAACGAGAACGAGAATGGTGCCACGGCAACATTCCGATGATCCGACAACTCATTGAGATACCGGTGCAAAAGAACAAGTGTGCGGAAGTGCGAAACATGCAAAAGATGGTGGGTGCTCCCGGTTACCGGGTTCCCATGGGTCGACGCCATGGCAAACAAGGAGGAATGTGCAAAGACAACTCGGACACAGTGCAAACACGAGCATCTCATACAACACACATGCATTCATTCAAGGGCGTCGTTTCGGGGTTATACCTTCAAAGCGTGCAATCGAGACGGTTCAGGTTCGATGGGATGTACTTGTTCACGGGACGTCGTGGGAAGTAGTGGTACACGACGATGGTAGTGGAAGGTGTGGTTCATGTTTTGTAGTCATAAACAATCCATAGATGTTCGGGGTCATAGTGAGGAACTTGACGTCCACGGGGTCTACGAGGGTCGATGGTAGTGGTCCACACGTCATCGGGGTACTTGTCGGATTCGAGGGGTACTTGGCGAAATGCACGTCGACGGTAGTTGTACTGATATTGTCGTGGTACTTGGTGATATCCAAGATGGTCTTGGCGTATCCGTGCGTAGAGGTACTTGGCAGTTTCGTGTAGACGAACTTGAGCTACTCCGGGGCAGAAGTCTCAATGTTGCAACGGTGGTCTTGCAGGTTCGTGACCGGAGCATGGAGGTGAAGGTCGACTGCCAAACTGACCACGGGGCCTAGAAAAAGCAATTGCTCGAGGTCTAGATCAGGAAGGGGAGGCGCAAAGCGAGCAGAGCTGCAGGAGGAGCTTCGCCACGAGCAGAGGGGGACGGTCATGGCATGGAGATGAAGCCGGGGTAGGGGTCCGATGAGGTAGGTTTGCGGAGGTGGGCGCGGCAGCGTCGCAGCATGAGGACATCGGCGAGCTTGCTGGTGTCGGGGACGAGGGCAGCTTATCAGGGCTTCATGTTAGACAGAGACGAGAGAGGGAGTGATTTGAGTTAGGAGAGAGATAGAGAGTCAAAGAGAAAGGGAACCAGGGTGTTGGGGATATGACTATTAGGTATGACCCGCCTAGGAGGGGCCGGGTTATCCCTATGGAGGTTCATCTCAATGAAGCCCAAGAGCATATTAACAATGGCGGTTCATAGATAGGCTTAGTAGTGGGCCCAAACCCGAAGGCGGCTTAAGGCCCGCGGATATAAACTGCCATGTATATAGACTTGTATTGTAAGGCATGTAAGAAAGGTCACTGAGCTGGATATGTTGTATAAGCCGGCTAGGACTCTGTAGGCCGCAGGGCGTCAACCCGTGTATATAATGGGATGGCCCAGCGGCGGCTTAGGACAAGAAACAACAGATCGATAGTTGGGTCAAACGTATTCGCTCCCTGCTCATCGAAACCCTAGCAATACCACCTCCAACTGGATTAGGCTTTTACCTTCACCATAAGGGGCCGAACCAGTATAAACTCTTCGTGTCCTTGGTCCTGATTAACTCCTTTAAGGTAACATCATCGCGATGGCTCCACGACTAAGTCCTCACACTAGGACATCTGCCGTGATATATCCACGACAGTTGGCGCCCACCCTGGGGCTATCGCACGATGGTTTCAAGTTCTTAGAGGGCAACTTCGAAGGGATCAAGGGATACACCATGCGCCGCGGCAAGCTCTACATCGACGACGCAGGGGGGCCCCGAGGCCGGCTCAATTGAGTATGGATACTGGGTCCCATTCGGCAGAATTCATGTCTTCATTGGCAAGATCGGCGAACCATGCCCTGAGACGGACATCTGCACCGACATCATCGAGACGGCTCAGCGTGCGAGACCCGCCCGGGTTCGGCCCGCCATGAATCGTGCCTTCATGGGATTTATCCACGGAGCGAAACCTGAGGATAGATCGGCATCTGGTGGTCAGACCATCGTTTATTCTCATGGCGAGTCATCCACTGGTGAGACTGAGTCATTGTATCAACTACATGAAGGCCGGCTTGGGGCTGTTCCGATGGCGACAGTATTCTGGACACCTGTGAGCCGCCGAACCGGGTTGCAATCTTCATGGCCGGTACACAGCCCGTGCAGCACTCATCGACTGCAGCAGAGCTGATTTCTGGGTTAGCAGTAGCAGTGGCTGCCGGGGCAGGAGGCCCTGAGCGCCCACCGGCTCAGGTTTTAACCGACTTACTGGATAAGCTGACAGTGCTATTAACAGCGGTGGTTAACCCGGCGGATCAAGATCAGCATAATGCGGCGGTCGTGAAGTTGCGTGAAGAGATAGCGCAGGCCAAAGAGGAGTTAAACGCAGAGAACACCAGGATGGCCGAGGAGAGGGCTGCTTTGGATGCTCAGGCACAACGAATTTAGTCACAGTCTTTCTGGCTCATGCTAGATCAGAACGCTTCAAAAAAAGTCATGAGGAGGAGGCATCAGACTCGTCTACCCTCGGTTTATGAGGCAAGAAATCTCTTTAACCTGCCAGGAGCAGGGACCAATAACCTGGTGGCGGTAAACCGGGTCGAAGCACGTGTGACGGGTATGACGGTTCAACCATGCACGATGGACCTACCTCGTCAGAATAAAAACCTGCCGCAGCATGTGTCGACGCCACTGCGTCATGATTGGCGGCTCTCCCGGTCGATGGTGAGTCGCCGACTGTGGCTAAAACACGGAGGGCTAGACAGCTTCTCCAGACAGCACTGACTTAGCAGCATGCTTATGCTTACAGTCGTGACAGGTTTCACTCCACCCCTCGCCCGAGCTGGAGTTACAGCAAACATATTGATGAGCCGACTGTTTCAAGGAGTGGACGAAACCATAACCCGCCTCGTGGACATAACCCGACGGGCAGAGGTGCTGATCCTCAGAACATAGTGGATGAAGGAAGAGCACGTCGAGAGGCCGAGCTGGTGGCACAGCATGCGGCCCGTCAACCTACTCCGGTTCATCCAACCACTTCTGTGGAGCCAGGTGTGACCTTTAGAAATTTGTGTGTGCCATGCTTGCTACCGGATCTATGTAATGAGCGTCTGCCTAAGGATTTCAAGGGTCCTCTCAAGGCGCCTAACTATACAGCCGATTTAAGTCCTGAGGCTTGGGTTGAGAGTTATGAGATGGCCATGGAATTGCTAGATGTCAGCGAGGCTGCATGTGCTAAATATTTTCCCCTGATGTTGGAGGAAACGGCCCACACTTGGTTGAAGGGGCTCCCTACCAATTCCATCGGGTCATGGGCCGAGTTAAAGGCCCGGTTCATCCAGAACTTCAAGGATACATGTGTGCAACCCATGTCAATTGTGGATTTAGCCTCGTATGTCCAAGAAGAAGGTGAGTCGACAACCCATTAGGTGCATCGGGTCTCAACAATCCTGCACTCGTCGAATCACATCAATGCCGACTCAGCGGTGTTGCTGTTGGAGAACAATTGTCATTTCACACCCTTAAATCAGAAACTAGGGCGGCTCAAACGCCATTGCAATGACATGGGAACACTCATGGAGGCTCTGGTTAAGCATGCCGAATCTGATAGAACCAAGGACCCCGAGTCTGATGATGAAAAACCGGGAAAGGGACAGAAGAGCAGCAACACCAAGCGGTGGCAGCATAACCCGGTGAACCAGGGTGGCAACGGTAAGTACAAAGCTGATAATAGCTTTGACTTTGTGGCTAATACCAATGCACAGAATAATGTTCAGTGTGTAAGGGTAAACCACCCTCACGGGCTGGAGGATCCGGTATCAATCTTGAACAGATGTTAAATCAGCCCTGCCCAAGACATGGTATGCGAGAGAGACCATCCGGGCACCTCTGGAAGGATTGTTACATTATAAAGGAGCACATGAATTCCAATCTTTTTCAAGATAGTCATGCACCAGGTGGCGGTTCAGGATCTGGCTCTCATGGACTAGGTTATGGCGGTGGCGGTTGATACGTCTCTATCGTATCTACTTTTCCAAACACTTTTGCCCTTGTTTTGGACTCTAACTTGCATGATTTGAATGGAACTAACCCGGACTAATCCTGTTTTCAGTAGAATTACCATGGTGTTATTTATGTGCAGAAACAAACGTTCTCGGAATGACCTAAAACTTCACGGAGCAACTTTTTGGAAATATAAAAAATACCTGCAAAAGCTGAAGGCCAGGGGCCCACCACCTCTCCACGAGAGTGGGGGGCGCGCCTTCCCCCCTAGGGCGCGCCCCTACCTCGTAGGCCCCCTGCTGCCTCTCCGACTCCAACTCCAACTCTATATATTGTGTTTTGGGGAGAAAAAATCAGAGAGAAGAATTCATCGCGTTTTACGAAACGAAGCCACCGCCAAGCCCTAAAACCTCTCGGGAGGGCTGATCTCGAGTCCGTTCGGGGCTCCAGAGAGGGGAATCCATCGCCATCGTCATCATCAACCATCCTCCATCACCAATTCCATGATGCTCACCGCCGTGCGTGAGTAATTCCATCGTAGGCTTGCTGGACGGTGATGGGTTGGATGGGATCTATCATGTAATCGAGTTAGTTTTGTTAGGGTTTGATCCCTAGTATCCACTATGTTCTGAGATTGATGTTGCTATGACTTTGCTATGCTTAATGCTTGTCACTAGGGCCCGAGTGCAATGATTTCAGATCTGAACCTATTATGTTTTCATCAATATATGAGTGTTCTTGATCCTATCTTGCAAGTCTATAGTCACCTATTATGTGTTAAGATCCGTTAACCCCGAAGTGACAATAATCGGGATAATTACCGGTGATGACCGTAGTTTGAGGAGTTCATGTATTCACTATGTGTTAATGCTTTGTTCCAGTACTCTACTAAAAGGAGGCCTTAATATCCCTTAGTTTCCGTAAGGACCCCGCTACCACGGGAGGGTAGGACAAAAGATCTCATGAAAGTTCTTTTCCATAAGCACGTATGACTATGTTCGGAATACATGCTTACATTATATCAATGAACTGGAGCTAGTTCTGTGTCACCCTAGGTTATGACTATTACATGATGAACCGCATCCGGCATAATTCTCTATCACCGATCCATTGCCTACGAGCTTTCCATATATTGTTCTTCGCTTATTTACTTTTCCGTTGCTATTGCTATCATCACTACAAAACACCAAAAACATTACTTTTACTACTGTTACCTTTTGTTACCGTTACCAGTACTATCATATTACTTTGCTATTAAACACTTTGCTGTAGATATTAAGTTTCCAGGTGTGGTTGAATTGACAACTCAGCTGCTAATACTTGAGAGTATTCTTTGGCTCCCCTCGTGTCGAATCAATAAATTTGGGTTCAATACTTTACCCTCAAAAATTATTGTGATCCCCTATACTTGCGGGTTATCAAGACTATTTTCTGGCGCCGTTGCTGGGGAGCATAGCTCTATTCTTTGAGTCACTTGGGATTTATATCTGCTTATCATTATGAAGAACTTGATAGATCGAAGAACCAAGATTTATCCCACAACTACGAGGGGAGGTAAGGAACTGCCATCTAGTTCTGCACTTGATTCACCTTCTATTTTGAGTAAGCTTGAAGACACCTAAAACTGCTTCTGTTATTCGTTCTGATATGTCGCATGTTATTGATGATGCCACTTCTGCTATACATGATACTTATGATGAAACTACTTCTATGCTTGATACTACTGTGCCACTTGGTGAATTCCTTGATGAACAACTTGCTAGGGCTAGAGAGATTGAAAATATTGAATCTGATAATACTGATGAAAGTGATGATGAAGAATCACTTATTATTCCTGAGGGTTATGTTTTTGATCAAGAAGCCTCTTTAGCTATTTTAGCTTGCAAAGATAGATGCGAACTTAAGAGGTTATTGGCTAAATGGAATAAGCAATCTCTAAATGCTAGGATGAAGCCTGATCCTACTTTTGCTACTTCACCTATCTGTGTTACTAATAAGGATTATGAATTCTCTATTGATCCTGATATAATTACTTTGGTTAAATCTGATCCTTTTCATGGTTATGAATTTGAAACTGTTGTGGCGCATCTTACTAAATTAAATGATATAGCTACCCTATTCACTAAGGATGAGAGAACTCACTACTTTTATATCCTTAAAATATTTCCGTTCTCATTAAAGGTTGATGCTAAGATATGGTTTAATTCTCTTGATCCTGGTTGTGTGCATAGTCCCCAGGATATGATTTATTACTTCTCTGCTAAATATTTCCCTGCTCATAAGAAACAAGCTGCTTTAAGGGATATATATATAATTTTGTGAAAATTAAAGAAGAGAGTCTCCCACAAGCTTGGGGGAGGCTTCTCCAATTACTTAATGCTTTGCCTGATCATCCTCTTAAGAAAAATGAAATACTTGATATCTTTTATAATGGACTAACCGATGCCTCCAGAGATTACCTGGATAGTTGTGCTGGTTCTGTTTTCAGGGAAAGAACACTGAATGAAGCTGAAATCCTATTGAATAATATGTTGACAAATGAAAATAATTGGACACCTCCGGAGCCAATTCCCGAGCCTATTCCTAAACCAACTCCGAAGAAGAGGGGTATTCTATTTCTCAGTCCTGAAGATATGCAAGAGGCAAAGGAATCTATGAAAGAAAAAGGTATTAAAGCTGAAGATGTTAAGAATTTACCTCTTATTGAAGAAATACATGGCCTTAATTTACCGCCTGTTGAAGAAACATATGATCTTGATCCCTTACCTATTGGAGAAACTCATGATCTTGATAACCGGACACAGGTAGTAAAGGTAAATTCTCTCTATAGATATGGTAAAGCTGAAATCCCATTTACTAAGTTTGCTTGCCCATGCTTAGATGAGTTTGATAAATTTATGGCTAAGCAAGAAGATTTTAATGCTTATTTTGGTAGAGAATTGAAATACAATTCGAATATGCTTGAACACTTGGGTGATTATATGGCTAATGTTAAAGGTGAACTTAAACTTATTAGTAAACATGCTTCTATGGTTACCACTCAAGTAGAACAAGTACTTAAAGTTCAAAATGATTTGCTCAATGAATTGAATAGTAAGGATAATGATAATGATGTAAGAGTTATGACTAGAGGTGGTAAAATGACTCAGGAACCTTTGTATCCTGAAGGCCATCCTAAAAGAATTGAGCAAGATTATCAGAGAAATAATATAGATGCACCTAGTCCTTCTAAAAGGAAGAAAAAGAAAAATGATAGGACTTTGCATGCTTCTAGTGAACCTATTACTCAAAGACCTGAGAATCCAAATGATATTTCTATTTTTGATGTTGAAACACAATCTGGTAATGAACCTGAAACTAGTAATAATGTTAATGATAATGCTCATGATGATGCTCAACCTGGTAATGATAATGATATAGAAATTGAACCTGTTGTTGATCTTGATAACCCACAATCAAAGAATCAACGTTATGATAAGAAAGACTTTGTTGCTAGGAAACATGGTAAAGAAAGAGAACCATGGGTTCAGAAACCCATGCCTTTTCCTCCCAAACCATCCAAGAAAAAGGATGATGAGGATTTTTAGTGCTTTGCTGAAATGATTAGACCTATCTTTTTGCGTATGCGATTAACTGATCTGCTCAAAATGAATCCTTATGCTAAGTATATGAAAGATATTGTTACAAATAAAAGAAAGATACCGGAAGCTGAAATTTACACCATGCTTTCTATTTATACTTTGAAGGGTGGAATACCAAAGAAACTTGGAGATCCCGGTGTACCAACTATACCATGCTCCATTAAAAGAAACTATGTTAAAACTGCTTTATGTGATCTTGGAGCCGGTGTTAGTGTTATGCCTCTCTCTTTATATCGTAGACTTGATTTGAATAAGTTGACACCTACTGAAATATCTTTGAAAATGGCTGATAAATCAACTGCTATACCTGTCGGTATTTGTGAGGATGTGCCTGTTGTAGTTGCAAACGTTACTATCTTAATAGACTTTGTTATTCTTGATATTCCCGAGGACGATAGTATGTCTATTATTCTTGGAAGACCCTTTTTGAATACTGCAGGGGCTGTTATTGATTGCACTAAAGGCAATGTCACTTTTCATGTTAATGGTAATGAGCATACGGTACACTTTTCGAGGAAGCAACCTCAAGTCCATAGTATCAATTCTATTGGAAAAATTCCATCAATTATATTTGGAGGTTTTGAATTTCCTCTTCCTACTGTCAAGAATAAATATGATATTCTTATTATTGTTGACGTGCATATCCCCGTTGAGGTAACATAGTGTTATTCAAAATTTCTCCGGTTCCATGTTATTCGGAATGAGTTAGTTAACAAGACTTGATCAACCTTGTTAGTGGATTCCTTTTGATGAGCATGTGATGGATGAAACTAGAAAGCACAACCTTTTGTACCCCACTTTTACTTTCTGTTATTTATATTAAATAAATAAAAATAAATATTTTTCTGTCTGTTATCTCATTATCCGTGCAATATAAAAATACCCTGAAAATAAAAGTTCTCCAAATGCCCTGAAATTTTAATATGATTTTTTCTGGAATATTTGAGAATATTTGGCACTCAGAACACATTGGGAGGGGGGTCAACCACCTGCCCACGAGGGTGGAGGGCGCGCCCTACCCCCTAGGCGTGCCCCCTGCCTCGTGGGCCCACGGTGGCCCTCCTCCACTTATCCTTCCACCCACACACTCCTTCTTCCTCTCCCAAACATGAATATCCAGCTCAAGCACGAGTTCTAGCTCATTTTGCTGCCATTTTTGATCTCCTTGCTCAAAGCACCTCTCACAAAACTGCTTGGGGAGATTGTTCCTTGGTATGTGACTCCTCCATTGGTCCAATTAGTTTTTGTTGCAAATTTTTGCTGCTTAGGTGGCCCTGTTCTTGAGCTTGCATGTCAAATTTATATGGTCAAAAGTAGCTTTGATGCATGATATAGGCCCTTGGCACTTGTAGGAGTGGTTGCTATCAATATTATTGAGTTTGGTCTACTTTTATTTTGAAGTTACTAAAAAAATTCAGAATTTTTCAGAGGAAGAAAAATGCTTAGGAAAATGTTCCAGGGTGGTTCTTCAAGGAAGCAAGGACCCAGGCTTGCAATGCGTGATGCTGATGATGAGCCACCAAGAGATGCTCCAGTGCGTCCTTGTGAATGGCCTTTTGAGAACTTTATGGATCAAGCGGGAATTAAGAAAGAATTTAATGCATATTTGCGTCAAGCTGATCTTGTGAGCTTCGAGGAAGAGAAGTGCAGCCAGTATCACCAGCTCACTAGTTCCTTTGTGAGGAGGTTTGAATTTTCATCTTCACGTAATTCTCCAACTGTCCTGTTTGATCTTTATGAAAATTCTTATACTATGGACTTAGAGGATTTTACCACTCTTGCAAACTTCCACAATGGGGTAATATAAGGAATCCTCGCAAATCTGAATTTAGAGATTTTCTTGCTAGCAGAACTGTGGGAGAATCTAGAGATATAACACAACCACCATAGGGAGCATTCACTTTCCTACTATACATTATTTTGCTCTCTTCATAGGTAGATGCATTAATGGTAAAGATGAGGCATGTCACATGTGTGTCCCTGACCTCAGTATTCTTAGGAGTGCTGTGTTAGGAGATAAATCTTATAATTTGGGAGCCATTGTGGCACGTAGGTTGCATCTTAATAGATTTAATAGAGATTTCTTTGGAGGAATTTATGCAACCCGCATAGCTAATTTTCTTGGTGTGGCCATACGCGAAGATGATATTGAATTACCACCTGCTTACCTAGACTTTAATGATATGGTTCACCACCAGTTTGTTGAGAGGAATGAATCACTTCTCCAGTATCGACTAATCTTTGACAGACATCATGCTGTCCATATTACTCTCCCTGCTCCTGCCTTCTTTGATCATGAGCCAAAAGGAAGATATACTATTACCAGAGAGGAGGCAGATGAGTACGAGAGGAGAGCAGAGGCCGCTCGTTGCCATGCTGCAGCTCAGGAGGCGATAGCCGCTGTATCACAGTACGACCCCAGCTACTATTATGGATATCCACCAGGCCAGCCGTGGCCATAGACCAACTTAGGCCAAAAGCCTAAGCTTGGGGGAGTACGTATTTCTCACCGACATTACATTTATGTTCACACACTCATTGCTAGATGTCGGTGCTCATACTTTTTCATTGTATCATCCATGCTAGTTTATTTCCCTTTTTATGCTTTCTTCTTGTGTGTTTGATAAACCTTAAGAAAAAGCCAAAAAATTTAGTTGTAGCTTTTAATTAGTCTACTTTCCACGCTCGTAGCAGTAATTAAAAAGAAAACCCAAAAAGATTTCTTGTTCTTCTTTTACTTGTTGGGAGTTCTCCCGTGTAAATAGTTTTATTTCTTTTCTTTTCTTTGGGGGTCGATAGGAGAAGACCATGATTAAATTGTTGAAGTGGCTCTTATATACATAATTGTTGATCTGACAAAAGAGCCCATATTGCCTTGTCTTCTCCTGTTTATTGAATGATTGTAGATTCCAGCTTAGTCCAATGCACGCGCACTATTATTATTATTCACATCGTTCGACCGTGCAAGTGAAAGGCAATTATTACGATATATGATGGACTGACTGAGATGAGAAAAGATGGTATGAACTCGACCTCTTTTGTTTTTGTAAATATGATTAGTTCATCATTCCTGATTCAGCCTATTATGAATAAACATGTTTGCAATGACAACTAGAGATCATAGTTTCTTATGCCATGCTTGATTAGCTATGAGTTATAATGGTTTACCTTGCGTAACAACATGCTATTGAGATGGTTATGATGTGGTATGGTAGGGTGGTATCCTCCTCTGAATGATTTAAGTGACTTGACTTGGCGCATGTTCACGCATGTAGTTGAAACAAAATCAACATAGCCTTCACGATATTTATGTTCATGGTGGATTATATCCTACTCATGCTTGCATTCGGTGTTGATTAATTTTAATGTATGTTCATGACTGTTGTCGCTCTCTAGCTGGTCGCTTCCCAGTCTTTTGCTAGCCTTCACCTGTACAAAGCAGGAATACTGCTTGTGCATCCAATCCCTTAAACCCCAAAGTTATTCCACATGAGTCCACTATACCTACCTATATACGGTATCTACATGCCGTTCCAAGTAAATTTGTATGTGCCAAACTCTAAACCTTCAAATAAATATCCTGTTTTGTATGCTCGAATAGCTCATGTATCAACTAGGGCTGTCTGTATCTTCCATGTTAGGTGGACTATTCTCAAGAGGTGTGGACTCCGCTCCTCACTCACGAGAAAAATGGCTGGTCATCGGATGACTAGTCCCATGCTTTATGCAAACTAAATCAAAATAATTGCAAACAAAACTCCCCCTGGGACTCTTGTTAGTTGGAGGCACTCGTTGTTTCGAGCAAGCCATGGATTGATGCTTGTTGGTGGAAGGGGGAGTATAAACTTTACCATTCTGTTTGGGAACCGCCTATAATGTGTGTAGCATGGATGATATCGCCATCTCTTGGTTGTTATGTTGACAATGAAAGTATACCACTCAAAATATTATTCACCTCTGTTTCAAAACCGAGCTTTGGCACCTCTACAAATCCCTGCTTCCCTATGCGAAGGGCCTATCTATTTACTTTTATGCTGAGTCATCATCCTGTTATTAAAAAGCACCAGTTGGAGAGCACCGCTGTCATTTGCAATCATTACTGTTAGTTTACATTGAGTATGTCTTGACTAGATCTCTTTTACCATGAATTACAATGTCTAGTCAGTCCTTGGTCTTTAAAGGTGCTCTGGATTTATGTTTTGCGGTCTCAGAAAGGGCTAGCGAGATACCATCTTGTTATATCATATTATGATTGTTTTGAGAAAGTGTTGTCATCCGAGATTTATTATTATTGCTCGCTAGTTGATTATGCCATTGATATGAGTAAACTTGAGACCTAAGCGTTATTGCGAATGTGGTTAGTTAATCTTTGCTGAAAACTTGAATGCTGGCTTAACATATTTACAACAACAAGAGCAAAGAAAGTTTGTAAAAGCTTTTCTTTATCACTTTCAGTTTGTCAACTGAATTGCTTGAGGAAAAGCAAAGGTTTAAGCTAGGGGGAGTTGATACGTCTCCGTCGTATCTACTTTTCCAAACACTTTTGCCCTTGTTTTGGACTCTAACTTGCATGATTTGAATGGAACTAACCCGGACTGACGATGTTTTCAGCAGAATTACCATGGTGTTATTTATGTGCAAAAACAAACGTTCTCAAAATGACTTGAAACTTCACGGAGCAAATTTTTGGAAAAATATAAAAAATACATGCAAAAGATGAAGGCCAGGGGGCCCACCACCTCTCCACGAGGGTGGGGGCGCGCCTTCCCCCCTAGGGCGCGCCGCTACCTCGTGGGGCCCCTGGGCCTCTCCGACTCCAACTCCAACTCTATATATTGTGTTTCGGGGAGAAAAAAATCAGAGAGAAGAATTCATCGCGTTTTACGATACGGAGCCGCCACCAAGCCCTAAAACCTCTCGGGAGGGCTGATCTGGAGTCCGTTCGGGGCTCTGGAGAGGGGAATCCATCGCCATCGTCATCATCAACCATCCTCCATCACGAATTTCATGATGCTCACCGCCATGCGTGAGTAATTCCATCATAGGCTTGCTGGACGGTGATGGGTTGGATGGGATATATCATGTAATCGAGTTAGTTTTGTTAGGGTTTGATCCCTAGTATCCACTATGTTCTGAGATTGATGTTGCTATGACTTTGCTATGATTAATGCTTGTCACTAGGGCCTGAGTGCCATGATTTCAGATCTGAACCTATTAAGTTTTCATCAATATATGAGTGGTCTTGATCCTTTCTTGCAAGTCTATAGTCACCTATTATGCGTTATGATCCGTTAACCCCGAAGTGACAATAATCGGGATACTTACCGATGATGACCGTAGTTTGAGGAGTTCATGTATTCAGTATGTGTTAATGCTTTGTTCCGGTACTCTATTAAAAGGAGGACTTAATATCCCTTTGTTCCCGTAAGGACCCCGCTGTCACGGGAGGGTAGGACAAAAGATGTCATGCAAGTTCTTTTCCATAAGCACGTATGTCTATGTTCGGAATACATGCATGCATTATATCAATGAACTGGAGCTAGTTCTATGTCACCCTAGGTTATGAAGGTTACATGATGAACTGCATCCGGCATAATTTTCTATCACTGATCCATTGCCTACAAACTTTCCATATATTGTTCTTCACTTATTTACTTTCCCTTGTTATATCTATCATCACTACAAAACACCAAAAACATTACTTTTACTACTGTCACCTTTTGTTACCGTTACCACTACTATCATATTACTTTGCTACTAAACACTTTGCTGCAGATATTAAGTTTCCAGGTGTGGTTGAATTGACAACTCAGTTGCTAATACTTGAGAGTATTCTTTGGCTCCCCTTGTATCGAATCAATAAATTTGGGTTGAATACTTTACCCTCGAAAACTGTTGCGATCCCCTATACTTGCGGGTTAGAACGGTTATCAGCGGTTCTAACTCTGGATTCCAAGGAAATCAAGGTAATCACATCAACCAGGGTGGTTACAATCAGCAGAGTAATCAAGGGAGTCAACAGCAGCAACAATCTAGTTATCAGAGCAACCCGAAGCAGTTGAATAGTGGACAATATCATGTCTTCACCACTAGCTTATGTAAGCGTGACCAGAAGCTTCATAAGAGGGCAGCCAATGCTGTTGAGTCGGCGGTTCCTCGTTACTTATGCTGGTCTGAGCAGCCCATCGTGTGGAGTCGGGAAGATCACCCGCCCCGAGTTGATAATCTGGGTCACTTGGCTTTGGTGGTCGCACCTCAGGTCGGAGGGTATAAGTTTACCAAGGTACTCATGGATGGAGGGAGCAGCATCAATATCCTTTATTATGAAACTTTTCGTCGCATGGGGTTGACTGGTAAAAATCTTAAGCCATCAAACACTGTTTTCCATCGTGTGGTGCCTGGTAAGTCAGCGTATCCAGTTGGTAAGATAGCTCTGGAAGTTGCTTTTGGAGATAATCATGACTCTGGGTCAGAGACATTGACCTTTGAAGTGGTCAAGATCCACAACTCATATCACGCTCTATTTGGACGGCCGGCTTATGCCAAGTTCATGGCGCGGCCTTGCTATGTGTATCTGCAGGTCAAGATGCCGGTTCACAAGGGAACCATTACAGTGCATGGGAGCCGTAAGATAGCTCTAGAATGCGAAGAAGGTGATGCAGCTTATGCTGAGTCAGTTTGTGCAATGGAGGAGTTAACATTTTATAAGGACAATGTTCATCCGGCAGATATGACATCTTTGAAAAAGCCAACTACAGAGCATGATCCAGTTTTGAAGTTTAAATCGGTAGATGATACTAAGATGGTTGATTTTATTCCTGGCGATTCATCCAAGCAGTTCAGTATCAGTGCTAATCTGGATCCGAAATAGGAAAGCACGCTCATCAAGTTCATCCATGAGAACCGGGAAATCTTCGCATGGAAGCCTTCAGACGCCAGGTGTACCGAGAGAACTTGTGGAGCACACTCTTAATATTGATCCCAAATTTAAGCCAGTTAAACAGTTTCTTCGCCGGTTTAATGAGGAGAGGCAAAAGGCCATTGGAGAGGAAGTAGCACGGCTCTTGGCGGCTTGGTTCATTATTGAGGTGTTTCACCCTGAGTGGTTGGCTAACCTGGTCCTGGTAGTTAAGAAGAACGACACTTGGCGTATGCGTGTGGACTACACGGATTTAAACATGGCTTGTCCGGCTGATCCTTTTGCTCTCCCTCGTATTGATCAGATTATCGATTGTACGGCGGGTTGTGAGTGTTTGAGTTTTTTGGATGCTTATTCTAGTCATCATCAGATGAAGATGGCAGTTAAGGACCAGGAGAAGGCATCTTTCATAACTCCCTTTGGAGCCTTCTGCTATGTGTCTATGCCTTTTGGGCTTAAGAGTGCCCAAGCGACTTATAAGAGATGTGTGTAAAATTGCCTTCATGATCAAATTGGGCGCAATGTTCATGCTTATGTAGATGATATTGTGGTGAAATCCGGAGAGAAAGAGACATTGATAGATGATCTAAAGGAAACCTTTGATAATCTCCGAGTCTATAAAATGATGCTTAACCCGGCCAAGTGTGTTTTTGGTGTGCCCGGAGGCAAGCTCTTGGGTTTTTTGGTGTCTAACAGGGGCATTGAAGCTAATCTGGAGAAGATCAAAGCCATCACCTCTCTACTAAGACGGTGTGTGTCAATGATGGGCAATGTCTGGCGGGTCGCATTGCGGCATTAAGCCGGTTGGGAGAGAAGGCTACCCCTCTATATCAGATGATGAAAAAGACAAATAATTTTGTCTGGAGTAATGCCGCTAATGAAGCGTTCGAGGAATTGAAGAAACAGCTGGCTGAGCCACCTATTCTGGCTGCTCCTGCTAATAAAGAGCCTTTGTTGTTATATGTGGTAGCTAATAGCTGGCCTGTCAGTGTAGCCATTGTGGTAGAAAGGAAGGAGGCAGGTAAGGAATATCCGGTTCAAAGGCCGGTTTACTACATCAGTGAGGTACTTATTGAGTCCAAGCAGAGATATCGTGTGACGCTCCAAGACCGGAGCTTCAGATGCCTTCCTTGGTTTTTCGAGTTTCGTCCGGTAATTTGTTTTGTCTGTTGCATTCATCTTTGCATTTGTGCATTGCATCATGTCATCATGCCATCATGTCATTTTTTTAACTCAACTAAATAAATGGCATGGATCTTTGATCCATTTAAACCGAGGGAATTCACATGGTGATTCTCTTTATAACATATCCTCCCGATATTAGGGAGTTATTTTAAATATTCCATTTTTTTGGAATCACCCATAAACACACTTGCAAAAATAAAATCCCAATGCCTTTGTTATCACAACTCTTGGCCTCTAACTTTGCCCTATATCTTTTCTTCATTTTCCCGAGCAACTCCTAAATCCGGAACATTTTTGGACCTTCCCAACACTCACTTCCTATTCAAACCATTTGATTTTAAATCAAATGAGTTTGAATTTAAACTTTCAAAAATGCCCACTCCATTTTTCTTGGAACATGCACTTTTTTGCGAGTCTGGGAAATTTATCCCCGTGCCCAAACTCTTTCTCTACCTTTTTCTTTTCTTCCCTTTTCTTTCTCTTTTTCTGCTGTTTTGAATGGAGTAATAGAGGGAGAGCAGAGCCCAGCTGGCCACTTGGGCCTCCCCACCCCATACCGTCCCAAACCTTCCCGGCCCAGCCGACCCCTACCTAACCCTAGCCCCTTTCGCTCGACCCCCACTCTCCCTCGTCTCCTCCTCTAGAGCCACCAATGCACGCGCTGCACCCCATCTGCTCAATCCCCTCCCCTTGTTTCCTTCGAGCGCGAGCCTCACAGTGCTCTGCTCGCCCTTCCTTCTCCCCCGCGCCGCCATCGCCTCCCTCTGCCGCCGCTTGAGTCCGAGGGCCCCGCCTCCGTCTCCGACCGTCATGAGCAAGCAGCCCCACCGGAACTCTTTCTCTCCTGTGCACGTTCACCGACCAAGCGGAGCAGCACAAGTACCTCGACGCCAGCGACCCCTGGATCCCCCTTGCCTGTTCGCCTCCTCCCTCAACCACGCCGGCCACCGAAGCCTTTGTCGGCTACTACCCCGTCGACCCGCGTCCCCGCACCCACTAGACGCCCGCGCCAATGACCTCCATGCCTCCCCACCATCATCTCCGACAGGAAGACGCCGCCAAGCTCAGCCCCGCGCCCCTGGCCTGCGACCGCGCCAACCCCGGCGCCCCTGCAACCTCTCCTCCCAAGTCTGTTGCCATCTCGCCGGAGCGCCGTCAACAGCAGGTTGCCGCCTCCCCTTTCCTTCGCCGGAGTCTCGAGTCGTGCTAGACGCCTGCGTTCTTGCCAATCTGCTATTGTCTGTTTCCTCTCGTTTTTCCTCTGTCATCAGTCCAATGAGCAGCGCCTCCGAGTTTTCACCAAGTCCCTGCTCCGATGAACTCACACTCAACCATGACGACCTGTCAAGCAACTGTGACCGAAGACCCCAAGTGCCCTTCAGATCATATAGATCGGCAAGTCCAACTAGTTCCGATGCCCCAAGGACGACTACGCGGTGTTGTGTCAAGTACCTAAACCATGTCTCCGGAATCGCCAAGACCGTCCCGAATATTGCCAAGTACCACTTCGGTTCCGGAACGCGACAAGTACCACGACTCCCGGAGCCCTCGGAACCGTCAATTTCCACTACCCCTGACTAGCACGACTACCGTCGCAAAAACGAGACCGTCAGGACCAGACCGACAAGTACCCCGACGACCTTGTACCACTGTCATTGCAATACCACGAGTACCTCTACCGACGACCCTAAACATCTACGGTCGTGTATGACTACCGTTGCCCGAAGAACCGTGGGTCACAAGATTCGTGTTCAACTACCATCGTCGTGTACCACTACTTCCACTACCGTCGCGAGAACGTCTACTTCCCCTAATTTGCACCGAACCTGAACCGTCTCGTTTGCACGCTTCAAAGGTATAACCCCGAGATGACATCCGTGAACGAATGATTGCGATGTTTGTGATGCTCGTGTTTGCACCGTGTCGTAGTGTCTCTCGCTTCCATGCCATCGACTCATGGGACACCTTGTATCCGGGAGCGCCCCACCATATTTTGCACGCAACCGCACACTTCTCCTTTGCATCGGTAGCTCAATCGAGTTACCGGAACCGGAATGTTGCCGTGGCACCGTTTTCGTTATCTTTGTCATGGCACCCCTTTTCTTTCCACCACAGTGACAAATGCTTCATAATGCTCTTGTCAACTTTTAATAAAAAATTGCATAAAACTTGTTTATGTCATTCGCATCATGATAAGAACATTTAAAATGTTTCAAATTGTTGTTTGCCTTAAATTGCTAAATGCACATGGGGATTTTCCGGACTTGTTGCTTGTTGTTCCGGCCTCATTTAAACTTGCCAAGATAGATAGTTTTAATATGCTTCACCCCTTGCCATGTTTACAACATTTAATATTGTTGGGTACATAACCGAGAGAGAACTAAATAAGTCATGTGGTGTTCCGTCAATATGCAACTTGTTGCATATTGGGCTCCACTTCACTAGTAGTTTTGCTTGTGCACTTTGCCATACCATGCCACATTAAACCGGACATGCATCATACTTGGTTGTGCATCATTCCATGTTCATGTGATGGTTGTTTACTATGTTGCTTGCATCTTTCCGGGTTGCTTCTCTCGTTAGCTTCGGTTTCGTTCCGGGGTTGTGAGGATTCGTTCGACTATGTCTGTTTGTCTTCTTCATGGACTCGTTCTTCTCCCTATCGGGATTTCGGGCAAGATGACCATACCCTCGAAATCACTTCTATCTTTGCTTGCTAGTTGATCGTTCTATTGCTATGCCACGATACCTACCACTTTCTATATCATGCCTCCCATATTGCCATGTCAAGCCTCTAACCCACCTTTCCTAGCAAACTGTTGTTTGGCTATGTTACCGCTTTGCTGAGACCCTCTTATAGTGTTGGTAGTTGAAGGTGAAGATGAAGTTTGTTCCATGTTGGAACATGGATATTGTTGGGATATCATTATTACATATATTGTTTACTTTAATGCATCTATATACTTGGTAAACGGTGGAAGGCTCGGCCTTATGCCTGGTGTTTTGTTCCACTCTTGCCGCCCTAGTTTCCGTCATACCGGTGTTATGTTCCTTGATTTTGCGTTCCTTACGAGGTTGGGTTATAATGGGAACCCCTTGATAGTTCGCCTTGAATAAAACTCCTCCAGCAAGGCGCAACCTTGGTTTTACCATTTGCCACCTAAGCCTTTTTTCCCTTGGGTTCTGTAGACTCAAGGGTCTTCTTTATTTTAAACCCCCGGGCCAGTGCTCCTCTAAGTGTTGGTCCAAACTAGAGCACCGTGCAGGGCCGTCCCTTGTCAACTTGGGTTACGCTAGCTCCTGTACGCTTAGCTTATCCAGTGTGCCCTAAGAACGAGATATGTGCAGGTCCTATCGGGATTTGTCGGCGCAACGGGTGGTCTTGCTGGTCTTATTTTACCATTGTCAAAATGTCTTGTAACCGGATTTCGAGTCTGATCGGGTCTTCCTGGGAGAAGGAATATCCTTTGTTGACCGTGAGAGCTCATGATGGGCTAAGTTGGGACACCCCTGCAGGGTTTTGAACTTTAGAAAGTTGTGCCCGCGGTTATGGGAAGATAGGAATTTGTTAATGTCCGGTTGTAGAGAACTTGACACTTAACTTAATTAAAATGAATCAACTACGTGTGTAGCCGTGATGGTCTCTTTCCGGCGGAGTCCGGGAAGTGAACACGGTTCTTGTGTTATGCTTGAATGTAAGTAGTTTCAGGATCACTTCTTGATCACTTCTAGTTCATGACCGTGCTTTTCTACTCTTCTCGCTCTCATTTGCGTAAGTTAGCCACCATATATTCTAGTGCTTGTTGCAGCTCCACCTCGCTACCCTATCCTACCCATAAGCTTAAATAGTCTTGATCTCGCGGGTGTGAGATTGCTGAGTCCTCGTGCCTCACAGATACTTCCAATTTGTTGTAGGCGCCGACGATGCCAGTGCCGGGGACGCGTTCGAGCTCAAGTGGGAGCTTGATGAAGATCGTGTTTGTTGTGTTGTTTCGTTTCTAGTTGATCAGTAATGGAGCCCAGTCAGGGCGATTGGGGATCTACCATTAGGGGTGGTCTTCTTTTATTTTGGTTCCGTAGTCGGACCTTGATTGTATTCTGGATGATGTAATGCTATATTTATGTATTGTGTGAAGTTGTGATTGTAAGCCAACTCTTTATCCCTTTCATATTCAGTACATGGGATGTGTAAAGATTACCCCTCTTGCGACATCCCTACTATGCGGTTATGCCTCTAAGTCGTGCTCCGACACGTGAGAGATATAGCCGCATCATGGGTGTTACATATCGGCTCTGGCAAAAGCGTATATATGGGGTGTTCATGGCTAGTAGGAAGCTTAAGCAATATTTTCTGGGTCATCCTATCACTGTGGTTAGTTCTGCTCCTTTAGGGGACATTATTCAAAACAGAGAAGCCGCATGTCGGGTAGCCAAGTGGGCTATCGAGCTTGGTCCTCATGGTTTGAAATATATGCCTCGCACGGCCATCAAGTCTCAGGTGTTAGTGGATTGCATCAATGACTGGACAGAGCTGCAGATGCCTGAGGAAAAGCCAGATTACACGTATTGGACTATTCACTTTGATGGGTCCAGGCAATTGGAGGGCTCAGGGGCTGGAGTTGTGCTTGCTTCCCCTTGAGGTTATAAATTCTGTTATGTTCTTCGTTTGATGTTTCCTTGCACTAACAATGCAGCTGAATATGAGGCCTTGCTCCACGGTCTTCGGATGGCTAAGGAAATGAACTTAAGGCGGGTTAGGTGCTTTGGCAACTCAGATTTGGTTGCTCAGCAAGTCTCTGGTACTTGGGATTCCGAGGATCCACTCATGGCGGCTTATCGACGAGAGGTGGACGTTATTGCTTTGGCGGATTCTTCAACGTAAACTTCAAGGGTTATCAAGTTGAGCATGTTGATCGGAGAAAAAATGAAGCGGCAGATGCTTTAAGACGGTTGGGTTCTCAACGTTAGTCGGTGCCGCCTAATGTCTTTCTTGACGTTTTGCATAACCCATCGGTCAAGTTACCTACAGAGGATGATTTGGCTATTCCTGACCCGGAAGCTCAGTTGGTGGCAGCTCTTCATGTTATTCCAGATTGGTGCCTTATTTGTCTTATATGACTCAGGTCGAGTTACCTGAGGATGTAACCTTAGCCAGGCAGATAACCCAACGGTCTAAGTCAATGACAATTGTTAATGGAGAGCGACATCATCGCAGTGTCACAGGGGCGTTTCAATGTTGTGTTTCTCCAGAGGAGGGCTGTGAGATCCTGCGTGAGATACATGAAGGAGACTATGGTCATCATGCCAGTTCAAAATCTCTCGTGGCTAAAGCTTTTTGTCATGGGTTTTATTGGCTAACAGCTCATGCTGATGCGGAGGACCTAGTCAGCAGGTGTGACGGATGTCAAAAAATTTCACGACGAGCTCATGTGCCGACTCAAGAATTGAGGATGATTCCAATTACTTGGACGTTTGCAGTTTGGGGGCTTGATATGGTTGGACCTTTCAAAAGATCCATGGATAAGAAGACCCACCTTTTGGTGGCGGTTGATAAGTTCCCTAAGTGGGTAGAGGCAGAGCCAGTTAGTAAGTGTGATGCAGCAACGACGGTTCAATTCATGAAGAAGGTGATCTTCCTGTTTTGTCTTTCCACACAGCATCATTACAGACAATGGCACTAATCTCTCTAAAGGTGCTATGGAAGAATTTTGTCAACGTGAGCACATCCGGCTTGATGTGTCCTTAGTGGCTCACCCCCAATCTAATTGTCAAGCTGAGAGAGCCAATCAAGAGATCTTGAGAGGCATCAAGCCCCGACATATGGTCCCCCTACAGAGGACGCCGGGTTGTTGGGTGGAGGAGTTACCTTTCGTGTTACAGAGTATCAATACCACCCCTAACAGATCTATGCGATACACACCTTTCTTTATGGTTTATGGAGCAGAGGTGGTTCTCCCTAGTGACATCCGTCATGACTCACCTTGTGTGGCGACTTATGTTGAAGCTGACAGTGAAAAAGCACATCAGGAAGCACTTGACCTGTTGGATGAGGAGCGTGACATCGCAGCGGCTCGTTCGGCGATTTACCAGCAAGATCTGCACTGTTACCACAGCCGCCGGGTTAAAACCAAAACTGTCCAAGAAGGCGATCTGGTGCTCCAGCTTATCCAGGATCAGACCGACATGCACAAGTTATCCCCAACTTGGGAAGGACCCTTTGTGGTCAACAAGAATCTGAACAATGGGTCATATTACCTTATCGATGTTCGAGACCACAAGGACGCACACAGATCGGAGGAAGAGACCCGCCGGCCGTGGAATATTGCTCATCTTCGGCCGTACTACACTTGAGCCACTGGATCTTCTAATGTACATATTTTGACAATGTATATATTATGATCAATATAATAAAGTCGGCATCCCTGTTAAAGCAGGGCCTCTGTCGTTTTCTCTCTTTTTAAATAACGAGTTTTTGGTCACTTGGGAGCTTTTGCTTTATAGAGTGAAGTTATCATTACCCTTTGATCCGGCTTATTGGCCACAAAAAAAAGCTTGGGGGCTTTTACCCAAGTTAAAGGGACCAAAGAGAGTCTGCTGCAAAAGCACAACTCAAACATAGGTGCCCCTTGAGCACAGCTCAAAATATTGCTTGGGGACTTTTTTGTTCTAAAGAACAAAGAGTTTGTATAACCCTTGCAATAGGCTTAACAGCCAGGCTCGGAAGCCAGGTGTATTCACCTAAAACCCTGGGTTATCCTGCCTTTTTAAGTAAGCCACTCCGCCCAGGTAATCCTGGAATGACCCGCCGAAAGTTTGACAAGTCAATCTTATGCAGAACCTGAACTTGTCAAAGTTAAAACGATGATTGGTTATGTGAGGTCCATCTTATAAGGTTTGTAAAATGGTTTAACTCAGTGGCCTGGCAGCCCATGAAAAGCCTCGTTTTTTGTCCTGGCAGCCCATGAAAAGCCTCGTTTTTTGACAATTTCTTTCTTTTTGAGGTTTATTTGATAAGGCTTATAATGCTTTATGATTATAAATCACCGGTGTTTATTAACCCGGCCTGGTTTTTGACTATAAGTCGCCAGTATGAGATAATATCCAGTGTTTATTAACCTGACCTGGCTTTCGATTATAAGTCGCCAGTATGAGATAAATATAATATCCGGTGTTTATTAACCCGGCCCGGCTTTGTTTGTAAGCCGGCAATCTCTGATAATTACCAGTGCTCAAATTTTGGGTTATCACCCTTTCTGCACTGGTTTGGTAAACCAACAAGTGTGATCAAATATCACAGGTATGACATATTTTCAATCATATATGGTTATCATTCAGTCCAACCTTGGTTATAAACTATGATAGTTTCTATGGTTTATATTGGGCATTATAACCCGTCTAGCGGTAAACCGCCAGGGCAATTTTTACCTGTTGTATGTAGGAACAGATTCAAAATTGATAATATCATAAAGCATATATGGCATATCTTCACATGGCGGATGAATAGTGTCATGAACAGCAAGATATGCATGATGGCATGGCAAAATAAGAGTTTAAAGCTAGCCTATTACAAGGCGCTTGGTGCCCAAAAGGATAATTGTTTTTAAGTCTTGCATACAGCAGATGATAAATCGGCCTCGGTTCATGAATCTTGGTCTGGCTGACATGAAGGTTGCGATTCATCCCTTGCCGGTTCGTCTTCCTCCTCCATCGTCTGGAAGTTGGGTTTGGATCAGTGAAAACCACGCAAGGCGACGAATTTAGCTTTGTCGTCAATTAGATCAGACGGATCAATCTCAGGGGCGAAAGTGTGCTTACGAATCGGCGAAATTAAGTCCATCACTTTATATGAAGGAGTCTGCATCTTCTGATTATCTGCGTCGTAACCCGGCTGGTACTTGGTGTGGTTGGTCTCTTCAGCAATTATTGTGGCATGCAGACGAATCTCTTTGACACAGGCGGCAAAGTTTTGTTGGTCAAAAGAGGCTCCATCTTCCTTGAGACTAGGATACCCACTATCTACGTTTGCCGGGTCTAGTTCCAGTACCCATGCTTTGGCATGGCTCAAGGCTGTTACAGCTCCGGCTCTATCATAAGACCGTTTGATTTCTTGGAACCTGGTGGGAAAGATGGAAAGTTTCTTCGAAACGTCACTTAACAAGTTTGGCCCTTGATTCGTTGGGGAGATAGTAGCGAGAGTCTGCTGAGCTCTAGTGTATAATTGCTCCACAAGCGTATAAACTGCCTTGAGCTTCACCAACGTATCTTGGCTAAGATTACTGCTCCTAGGACCTGAAAAAGTTCAAACAATTGGATCAGTGGCGGCTTACATTATGATGACAAATACTTACTTTGGATAAATAACAAGGGGATTTACTGAAGATAGCAGAAACCATCTGAGACACACGGTGTTTTAAACCGGTGAGTTCAGTGGTAGCTTCCTCAAGAGCCGCCTCTACCTTCTCAGCACGCTGTATCGAAGCAGTTTTTTCCTCAGCCCAAGACTTTTTATGCTCATCAAAACTGGTCTTCAATTTTTCTGATTCAGACACACTAAACTGGAATTTGGATTCTACCTTTCGGGTCTCATTTTCTTGACCGCCAACCGAGTCTTGGCATCGTTCAGTTGAGACTCTAGTTTAGCAGTAGCAGCCTGCATATAGCACATGTTTATCAAAACATATTTCAATGCGGATTACAATAGTTAAGTCCCAAGCACTTTGCAAGCGAAACCACTTGGCACTTGGGGGCTATTGTCTGTCAAACACAATTTTTTCAACGGGAATGGATTTTATAAAGTCCCAAGTGTTTTGCAAGCAACAACACTTGGCACTTGGGGGCTAATGCATATTGCTTGTTTCTTCCTAAAGATGAGCCAGGTGAGCTACCAACAATCTCAGCTGACTCATGGGGGCTATACAGTTCAATAATGTTCTTTTACAGTGATCAATAGGACCGGTTCATTCATATTGATTAAACCGGCCCTTGGGGACAACAGATGCAAAATTGTGATCCTATCAGCATCCGGTTTAGTTGTAAACCAGAATTGGAGGGATTCTAAGACAATGGCTTGTAAGTTTTTAAGTCTACAAATTATTCAATCTTATCATAATCAGAAGACTTGGGGGCTGGCAAGATATATAACTTATATAAGCCGGAGAACATACCTCATACTTTTGGTGCATCTGTTTGACCATTTCAATTTCTAAGTCACGGCTGGAGTGTCCTTGACTGAGATAAAAAGATAATAATTCACTATTACTCAATTGAGCATAGTGGGAGACGTCGAACCTCACTTTCTGTCTTTCCATGACTTCTTGTTTGGCAGAGTGTCTCGCTAGTACAGTTGGATTCACCGGTTTAGTAAATCCAGTGCCAGTGATTAAGATGTCATCCCCATGAGTCTCTGGCGGGTTAGATAAGCTTGACGGTTCAATACTTGACAAACCAATAGTGGTTTTGTCAACAGACGGCTCACGTATTTTAGGTTGAGGATTGAGAGCAGGATTTTCTGGCTGTTCAGGATGTTCTGGTACAATGGTTGTCTGGTCTGGTTCAGTGGCTTTCGGACCCTCGGCCGGCTTTGTCACCTTCGCTTTCTTGTTGGGCTTTGCTTGACCGCAAAAAAGAATTTGGACAAGTCAGCATAATGATAAAGATAAAAAGGTACAGAAGAAAGATACTCATTATTACCCAGGGGCAGTCTTGAAAGCCGGCAGTTGAGTCTGTGATGAATCGCCAGAGGTGGAACGGGAAATTTCCTAAGATGGAATCAAAAGAATTACGTGGTTAACGAAAGAACTCGCCGGTAAATACAAGAGTTAAGGATAAAAATAACCTCATTTGGGCATTTCCGAGGAGTGTTTGGTAAACCGGAGGATAAATCTTCAACTCCACCGGTCTGGGTCTGGCGGCGGATCTCATGTTCCTATCGTTTTAAGAGAAAATGAGGATCTAAATAAGCCAAGGGGTGTGAAAACCTTACTTTCCAGCTTACCCGCCGAAGTTTATGCCTTGGTAAAGGTTCTGAGTCAGAGGAAATAGTAGTTACCTCTTCTTCGACTGCTTGGTTGGCTCCCGTGTCATCCTGGAAATAGTCAGCGTCAATAAGGTTGTTAAAAAACAAGCCAAGAGAGTCAAGGGCTACCTCCGACTCAGAGGTTTCATCCAGCTTAATCAATTCACAGGCGCTTGGTTTCCTCCTAGACCTCCTGATGGTCTTTTTGGCGGCTTTCGTTGCAGCTTTAGCCTTTTTGGCACCCACATGGTCATATTTGGCCTTCCAGAAGTCAGATTTAGCCTATGGAAGGATAACATATTTGAGTTCATGCAATTTTTAAGTGCTGAAGGAAAAAGGAATCAAAAGATTTACCTCTGGCGCCAAGTTAAGCTTGCAGAAAGGATTCAAACCCACCTTGTTGTAGTCTTCATATTTGCTATTTACAAGTGTGGTTTTCATCTCAATGATGCCCTCTTTAGTCAGATGCAGAGAGCTGTGACGTAAGGGATCATATGTTCCTATGGTATATGTACACATCAAGCCGGATCGGCGGCTTAAGGGTATGATCCGCCATGCGACCTAGCAGCGGATTAAGTCGACTCCGGTTAAACAGTTTCCCAGCAAGGCTTGAACTTTTATGGTTGTAGGGACAAGCTTCTTGCCTTCGGCGGCGGTAAGTTTATCTGGGAGTTGGTAATTTGAGTCGAGACGCTTAGCACGATAACCCGGCAATAGATTTTCATCAGACGACGAGATATCTTTGCAGTAGAACCATGTTTGATTCCAGTCCTTGGGATGGCTTGGCAGAGCCACTTGAGGGAAGATGGCATCTCGTCTGCGTTGAATTGAAATCCCGCCAAGTTCTAAGTTGGGCCCATTTGTGAACTCATTCTGCCGGTTCAGGTAGAAGTATTCCCTGAAAAGCTCAACACTAGGCTCTTCTTGAAGGTATACCTCACAAAAGACTTGGAAGTCATAGATGTTTGATATGGAATTGGGTCCAATGTCTTGTGGATGGAGTTTGAAGAAGTGCTGGATATCTCTAACGAACTTAGATCTGGGTGGCGAGAAGGCCCGGTTCATATGATCAGTAAATACAATAACTCCACCGTCCTTTGGCTGAGGTCTCTCTTTTCCCGGGTCAGGAGCACGGTAATGCATGACACTCTTATCTGGCAAATATCCAATGGTGAAAAAATCGTTCAAGGTGCTCTCAGTGATGGTGGAGGGAACCCAGTTACATGTCGTAATTGTCTTGGGCAGCATGGTGAAAGGACAACCTAAAGACAAGAAATAATTTGCTGGCTCAAATTAATTAGTGGGATACAAGTCAACAATTGCAGTGCATGTTCAGGATGGTGGCTTAAGTAAGGGCTAATGATGTACGAAGTAACGATAAACCGACAGAATAAGCCGCCATGACTAAAGGCATTCAAGATCTACCAAGAGTAAAAATTTGCTAAGTATTAGGACAAACAGGTTCCATGGATTGAGGCTATAAATTTGGATCTATCATTGTTTAGAAAAGGGAGTAAATTCGAAATATACAGAGGCGACAGTGGAAAAGCAGAGGATCCTTAAGAGGAAGATGTGTCGCAATAAGGATATATTCTGATAATAGAAACAGGTACTAAAATTACTACAACACAAGATGTATGCGGTTTTCAGAGCTAATCCATGGATCTAAACAACGAGAAAGAAGGGCGGCGACGAACACCGATGAACACCGATGAAACCTAATGATAGATCTATGATGAAACAGGACTTACTGATGCTGATAGGACAGCAGAGTGGCATCGCAGTTTTTCTAGTCCGTTCAGGGTGATGCAGCGGCCGGAGTTCAGGTCGGAGACGAAGGTCGACGGTGGCGGGGTTCGTGTAGGGTGATGCGTCGCTAGGAGGAAGAAGACGAGAAGGAAAAGGAAAAGAATGGAAGGTGACTTCGTGGCCCTATTTATAGGCTTGGAAGTACAAACAACAAACGCGGGAATCGAGGAATAGTAAAATGGATATGTGTCGGCATGGGCACCTCAATTTTCAGAGAGTCAGTAGAGAAAGAGATTTATTAAGATTTGGATTCTATATAACATTAATTGCATATGACGTCATGTTGGGTTATGGCAACTTTTGGATGCGACGTCATGGCGGGTTACAATACTTCACAATAAGAGGAGGAAGGATTTTCCAAAGTGTTGAAGATTGACATGAACAAGTTCAAATCAACTTGGGGCCTAATGTTGGGTATATGACTACTAGGTATGACCCACCCAGGAGGGGCCGGGTTATCCCTATGGCGGTTCATATCAGTGAATCCCAAGAGCATATTAACAATGGCGGTTCATAGATAGGCTTAGTAGAGGGCCCAAACCCGAAGGCGGCTTAAGGCCCGCGGATATAAACCGCCATGTATATATACTTGTATTATAAGGCATGTAATAAAGGTCACCGAGCCGGATACGTTGTATAAGCCGGCCGGGACTCTGTAGGCCGCAGGGCGTCAACCCGTGTATATAAGGGGACGGCCCAACGGCGGCTTAGGACAAGAAACAACAGATCGATAGCCGGGTCAACCGTATTCGCTCCCTGCTCATCGAAACCTTCACCATAAGGGGTTGAACCAGTATAAACTCTTCGTGTCCTTGGTCCTGATTAACCCCTTTAAGCTAACCTCATCGCGATGGATCCATGACTAAGTCCTCACACTAGGACATCTGCCGTGACAATTCCATGACACAGGGGGAGAAAGGAGAGGTGCAGCAGGGGCAGCCTGGTCTGCTGGGCTACTCCGACAAGGTGGAACTCCGGCGTGATGGTGGTCAGCAAGGCACAGAGGGCGGCGGGCGCAAGCAGCCACAGAAATGAAGTCATCGAGCACGAGGAAGAGGAAGACGGAGATGGCGCGGGGCAGCGGCTTGCAGGGTCATCGGCGCGAGCGCCATGGCCGGATGCCAAGGTAGCGGTCGAGGAGATCGGTCATGGGGCGCTACCCCTCTGCGTGCATGTGTTGTGGGTGTGGCGGCGCAAGCAGGGGAACAAGGGAGAGGGGTCGAGTGAGTGGGTGGATAAGAGGAGGTCAGGCAGGCCTCTTGGGCCGGCTAGGTCAGGCCGCAGGTGGGCCTTAAGCGGGCTTCGGCTATGCACTACTCCCCTCTCTCTTTATATTCTCCTTACAGAAAATAGAGAAAGAACAAATATAATCAAGAGAAGAGGCCATGTAGAATAATACAATGGTGGGATATTTTTGTAAGGCTTTATGGAATATTTCCAACCCAAGAAAAGTGGTTTCAGCAAAATAGGCGAAGTTAAATCCAAAATTATTTAACTTGCGCCAAAGGAGTTTGAATGGAGTCTAGGATTTAGGAGTGTCCAAAATTGTTAAGAATTTAGACAGAGCTCTGGAAAGTGAAGAAAGAATTTAGGGCAAAGTTTGGAGACCAAACTTGAAGTAGAAAAGGCATGGAATTATTTTGCAAGTGTGCTCATGGGTAATTCCAAAATAGTGGAATATTTAATATAGCTCCCTAACAACATTTAGAGACTTTTATATGTTTTAAAGAGAAATCACCATGTGCATTTCCCTCAATTTAAATGGATTCGAGATCCATGCAACTTTTTTGGTTGAGATTTAAAATGGGTTGCATGATGACATGATGCAATGCAAATGATGACATGCTGAATGCAAGAAACAAATAAAACAAACGGGGACAACGAAAAACATGGAAGGCATCTGGAGCATCGGTCTCGGGTCGTCGCAACACTCCCCCACTTACAAGAGATCTCGGCCCGAGATCAATGGATGGCACCGGAGATAAGCGGAAGAGAAAGGAGTAAAACAAAGTTGCTTCTTTGACAAAAGAGTGAAACCCCAAATCTTAAGAGGTTGAACAAATTGAAAGAAAGAATACAACGGCGATGAACGAGATTACAAACACTATGTTAAACAAGAGGAACAAGGAATATGATGAGAACCAAGAGCTTAAGGTACAAGATAGACTTTGAAACCACTCCGGTTAAACGAGATGAGAAAGGAAGAATTCAGGCAGCACTCCGGTTGAGAAGAGCGGCAAGACTTGATAAGATGAAATAAGTTGAAATGAGAACACAACACTCCAGTCAAATGGGTAAGAAATAAAATAACATGATCATGGAAAAACGGGGTGACGGGACAAAGAGAGCAACATCACAATGCCTTCGAAACAAAATAAATAGGACCTTAATCGTGGGAATAAGGGAACGGGGAAGGAAATGACAACTTCTACCACAATTGAATTTCAAAGCATCCTTGCAAAGAAAGGATTGAATGGAGTTGTTCAAGAATCAACATTCAAACAATATACTCCTTGTGGACTTATGAAAACATCTCAAAACTAGAGGTGAAATTCTTCCATTAATGAAAACAATTGCTTGCTTTAGATCGACAAAGATATGAAAAACTTCTTCCACCAAGATGATAAAGAGATAACTTGGATCATTGATAAGCACCACAAATAGCAACATTCCTTCGGAAAGGTTTTAGGTGAAATATTTACCAAGATAATTCCAACAAAGAGATTGATGGATTTAAAATACCTCATTCTTGACAACATGTGAATCATGAAACATGAATGGAAATTGTCAAGAATGATATAACACCACCTCAAAAGATAAGGTAGAAAGAATTGCACTTTTGAATGCAAGATGAAGAATACTTGAAGTCCTCCAACAAGGATCTTGAGGAACACTTCAAGAACAAATTAAATCCTTAAGGAATCACCATGAATAATCTCTTGGAAGAACTCCGAAAATGAAAGGATGCTAGAACAAAGTGAAGTTTTGAAAAGAATAAGATTGAAGCCTTGCAGTGACTTAGATGGAGCTTCGTGATGATATAACTGCGAAGCATTGCAACTCCGGAAAGAAAGAAATTAGATCACTTGGACGAAACAAGAATAAGAATTATGTTATGTGTATCCTTCACCAATTTAAATTGATGAAAAGCAATGGATTTTGAATACTACTTATTCTTCTTGCAAAGATTGAGGAGAGATATAGCGCAAACTTGGTCAAATCTTGAACGACTCGCTGGTAGGATTTTGGAAAGGACGGATGAATTGATACGATAACAACGAAAGAGAAATGTTGGACGAACCACCATAAGAATCTGAAAATCAACGAAGATAAAGAATGAATCACCAAGAAGAATTGGAAAATGAGCGAAGTTACTCGAGGCGATTTAGATACAAGAGAACGAAGAGATCACAAACTGACTAGAGAATACTTCAACGATGCAACGGTAAGATTTGGAGAACAAGAGCTCAAAGCTGAGAATGAATAATTCTGAGATGATGGGATCCGGAGAATCAAACTGAAAAGACTCTTGAATTGCTCCGATGGGTGGAAATAATTATCACAATTGAAAAAAATATGAGAGGATGATGGCAAGCTTGAACTACGCATCTTTGAGAGAACAGATAAGATTGAAGAGACACTCTTCTTCGGTCTTCAAATCCGAGAATGACGACGAGGAACACTACCATGAATTGTCGAGGCACTCCGGAATGAAGAATAGAAAGATTGAACCAATGATGTAAAGAATTTGAAAGATCTTAGAGAAAGACATATGACTGATGACAATTCATTCTTACATTATACTTTAAAAAGAATTAGAGAATAGCTCCGGAAAAATTAGAAGAGTCGGGTAAGATCCTGGGAAAAACTTGCGGGTTATGGGCCCACTCAAAGACACACTATTGAATAACTTTTAAAGAGAGATTCCATCTATCGAATTACATGGCTTGAATAAGGTAAGAACCTCAAAATACCTTGAAAGGATTAAGATGGAAACTTGAATCTTCTGAGATATCTTCAGCACTCCGAAACAAATGAATAGCGAGAAGTGAACGGTTCATAGGTGCACCGGCATGGGAAAGCATTTGAATCAGGGAAAGGGGTATGATCAACACCGAAAGCTTGAATTGAATCCACTGGGAAATAATATGAGAAGAAAGAATGATAAACTTGTGACAGCCTGGTTTTTGCCCACTCTTCTTTTCTGATTTTTATTTGGTTTTGATTTGAATTTGGAGTTTTGAATCACTTCAGTTGGACTTAAACACTTGGGAACCACCTTGATTTTCACCCAAGTGACTCATTTCTCTCTCCAGCCGTCATTTCTTCTCTGGTCAACCTCAAAATAATATTATGAATATTTTTCTTAAATGAAAATATTCATTTTCTCCTCTTAACCCTGAACCAGCCACTTGTGCTCCAAAGCAACCCCAATTTTTCTTGCCCACAAAAATCTGAGAAAAATTCCAAATATTCTTTGAACCCTAGGGCACCTTTCTGAGAAAAAATATTGCATCACATTTTGGAATATTTTTTCTACAGAAAATATTTTCTGTTCTGGACAGAAATGGTAATTTCTACAACAACTACCATTTTACTTGCTCCAATGCTACTGAATTTTCTTGTGCATCACTACCTTCCTAGATGATTGCTAACCTCCAAAGCGCAGCTCCCAACTCTTAGTAGTTTGACCATAGTTAACTCTCAAAGTTACTGTCCAGAAACTTACCAAAAAGTAACACTCCAACTTACAGCACCTGAGCTCGACTCAAAGCATTGGCACAACCCTAAACACTAAGCACTACACGCCAGACATAAAATTGGGGCCAGTCGTGGCTCTATGACAAAGTGCACCCGGTGACCACGTGTGTGCACGGTGCCAGCCAGCTAACCGACATGCTCTGGGTGCCGCTGAGCGCTTTGTGCATCGCGCGCTCGCTTCCTTGGTTACCGCACCTCGCCAAACCTCGCCACCATCACCGTCTCTACTCCCTTAACTCCCTCCTGGCGCTCGCCGATGCCAGATCTTACCGCAGCGAGCACGGGCGCGGTCCGGCCAACAGAACAGTGCATTGCTCACTATGTTCGTCGCCACCCCCTAGATCATGTGCTAGTTGCCGCCCACTCATAGTGCCCGCGTGAGCTGCGTCGCCTTCCCCCTCGCTCACTAACATCGTTCATCGCCAGGCATCGTATCCAGGTGTCCTCCGGCGGAGACCGAACCCCTCACCTCGCTCGCCTATAAATACAGCCCTCCCCAGCCCTCTCGAGCATCATAAACCCACCTCACACACTCCACAAGACTATAGGAAGCTGTAGCCAGGCCGGGCAGGCCTCGGGCCACCATCCTCGAGTTCTAGCTCGGCGGCGATCCCCACGGTTCGCTCCCATTGCTCCAGCCCCTCCCAGGCTCGGGCCTCACTTCCAGAGCCTCCGCTGTGCTTCAGCGGTGCCGCCCGACCCGGTTGGAGCCACTGGTGCAGCCTCTAGTAGCCGTTATCCCCAACTCTGGCGACCTCCGCTCTCTACCGCCACTAGAGAGGTCCGTTCCGACACTGTCCGACCACCCCTAGTTATCTACGGGTACGGGTAGGTGTGCCTCAGTCTTCTCTCTCGATCTATCCCTCTTGCTCCGACCAAGATGCCCTCCTCGCCGGCGTGTGCTACGACGGAGCCTCGCCGTGCTCTGTTTCCTTCTCCCCCTCCCTCTCACCTAACTAGCGGGGCCCGTTGTCAGCCACTCTGGTCGCGCCCAAAGCGGTACGAGTGGAGGCACCCCACGGGTTTACGTCTTTGACATCACCCCCAGATCTGTTTTTATTTAAATCAAATTAAAATTTAAACAGAGAGCTTCAAACAGCCACAACTTTTTAACCATAAGTACAAATGAATTGATTCTTTTTGCATTGTGTTCTTTATGAAAATATTTAGCAGCACACCAAAATAAGAATTTTTTTTCTCTGCTTTCTAGAACTTTTGGAGAATTTCAGAGTGTTTCTTGATGTTTTCTTTTTATGTTCTTAATTGTTTTCAGAACATGAAGTTTGTCTTGAGGATCACCGGGAGGAGTGTGAACCTCACCCTGCACTAAGGCAAGCCACAACAACATTTTCATGGTGCCATTGCAATATTTGTGATTTTTCAACTTGAATGAATAATTTAGTTCATGCATTTAAATCACTAAAATAAATATACATCTATTCTATTGAATGCTTGCTTGTGTTGATATGTTTGTTTACAGAAGGTTAAAGCTAACTAAGTTATTTTAAGTAACTAGAAGTTATATTTGATTATGAAGAAATACTTTGTTTATGAAAAAGAATTAGTTTCGTTAATATTTTCTTGGGTGAGAAAATAATTATGCTAAGTTATTGGCATGGTTAGTTTGCTAAATAAACATAACCAGAAAAGTGTTATGAGTTTCTGATATGTATGGTTAGTTCATCTGTTATTGTTTAAATGATAAGTGATGCATGTTATATGATTGCATTTGCATGGCATATCATGACACCGATTATTTTTACTTTAAGTTGAACATGATAATAACTCAACTTGAACATATCGTTGATCGGGTCATGGTGCCACTAAATCGAGTTTTCCCAAGTGCAACCACATTTGCCTTTATGGGAAGGCCTTTATTCGGTCCGTTGTCACTCCTCTGGTCGGTGCCTCAAAGAGGGAAGGTTATGGGTGTGCGTTACCCTGGCCCTATAAGCAGACATAACCTTGTGTGCCCGTTGTTGTTATGGTACCTTGTCCCCGTTTGGGACCGTTTATGTTTTGCCACGACAGTGGCCTTTGGTGTCTTTGGTAGGCACGGGACCACCCAGGATTTAGCCAAGTGGGGAGTGAGTCGAAGTGGCCTAGAGAGTGCCATGCCAATGGAGGGGTTCTACCAGAATGCTGTTGGTCCACCTGATGGGAGTGTGAGGCCATGGGTTCCATGGTGTGGGTACAGTGCGCTACCTCTGAAGTGTGTATTTAATCTATCGATAGCCGAGTCCACGGATATGGACATGCTCGAAAGTAGGTCACACCATGGGTCAACGTCTAAACAATTTTGCACACTCATATAATAACTTTGCACTATTGGAAAGAGGATGGTTAAGGAACCAGTTTGATGATGGAGACCAAGTTGTTGGTCAGTATGTGATCCGAGAAAGCTCACCGTTTGGTCACGAGGTAACCCTATTAAAGACCAAGATGTTGGTCCGTTTGTGATCCAAGAGAGATCACCGTTTGGTAAGCAAGTCCGAGGGACTTGAGTCTCGAGATCATGATCACAGCATTTCTAGTATGATTTTGCATTAATGATAAAATTGGTTAATTATCATCATATTTTTTATCATTATGTTTATGCCTATTGTGAGCTTGCAAGTACATTCAATGTACTGACATGGCATGTCATGCCATCTTTCTGGAAAGTCTCGTTGGAACGGAGTGCTGTCCGAGTCTAGATCATGTCCACATCGGTGTCCGTGTGCTATGGGGTCCCGCTTCATCGTCATTCCGTTGTCGCGTAGCTATCGTGATCAAGGCCCCTTTATGTTCACTAAATAATGTACACATTGTGCAACTGCACTATGTGTGCCGCTTGGCCTCGCAACTCGTTGTAATATGAACCTTATTCCACTAGCATAAATAAAGCGGTTGTATTTTGTACCAAGATGTTGTGTGTTGCCAGAAGAAATGGTCTCTGGGCTGGCAATACAAGGTAAACCAGTTGCTTTGAGCCGGGGTGCCACAACGCTTGGTATCCGAGCCGCGCTGTTTGTAGGACACGCTAGGCTACCGCCGTGTAACGGGACATTAGTTAGAGCAACAGTTGAGCGCCAATAGTGTTTGTAGCTGGTTGTTGCATTGCAGACACTCGTTTATTTTTATTCTAACCTACTAATGGATGTGAGTGTAGATGGCTCCGGTGCCATATCCGTGCCAGTTGTAGCGGATGTCGTACACGTCGCCGCATCTCCTTCGTAACATGTGGCGTCGGCTGTACCCTCTCGGTGACGACCCAGTCGATTGTGTGTACCGGGAGCGTCCAGCAGACTCAGTGTATGAGTATCACACAGTGGTTACTCTGCACCCCAGTTCATCTTCCAGCACTTACATTCTGTAACACCCACAATGCGGCTATATCTCCCACGTGTCAGGGCACGACTTAGAATCATAGCCGCATGGTAGTTTAGTCGCAGGTGGGGTAATCTTCACACAATCCCATGTACTGAATAAGAATGGGATAAAGAGTTGGCTTACAATCGCCACTTCACACAATACATGAATAGTGCATACAACAACCAAATTACAGTCAAGGTCCGACTACGGAACCAAAATAAAAGAAGACAACCCCAAATGCTAGATCCCTGATCGACCCAACGCGGCTCCACTACTGATCAATAGGAAATGACACAACACAACGAACAAGATCTTCATCGAGCTCCCACTTGAGCTCAGTTGCATCATCTGCACTGGAATCATCGGCACCTGCAACTGTTTGGAAGTATCTGTGAGTCATGAGGACTCAGCAATCTCACACCCGCGAGATCAAGACTATTTAAGCTTATGGGTAGGAAAGGGGAAATGAGGTGGAGCTGCAGCAAGAACTAAGCATATATGATGGCTAACTTACGCAAATAAGAGCGATAAGAGAAGCAATGCAATGATCGTGAACTAGAAATGATCAAGAAGTGATCCTGAGAATACTTACGTTCAAGCATAACACCAAAACTGTGTTCACTTCCCAGACTCCGCCGGAAAGAGACCATCACGGTTACACACGCGGTTGATGCATTTTAATTAAGTTAAGTGTCAAGTTCTCTACAACCAGACATTAACAAATTCCCATCTGCCCATAACCACGGGCACGACTTTCGAAAGTTCAAACCCTGCAGGGGTGTCCCAACTTAGACCATCACAAGCTCTCACAGTCAACGAAGGATATTCCTTTTCCCAGCAAGACCCGATCAGACTCGGAATCCCGGTTACAAGACATTTCGACAATGGTAAAACAAGACCAGCAAGACCGCCCGATGCGCCGACATCCCGATAGGAGCTACACATATCTCGTTCTCAGGGCATCACCGGATGAGACGAGCTACGAGTAAAACCAGACCTCGAGTTTCCCCGAGGTGGCCCCGCAGGTGGCTCGGTTTGGACCAAAACTTAGACAAGCACTGACCCGGCGGGGTTAAAATAAAGATGACCCTTGGGAGCGCGACTCCCAAGGGTAAAGTAGGTGTTGGTGATGCAAATGGTAGAACCAAGGTTGGGACTTGCTGGAGGAGTTTTATTCAAAGCGAACTGTCATGGGGTCCCCATAATACCCAGCCGTGTAAGGAATGCAAAACCAAGGAACATAACACCGGTAAGACGGAAACTAGGGCGGCAAGAGTGGTACGGTCTTTATGAATATACCGTTATGTCCTTCGGCCTTACCAATGCCCCTGCTTTCTTCATGCATATGATGAATAAAGTATTCATGGACTTCCTCGATAAATTTGTGGTGGTTTTCATCGACGATATTCTCATATACTAAAAAAGTCAAGAGCACAAAGGACACCTCAGAGCTGTCCTACAAAGACTCCATGACCATCAACTGTACGCCAAATTCAGTAAATGTGAGTTTTGGCTCAAGCAAGTTGGATTTCTTGGGCATATACTGTCAGCGGAAGGTATAGCCGTAGATCCAAGCATGGTAAAGGATGTACTTGAAGGACTGGCACCCACAACAGTATCCCTAATACGGAGTTTCCTTGGATTAGCCGGATACTATCATCGTTTTATTGAAGGCTTCTCTTAGATTGCCAAGCCAATGATAGAGCTTCTCAATAAAGATAAGAAATTTGAATGGACTGAGGATTGCGAGAAAAGTTTCAATGAGCTGAAAACCAGACTGACAACAGCACCTGTGTTGACCCTTCTAGACATCTACTGTAGCTTTGATGTGTACTGTGACGCTTCCAGACAAGGTCTTGGATGCGTACTTATGCAAGATGGCAAGGTGGTAGCATATGCATCTCTACAGCTCCGACCCCACGAATGGAACAATCCTACTCATGATCTGGAATTGGCCACTGTGGTTCATGCTTTAAAAATTTGGAGACACTACCTCATTGGGAAAAGGTGCCAAATATTTACCGACCACAAAAGTCTCAAGTATATATTCACTTAGCCATATTTGAATCTCCGCCAATGAAGATGGCTTGAGTTAGTCAAGGACTATGATCTTGGAATTAATTACCACCCGGGTAAGGCCAATGTGGTTGCCGATGCACTCAGCCGAAAGCCTATTAGTCTGAATGCCATGATTGAATCCTTGCCTCCCGAACTTCAGGAAGAGATTACCCAGCTCCACCCGGTCATAGTTGATGCAGGTCTTGCTAATATTATGGAAATTACTCCTACCCTCGAGGATGAGATCCGCAAGGCCCAGCCAAATGACCCAGAGGTACAAAAACATGCCAGATGTATGTTAACAGGACCGACCCTAGATTTTTCTAAGGATCAGCAAGGTACACTAAGGTTCCACGAAAGGAATTGTGTACCAAATCAAGCTGACTTAAGCAAGAGGATACTGTTAGAAGCGCATGAATCTTCGTATTCCATTCACCCCGGAGGTACTAAAATGTACGAAGACCTTCGACAGATATTCTGGTGGGATGGGATGAATAAGGATATCACTTATTTTGTGGCATGTTGCAGCATATGCAACAAAGTGAAGGCAGAACACCAGAAACCAGCCGGACTCCTCGAACCATTGCCCGTTTCACACTAGAAGTGGGATGATGTCTACATGGATTTTATCATAGGGCTGCCAAAGACACAGCGAGGCAATAACGTAGTATGGGTCATAGTGGACACCTTAACCAAGGTAGCTCATTTTATTCCCATCAAAACCACATACCACGCCGATCAACTCGCACAATTGTATGTGTCCAGAATAGTCAGTCTGCATGGAGTACCTCAAACAATCACTTCTGACCAGGGGTCACTATTTACCTCCGCTTTCTGGTCATGTCTCCATCAAGCTTTGGGGACATGCCTAAAATATAGTACGGCTTACCATCCCAGACCGATGGACAGACTGAGCGGGTAAACCAAATACTCGAAGATATGCTTCGAGCATGTTCCTTGGCCCAAGGGCCTAAATGGGAAGACTGTCTGCCGTATGCCGAGTTCTCCAACAACAACAGTTTCCAGACCAGTTTAAAGATGTCACCTTATGAGGCTCTGTATGGTCGTAAGTGCCGCACTCTGTTGAATTGGTCTCAACCTGGAGATAGCCGCATTTTCGGAACAGAACTCATGATGGAAGCCGAAAAACAAGTCAAGGAAATCCGAGACCGATTGCAATTAGCCAAATCCCGAAAGCAAAGTTACTATGATACAAAACACTGATAGATCAGTTTTGAACCTGGAGAGCATGTATACCTCCGAGTCACCCCTATGAAAGGAGTCAAGAGGTTTTAGACTCGTGGAAAATTGGCACCCAGGTTTATTGGTCCGTTCCCAGTTATCTCCAGAGTGAGTACTTTTTCATATCAGTTGGAACTGCCCCCAGAATTGTCAGAAGTGCACAATGTGTTCCATGTCTCCCAGTTGAGACGATGTATATCACCGCCCTAGAAAAGGACTGCTATGACAGAAATAGAGTTGGCTAAGGATTTAACGTATGAAGAGAGACCGTTCAGAATTTTGGATGAGGTGGAAGGGGTCACTCATAGTAAAACGAGAAAAATTTACAAGGTTCAGTGGGAGCACCACACATAGGCAGAAGCAACTTGGGAATGAGAAGAGTTTCTAAAGGCAAACTATCTAGAATTGTTTTCCCGAGCAACCGAATCTCGAGGACGAGATTCATCCTAAGTGGGGGAGGTTTGTGATAGCCCGATTTTTGCCCACTCTTCTTTACTGACTTTTATTTGGTTTTGATTTGAATTTGGAGTTTTGCATAACATTAGTTGGACATAAACACTTGGGCACCACCTTGATTTTCACCCAAGTGACTCATTTCTCTCTCTAGCCATCATTTCTTCTCTGGTCAACCTCAAAATAATATTATGAATATTTTTCTTAAATGTAAAATATTCATTTTCTCCTCTAAAACCCTAACCAGCCACTTGTGCTCCAAAGAAACCCCAATTTTTCTTGCCCACAAAAATCTGAGAAAATTTCCAAATATTCTTTGAACCCTAGGGCACCTTTCTAAGAAAAAATATTGCATCACGTTTTGGAATATTTTTGCTACAGAAAATATTTTCTGTTTTGGACAGAAATGATAGTTTCTACAATAACTACCATTTTACTTGCTCCAATGCTGCTGAATTTTCTTGTGCATCACTACCTTCCTAGATGATTGCTAACCTCCAAAGCTCAGCTCCCAACTATTAGTAGTTTGACCACAGTTAACTCTCAAAGTTACTATCTAGAAACTTACCACGAAGTAACACTCCAACTTACAGCACCTGAGCTCGACTTAAAGCATTGGCACAACCCTAAACACTAAGCACTATACCGATTATTGGGGCCAGCCGTGGCTCTATGCCAAAGTGCATGCAGTGACCATGCATGTGCACGGTGCCAGCCGACTAACCGACGCGCTTTGGGTGTCGTCGAGCGCTCTGTGCGTCGCGTGCTCCCTTCCCAGTCTGCCGCACCTCGCCAAACCTTGCCGTTCGTTGTCGGGCGCCGTGTCGAGGTGTCCTCCGGCGGAGCCCGAACCCCTCACCTCACTTTCCTATAAATACAACCCTCCCCAGCCCTCTCGAGCATCACAAACCCACCTCACACACTCCACAAGACCGTAGGAAGCCGTAGCCCGTCCGGGCAGGCCTTGGGTCGCCGTCCCCGAGATCGAGCTCGTCGGTGATCCCTGCGGTTCGCCCCCACTGCTCCAGCCCCTCCCAGGCTCGGGCCACTCTCCCAGAGCCTCCACCGTGCTTCAGTGGTGCCGTCCGACCCGGTTGGAGCCACTAGTGCAGCCTCTGGTCGCCATCATCCCTAACTCCAGCGACCTCTGCTCTTTGCCGCCACTAGAGAGGTCCGTTCCGACGCGTCCGATCACCCCAAGCTAATCTATGGGTATGGGCAGGTGCGCCTCAGTCTGCTCTCTCGATCTATGCCTCTAGCTCCGACCAAGATGCCCTCCTCACCGTCGTGTGTTCCGGCAGAGCCTCACCATGCTCCATTTCCTTCTCCCCCTCCCTCTCACCTAACTAGCAGGGCCCGCTGTCAGCCAATATGGCCGCGCCTGAAGCGAGACGAGTGGAGGCGCCCCGCGGGTTTACGTTTTCGACATCACCCCCTGATCTGTTTTTTTAATCAAATTCAAATTTAAACATAGAGCTTGAAACATCCACAACTTTTTAACCATAAGTCCAAACGAATTGATTCTTTTTGCATTGTGTTCTTTATGAAAATAGCTAGAAGCACATCAAAAATGAGATTTTTCTTTACTATCTAGAATTTCTGGTGAATTTTAGAGTGTTTCTTTATGTTTTATTTTTATGTTTTTAATTGTTTTCAGAAGGTGAAGCTTGTCTTGAGGATCACCGGGAGGAGTGTGAACCTCACCTGCACTAAGGCAAGCCACAACAACATTTTCATGGTGCCATTGCAATATTTGTGATTTTTCAACTTGAATGAATAATTTAGTTCATGCATTTAAATCACTAAAATAAATATACATCTATTCTGTTGAATGCTTGTTTATGTTGATATGTTTGTTTACAAAAGGTTAAAGCTAACTAAGTTAGTTTAAGTCACTAGAAGTTATATTTGATTATGAAGAAAGACTTTGTTTATGAAAAACAATTGGTTTCGTTACTATTTCCTTGGGTGAGAAAAGAATTATCCTAAGTTATTGTCATGGTTAGTTTGTTGAATAAACATAACCAGAAAAGTGTTATGAATTTATGATATGTATGGTTAGTGCTTTATATAGTTGGTCCGTGATTGTTCAAATGATAAGTGATGCATGTTATATGATTGCATTTGCATGGCATACAATGACACTGATTATTTTTACTTTAAGTTAAACATGATAATAACTCAACTTGAATATATCGTTGATCGGGTCATGGTGCCACTGAATCGAGTTTTCCCCAGTGCAACCACATTTGCCTTTATGGGAAGGCCTTTATTCGGTCCGTTGTCATGCCTCTGGTCGGTGCCTCGAACAAGGGAAGGTTATGGGTGTGCGTTACCCTGACCCGGTAAGCAGACATAACCTTGTGTGCCCGTTGTTGTTATGGTACCTTGTCCCCGTTTGGGACCGTTTATGTTTTTCCACGACGGTGGCCGTTGGTGTCTTTGGTAGACATGGGGCCACCCAGGACTTAGCCTAGTGGGGAGTGAGTCGGAGTGGCTGGGAGAGTGCCATGGCAATGGAGGGGTTCTACCGGAATGCCATTGGTCCACCCGAATGGGAGTGCGAGGCCATGGGTTCCATGGTGTGGGTATAGTGTGCTACCTCTACAGAGTGTATTTAATCTATCGATAGCTGAGCCATGGTTATGGAGACGCTCGAAAGTAGGTCACACCATTGGCCAACATTTAAATAATTCTGCACACTAATATAACAACTTTGTACTGTTGGAAAGAGGATGGTTGAGGAACCAGTTTGATGATGGAGACCAAGTTGTTGGTCAGTATGTGATCCGAGAAAGATCACCGTTTGGTTAAAGGTAACCCTATTAAAGACCAAGATGTTGGTCCATTTATGATCCGAGAGAGATCACCGTTTGGTAAGCAAGTCCGAGGGACTTGACTCACGAGATCATGATCACTTCATTTCTAGTATGAGTTTGCATTAATGATAAAATTGGTTAATTACCATGATAGTGTTTGTCATTATGTTTATGCCTGTTGTGAGCTTGCAAGTACATTCAATGTACTGACCTGGCATGTCATGCTAGCTTTCAAGAAAGTCTCGTTGGAACGGAGTGCTGCCCGAGTCTAGATCATGTCCACATCGGTGTTAGTGTGCTATAGAGTCCTGCTTCGTCATCGTTCCACTACCGCGTAGCTGTCGTGATCAAGGCCCCTTTATGTTCACTAAATGATGTACACATTGTTCAGCCGTACCGTGTGTGCCGCTTGGCCTCGCAACTCGTTGTAATATGAACCTTATTCCACTAGCATCAATAAAGCGGTTGTATTTTGTACCAAGATGTTGTGTGTTGCCAGAAGACATGGTCTCTGGGCTGTTAATACAAGGTAAACCGGTTGCTCTGAGATGGGGTGCCACAACACTTGGTATCAGAGCTGTGCTGAATGTAGAACACGCTAGGATACCGCTGTGTAACTGGATGTTAGTTAGAGTAATAGTTGAGTGCCAATAGTGTTTGTAGCTGGTTGTTGCATTGCATACACTCATTTATTTTTATTCTAACCTACTAATGGTTGTGAGTGTAGATGGGTCCGGTGCCGTATCCGTGCCAGTTGCAGCTGATGCTGTACACGTCGCCGCATCTCGCTCGTAATGTGTGGCGTCGGCTGTACCCCCTCGTTTACGACCCAGTCTATTGTGTGTATCGGGAGCGTCTAGCAGACTCAGTGTATGAGTATCACACAGTGGTTACTCTGCACACAAGTTCATCTTCCAGCACTTACATTCGTACCTCCAGGAGCGGTTTCGCTTCTACCGCTTCTCAGGTTGTCCAGTTTGCTGCATTTGAGGTCCTCGTCACGCTGCACTATAACGAGGTCCGAATGCAGAACCATCCAGGTTTCCACTACTATCCCTCCTTGCACGACAATGGTCGTGTCCGTTTTCCTATTGTTGATCCGGAGTCTGATAGTACTGCTAGCCACCTTTCTCGCTACATCACTGCTAGCTACCTTCTGATTCACGAGCTGGCTCAAGAGCTGACTCGTCCTCGCACTGCTTTAGCCGCTACTAGAGCCTTCACTACTCCATCTTCTATGAGATTTATTCATTATATTCCATCCAGTTCTAGCTCACCTATTTCATCGGTTACTCCTCCGAGTAGCTCGGGCACCTCGACCATGAATCCTCTTCGTGCTCCTACTGAGTGGTTTCCCTTCTCACTACCCCCGTTTCCCCGATGCTTCAGCCCCATCCTGCACCTGCTCCGGAGAGAGAGCCCTCGAGGCAGCGTCATCGTGTTACCTTTAACCCGGAGGTCTCGGTTCACATCGTCAATTCAGTATCCGAGTTCGCATCAGGAGAGGACCCCGCAGCACCAGCAGAGCATTAGAGCGCTCGAGTATTCGCAGTTGTTAGGTTGATGTGCGGATTTAGTTATACGAGTCATGATGTTCCGTTCTATGTATGAGAGTAGTCGAACTTATCATGTCATTTATCTTTCATGTATGAGTCTATCTATAATTATGTTGGAACTTTCTTTTATTCGCCGTGTTTCCTTCGTTATTTAGCTTTCTTTCAGGTTTTGTCGCTGGCTTTTCCCCACTATATTTTTGGATGTTGCTCATCTCGGTTGCGTGGTCTTGGGAAAAACAAATAATTGGATGACACGGGGAGGTAGCAGTAGTGCCGCTTGTGAGGATGTCCTTGTTCGTCGTTCCGCAAGATAGGCAGGACACTCCCCCGAGCCGTACGTTCCACCATCGCCTCCACCACCAAATCCGCCCTCCACCGAGCAAATTCTACGCATGTTTGAGGAAAGGAGGAATAATGATCTGATTGAAATATTAAGGAGTGTGCAAGCTATGGTTGGGAAGAATGGAAATCAGAACGGTCATCACTCCAAACTGTCAGATTTTCAGTGAACCAAGCCTCCCAGTTTCAGTCAGGTTATTGATCCCTTGGACGCAGACGACTGGTTACGAACTATTGAGAAGAAGCTTGAGATTGCTCATACTGAAGAGAATGACAAAGTCCCATTTGCAACTCATTATCTTGAAGGCGCTGCCGCCATATGGTGGGAAAATGCAAAAACCATGTGGCCTGTTGATGAGGAAATCACCTGGACAAAATTGAAGGATCAGTTCCGTAAATAACATATTCCTGCTGTAATTATGAAGGTCAAGCAGCGTGAATTCCTCACGCTCCTCCAAGGAAGTCAGTCGGTGAGTGAATATTTGCATAAGTTCAATATTTGGCCTGTTACTCCCTTCATGATGTGGCCACCGATGAAAGAAAGATTGAAAGGTTTCTTGGGGGATTAAACCAGCATCTCCGATGCACCCTCAGTATGTTTGATTTCCCTGATTTCCAAACTCTAGTAAACAAGGCCCTCATTGCTCAAAGAGAGCAGAAGCTTATACATGACAACAAGCCTACAAATAACGATCACAAGCGCGAATTCGAGCCGAGGAAGGAGGTTCAGCCAGTGCAAAGGCTCGTACCTGGCAGCATACTCAAGTGGGGTACAAGCCCAATTGGCAACAGAATGTTAACAAAACCACTACACAACAAGAATGTCATGACCAACTCGGTGCGAGAAGAGTGCCAGCGCAACAATTCTTGTTTCAGTTGTGGACAAACCGGACCTTATGCCAGGCAGTGTCCCAAGAACGGCAAGACTAACGCTCCATCTAGGCCACAAGTCAACTTTATGGGGCCACACCCTATCCAACAACACATCACCGGGCCAGTCCATCACCTCTCCACAAACGAAGCCCAAGAGAACCCCGAAGTCGTCATTGGTATGTTTTCTGTTAATAGCATACCTGCCAGAACTTTATTTGACTCAGGGGTTCCCACTCTTTTATTTCGCGGAGTTTTGCAGCCCAAAACAATTTTTCTTGTTTGATTTTGAGCAAGAATATGCTGGTATAGTCCCCGAGATCTTTGCTCATAAGCAATCTGGTCTGCCGTAATCTGGAAATTAATATCAATGGAGTCCGTTTTCCAACTTCTTTGATAGTCATTAAATCTGTCAAGTTGGACATTATTTTGGGGATGATTTGGTTAACCCAATATCAAGTATGCATTAATTACGTGATCCAAGAAGTCACCTTGACAAGTCAAGAGGGCCAGACTACAAAATTCTCCGCATGAGCATACCCAAGAAAGAAATGGTCTTCACCATTGTGGCTGGTGAATTGGAATTAATTCCTGTGGTCAGTGAGTTTCCCGATGTATTTCCAGAAGAACTGCCAGGCATGCCGCCAGACCGAGAGCTTGAGTTTGCAATAGATCTTGTGCCCAGAACCACACCGTTATACAAGAAATATTATCGGATGCCTTCGTCAGAATTAGTGGAGCTAAGAAACAGCTTGATGAAATCCTCTAGTAAGGTTATATCCGTCCCAGCTCTTCACCATGGCGATCGCCTGCTATATTCGTGGATAAGAAAGATGGTAGTCTTCGTATGTGTGTGGATTACCGTCAGCTGAATGATGTCACCATAAAAAAAAATTCCACTGCCTAGGATTGATGACTTATTTGATCAGCTTGGTGGGGCAAAAGTATTCTCCAAAATTGATTTAAGTACAGGATACCACCAACTCAAGATTAAGAAGGCAGATATTCCTAAGACCGCGTTCACTACTCGGTACGGTCTTTATGAATATACCGTTATGTCCTTCGGCCTTACCAATGCCCCTGCTTTCTTCATGCATATGATGAATAAAGTATTCATGGACTTCCTCGATAAATTTGTGGTGGTTTTCATTGACGATATTCTCATATACTAAAAAAGTCAAGAGCACAAAGGACACCTCAGAGCTGTCCTACAAAGACTCCATGACCATCAACTGTACGCCAAATTCAGTAAATGTGAGTTTTGGCTCAAGCAAGTTGGATTTCTTGGGCATATACTGTCAGCGGAAGGTATAGCCGTAGATCCAAGCATGGTAAAGGATGTACTTGAAGGACTGGCACCCACAACAGTATCCCTAATACGGAGTTTCCTTGGATTAGCCGGATACTATCATCGTTTTATTGAAGGCTTCTCTTAGATTGCCAAGCCAATGATAGAGCTTCTCAATAAAGATAAGAAATTTGAATGGACTGAGGATTGCGAGAAATGTTTCAATGAGCTGAAAACCAGACTGACAACAACACCTGTGTTGACCCTTCTAGACATCTACTCTAGCTTTGATGTGTACTGTGACGCTTCCAGACAAGGTCTTGGATGCGTACTTATGCAAGATGGCAAGGTGGTAGCATATGCATCTCTAAAGCTCCGACCCCACGAATGGAACAATCCTACTCATGATCTGGAATTGGCCACTGTGGTTCATGCTTTAAAAATTTGGAGACACTACCTCACTGGGAAAAGGTGCCAAATATTTACCGACCACAAAAGTCTCAAGTATATATTCACTTAGCCATATTTGAATCTCCGCCAATGAAGATGGCTTGAGTTAGTCAAGGACTATGATCTTGGAATTAATTACCACCCGGGTAAGGCCAATGTGGTTGCCGATGCACTCAGCCGAAAGCCTGTCAGTCTGAATGCCATGATTGAATCATTGCCTCCCGAACTTCATGAAGAGATTACCCAGCTCCACCCGGTCATAGTTCATGCAGGTCTTGCTAATATTATGGAAATTACTCCTACCCTCGAGGATGAGATCCGCAAGGCCCAGCCAAATGACCCAGAGGTACAAAAACATGCCAGACGTATGTTAACAGGACCGACCCTAGATTTTTCTAAGGATCAGCAAGGTACACTAAGGTTCCACGAAAGGAATTGTGTACCAAATCAAGCTGACTTAAGCAAGAGGATACTGTTAGAAGCGCATGAATCTTCGTATTCCATTCACCCCGGAGGTACTAAAATGTACGAAGACCTTCGACAGATATTCTGGTGGGATGGGATGAAGAAGGATATCACTTATTTTGTGGCATGTTGCAGCATATGCAACAAAGTGAAGGCAGAAGACCAGAAACCAGCCGGACTCCTCGAACCATTGCCCGTTTCACACTAGAAGTGGGATGATGTCTACATGGATTTTATCATAGGGCTGCCAAAGACTCAGCGAGGCAATAACGTAGTATGGGTCATAGTGGACACCTTAACCAAGGTAGCTCATTTTATTCCCATCAAAACCACATACCACGCCGATCAACTCGCACAATTGAATGTGTCCAGAATAGTCAGTCTGCATGGAGTACCTCAAACAATCACTTCCGACCAGGGGTCACTATTTACCTCCGCTTTCTGGTCATGTCTCCATCAAGCTTTGGGGACATCCCTAAAATATAGTACGGCTTACCATCCCAGACCGATGGACAGACTGAGCGGGTAAACCAAATACTCGAAGATATGCTTCAAGCATGTTCCTTGGCCCAAGGGCCTAAATGGGAAGACTGTCTGCCGTATGCCGAGTTCTCCAACAACAACAGTTTCCAGACCAGTTTAAAGATGTCACCTTATGAGGCTCTGTATGGTCGTAAGTGCCGCACTCTGTTGAATTGGTCTCAACCTGGAGATAGCCGCATTTTCGGAACAGAACTCATGATGGAAGCCGAAAAACAAGTCAAGGAAATCCGAGACTGATTGCAATTAGCCAAATCCTGAAAGCAAAGTTACTATGATACAAAACACTGATAGATCAGTTTTGAACCCGGAGAGCATGTATACCTCCGAGTCACCCCTATGAAAGGAGTCAAGAGGTTTTAGACTCGTGGAAAATTGGCACCCAGGTTTATTGGTCCGTTCCCAGTTATGTCCAGAGTGAGTACTTTTTCATATCAGTTGGAACTGCCCCCAGAATTGTCAGAAGTGCACAATGTGTTCCATGTCTCCCAGTTGAGACGATGTATATCACTGCCCTAGAAAAGGACTGCTATGACAGAAATAGAGTTGGCTAAGGATTTAACGTATGAAGAGAGACCGTTCAGAATTTTGGATGAGGTGGAAGGGGTCACTCATTGTAAAACGAGAAAAATTTACAAGGTTCAGTGGGAGCACCACACATAGGCAGAAGAAACTTGGGAATGAGAAGAGTTTCTAAAGGCAAACTATCTAGAATTATTTTCCCGAGCAACCGAATCTCGAGGACGAGATTCATCCTAAGTGGGGGAGGTTTGTGATAGCCCGGTTTTTGCCCACTCTTCTTTTCTGACTTTTATTTGGTTTTGATTTGAATTTGGAGTTTTGCATAACATTAGTTGGACATAAACACTTGGGCACCACCTTGATTTTCACCCAAGTGACTCATTTCTCTCTCTAGCCATCATTTCTTCTCTGGTCAACCTCAAAATAATATTATGAATATTTTTCTTAAATGTAAAATATTCATTTTCTCCTCTAAAACCCTAACCAGCCACTTGTGCTCCAAAGAAACCCCAATTTTTCTTGCCCACAAAAATCTGAGAAAATTTCCAAATATTCTTTGAACCCTAGGGCACCTTTCTAAGAAAAAATATTGCATCACTTTTTGGAATATTTTTGCTACAGAAAATATTTTCTATTTTGGACAGAAATGATAGTTTCTACAATAACTACCATTTTACTTGCTCCAATGCTGCTGAATTTTCTGGTGCATCACTACCTTCCTAGATGATTGCTAACCTCCAAATCTCAGCTCCCAACTATTAGTAGTTTGACCACAGTTAACTCTCAAAGTTACTATCTAGAAACTTACCACGAAGTAACACTCCAACTTACAGCACCTGAGCTCGACTTAAAGCATTGGCACAACCCTAAACACTAAGCACTATACCGATTATTGGGGCCAGCCGTGGCTCTATGCCAAAGTGCATGCAGTGACCACGCATGTGCACGGTTCCAGCCGACTAACCGACGCGCTTTGGGTGTCGTCGAGCGCTCTGTGCGTCGCGTGCTCCCTTCCCAGTCTGCCGCACCTCGCCAAACCTTGCCGTTCGTTGCCGGGCGCCGTGTCGAGGTGTCCTCCGGCGGAGCCCGAACCCCTCACCTAACTTTCCTATAAATACAACCCTCCCCAGCCCTCTCGAGCATCACAAACCCACCTCACACACTCCACAAAACCGTAGGAAGCCGTAGCCCGTCCGGGCAGGCCTTGGGTCGCCGTCCCCGAGCTCGAGCTCGTCGGTGATCCCTGCGGTTCGCCCCCACTGCTCCAGCCCCTCCCAGGCTCGGGCCACTCTTCCAGAGCCTCCGCCGTGCTTCAGTGGTGCCGTCCGACCCGGTTGGAGCCACTAGTGCAGCCTCTGGTCGCCATCATCCCCAACTCCAGCGACCTCTGCTCTTTGCCGCCACTGGAGAGGTCCGTTCCGACGCCGTCCGATCACCCCAAGCTAATCTATGGGTATGGGCAGGTGCGCCTCAGTCTGCTCTCTCGATCTATGCCTCTAGCTCCGACCAAGATGCCCTCCCCACCGTTGTGTGTTCCGGCAGAGCCTCGCCATGCTCCATTTCCTTCTCCCCCTCCCTCTCACCTAACTAGCAGGGCCCGCTGTCAGCCAATATGGCCGCGCCTGAAGCGAGACGAGTGGAGGCGCCCCGCGGGTTTACGTTTTCGACATCACCCCCTGATCTGTTTTTTTAATCAAATTCAAATTTAAACATAGAGCTTGAAACATCCACAACTTTTTAACCATAAGTCCAAACGAATTGATTCTTTTTGCATTGTGTTCTTTATGAAAATAGCTAGAAGCACATCAAAAATGAGATTTTTCTTTACTATCTAGAATTTCTGGTGAATTTTAGAGTGTTTCTTTATGTTTTATTTTTATGTTTTTAATTGTTTTCAGAAGGTGAAGCTTGTCTTGAGGATCACCGGGAGGAGTGTGAACCTCACCTGCACTAAGGCAAGCCACAACAACATTTTCATGGTGCCATTGCAATATTTGTGATTTTTCAACTTGAATGAATAATTTAGTTCATGCATTTAAATCACTAAAATAAATATACATCTATTCTGTTGAATGCTTGTTTATGTTGATATGTTTGTTTACAGAAGGTTAAAGCTAACTAAGTTAGTTTAAGTCACTAGAAGTTATATTTGATTATGAAGAAAGACTTTGTTTATGAAAAACAATTGGTTTCGTTACTATTTCCTTGGGTGAGAAAAGAATTATGCTAAGTTATTGTCATGGTTAGTTTGCTGAATAAACATAACCAGAAAAGTGTTATGAGTTTATGATATGTATGGTTAGTGCTTTATATAGTTGGTCCGTGATTGTTCAAATGATAAGTGATGCATGTTATATGATTGCATTTGCATGGCATATAATGACACTGATAATTTTTACTTTAAGTTAAACATGATAATAACTCAACTTGAATATATCGTTGATCGGGTCATGGTGCCACTGAATCGAGTTTTCCCCAGTGCAACCACATTTGCCTTTATGGGAAGGCCTTTATTCGGTCCGTTGTCATGCCTCTGGTCGGTGCCTCGAACGAGGGAAGGTTATGGGTGTGCGTTACCCTGACCCGGTAAGCAGACATAACCTTGTGTGCCCGTTGTTGTTATGGTACCTTGTCCCCGTTTGGGACCGTTTACGTTTTTCCACGACGGTGGCCGTTGGTGTCTTTGGTAGACATGGGGCCACCCAGGACTTAGCCTAGTGGGGAGTGAGTCGGAGTGGCCGGGAGAGTGCCATGGCAATGGAGGGGTTCTACCGGAATGCCGTTGGTCCACCCGAATGGGAGTGCGAGGCCATGGGTTCCATGGTGTGGGTATAGTGTGCTACCTCTATAGAGTGTATTTAATCTATCGATAGCTGAGCCATGGTTATGGAGACGCTCGAAAGTAGGTCACACCATTGGCCAACATTTAAATAATTCTGCACACTAATATAACAACTTTGTACTGTTGGAAATAGGATGGTTGAGGAACCAGTTTGATGATGGAGACCAAGTTGTTGGTCAGTATGTGATCCGAGAAAGATCACCATTTGGTTACAGGTAACCCTATTAAAGACCAAGATGTTGGTCCATTTGTGATCCGAGAGAGATCACCGTTTGGTAAGCAAGTCCGAGGGACTTGACTCACGAGATCATGATCACTGCATTTCTAGTATGAGTTTGCATTAATGATAAAATTGGTTAATTATCATGATATTGTTTGTCATTATGTTTATGCCTGTTGTGAGCTTGCAAGTACATTCAATGTACTGACCTGGCATGTCATGCTAGCTTTCAAGAAAGTCTCGTTGGAACGGAGTGCTGCCCGAGTCTAGATCATGTCCACATCGGTGTCAGTGTGCTATAGAGTCCTGCTTCGTCATCGTTCCACTACCGCGTAGCTGTCGTGATCAAGGCCCCTTTATGTTCACTAAATGATGTACACATTGTTCAGCCGTACCGTGTGTGCCGCTTGGCCTCGCAACTCGTTGTAATATGAACCTTATTCCACTAGCATCAATAAAGCGGTTGTATTTTGTACCAAGATGTTGTGTGTTGCCAGAAGACATGGTCTCTGGGCTGTTAATACAAGGTAAACCGGTTGCTCTGAGACGGGGTGCCACAACACTTGGTATCAGAGCTGTGCTGACTGTAGAACACGCTAGGATACCGCTGTGTAACTGGATGTTAGTTAGAGTAATAGTTGAGTGCCAATAGTGTTTGTAGCTGGTTGTTGCATTGCATACACTCGTTTATTTTTATTCTAACCTACTAATGGTTGTGAGTGTAGATGGGTCCGGTGCCGTATCCGTGCCAGTTGCAGCTGATGCTGTACACGTCGCCGCATCTCGCTCGTAATGTGTGGCGTCGGCTGTACCCCCTCGGTGACGACCCAGTCTATTGTGTGTATCGGGAGCGTCTAGCAGACTCAGTGTATGAGTATCACACAGTGGTTACTCTGCACACCAGTTCATCTTCCAGCACTTACATTCGTACCTCCAGGAGCGGTTTCGCTTCTACCGCTTCTCAGGTTGTCCAGTTTGCTGCATTTGAGGTCCTCGTCAAGCTGCACTATAACGAGGTCCGAATGCAGAACCATCTAGGTTTCCACTACTATCCCTCCTTGCACGACAATGGTCGTGTCCGTTTTCCTATTGTTGATCCGGAGTCTGATAGTACTGCTAGCCACCTTTCTCGCTACATCACTGCTAGCTACCTTCTGATTCACGAGCTGGCTCGAGAGCCGACTCGTCCTCGCACTGCTTTAGCCGCTACTAGAGCCTTCACTACTCCATCTTCTATGAGATTTATTCATTATATTCCATCCAGTTCTAGCTCACCTATTTCATCCGTTACTCCTCCGAGTAGCTCGGGCACCTCGACCATGAATCCTCTTAGTGCTCCTACTGAGTGGTTTCCCTTCTCACTACCCCCGTTTCCCCGATGCTTCAGCCCCATCCTGCACCTGCTCCGGAGGGAGAGCCCTCGAGGCAGCGTCATCGTGTTACCTTTAACCCGGAGGTCTCGGTTCACATTGTCAATTCAGTATCCGAGTTCGCATCAGGAGAGGACCCCGCAGCACCAACAGAGCATTAGAGCGCTCGAGTATTCGCAGTTGTTAGGTTGATGTACGGATTTAGTTGTACGAGTCATGATGTTCCGTTCTATGTATGAGAGTAGTTGAACTTATCATGTCATTTATCTTTCATGTATGAGTCTATCTATAATTATGTTGGAACTTTTTTTTATTCGCCGTGTTTCCTTCGTTATTTAACTTTCTTTCAGGTTTTGTCGCTGGCTTTTCCCCACTATATTTTTGGATGTTGCTCATCTCGGTTGCGCGGTCTTGGGAAAAACAAATAATTGGATGACGCGGGGAGGTAGCAGTAGTGCCGCTTGTGAGGATGTCCTTGTTCGTCGTTCCGCAAGATAGGCAGGACACTCCCCCGAGCCGTACGTTCCACCATCGCCTCCACCACCAAATCCGCCCTCCACCGAGCAAATTCTACGCATGTTTGAGGAAAGGAGGAATAATGATCTGATTGAAATATTAAGGAGTGTGCAAGCTATGGTTGGGAAGAATGGAAATCAGAACGGTCATCACTCCAAACTGTCAGATTTTCAGTGAACCAAGCCTCCCAGTTTCAGTCAGGTTATTGATCCCTTGGACGCAGATGACTGGTTACGAACTATTGAGAAGAAGCTTGAGATTGCTCGTACTGAAGAGAATGACAAAGTCCCATTTGCAACTCATTATCTTGAAGGCGCTGCCGCCATATGGTGGGAAAATGCAAAAACCATGTGGCCTGTTGATGAGGAAATCACCTGGACAAAATTGAAGGATCAGTTCCGTAAATAACATATTCCTGCTGTAATTATGAAGGTCAAGCAGCGTGAATTCCTCACGCTCCTCCAAGGAAGTCAGTCGGTGAGTGAATATTTTCATAAGTTCAATATTTGGCCTGTTACTCCCTTCATGATGTGGCCACCGATGAAAGAAAGATTGACAGGTTTCTTGGGGGATTAAACCAGCATCTCCGATGCACCCTCAGTATGTTTGATTTCCCTGATTTCCAAACTCTGGTAAACAAGGCCCTCATTGCTCAAAGAGAGCAGAAGCTTATACATGACAACAAGCCTACAAATAACAATCACAAGCGCGAGTTCGAGCCGAGGAAGGAGGTTCAGCCAGTGCAAAGGCTCGTACCTGGCAGCATACTCAAGTGGGGTACAAGCCCAATTGGCAACAGAATGTTAACAAAACCACTACACAACAAGAATGTCATGACCAACTCGGTGCGAGAAGAGTGGCAGCGCAACAATTCTTGTTTCAGTTGTGGACAAACCGGACCTTATGCCAGGCAGTGTCCCAAGAACGGCAAGACTAACGCTCCATCTAGGCCACAAGTCAACTTTATGGGGCCACACCCTATCCAACAACACATCACCGGGCCAGTCCATCACCTCTCCACAGACGAAGCCCAAGAGAACCCCGAAGTCGTCATTGGTATGTTTTCTGTTAATAGCATACCTGCCAGAACTTTATTTGACTCAGGGGTTCCCACTCTTTTATTTCGCGGAGTTTTGCAGCCCAAAACAAATTTTCTTGTTTGATTTTGAGCAAGAATAATAGTCCCCGAGATCTTTGCTCAGAAGCAATCTGGTCTGCCGTAATCTGGAAATTAATATCAATGGAGTCCGTTTTCCAACTTCTTTGATAGTCATTAAATCTATCAAGTTGGACATTATTTTGGGGATGATTTGGTTAACCCAATATCAAGTATGCATTAATTACGTGACCCAAGAAGTCACATTGACAAGTCAAGAGGGCCAGAGTACAAAATTCTATGTCCGCATGAGCATACCCAAGAAAGAAATGGTCTTCACCATTGTGGCTGGTGAATTGGAATTAATTCCTATGGTCAGTGAGTTTCCCGATGTATTTCCAGAAGAACTGCCAGGCATGCCGCCAGACCGAGAGCTTGAGTTTGCAATAGATCTTGTGCCCGGAACCGCACCGTTATACAAGAAATATTATCGGATGCCTTCGTCAGAATTAGTGGAGCTAAAGAAACAGCTTGATGAAATCCTCTAGTAAGGTTATATCCGTCCCAGCTCTTCACCATGGCGATCACCTGCTATATTCGTGGATAAGAAAGATGGTAGTCTTCGTATGTGTGTGGATTACCGTCAGCTGAATGATGTCACCATCAAAAAAAATTTCCACTGCCTAGGATTGATGACTTATTTGATCAGCTTGGTGGGGCAAAAGTATTCTCCAAAATTGATTTAAGGACAGGATACCACCAACTCAAGATTAAGAAGGAAGATATTCCTAAGACCGCGTTCACTACTCGGTACGGTCTTTATGAATATACCGTTATGTCCTTCGGCCTTACCAATGCCCCTGCTTTCTTCATGCATATGATGAATAAAGTATTCATGGACTTCCTCGATAAATTTGTGGTGGTTTTCATCGACGATATTCTCATATACTAAAAAAGTCAAGAGCACAAAGGACACCTCAGAGCTGTCCTACAAAGACTCCATGACCATCAACTGTACGCCAAATTCAGTAAATGTGAGTTTTGGCTCAAGCAAGTTGGATTTCTTGGGCATATACTGTCAGCGGAAGGTATAGCCGTAGATCCAAGCATGGTAAAGGATGTACTTGAAGGACTGGCACCCACAACAGTATCCCTAATACGGAGTTTCCTTGGATTAGCCGGATACTATCATCATTTTATTCAAGGCTTCTCTTAGATTGCCAAGCCAATGATAGAGCTTCTCAATAAAGATAAGAAATTTGAATGGACTGAGGATTGCGAGAAAAGTTTCAATGAGCTGAAAACCAGACTGACAACAGCACCTGTGTTGACCCTTCTAGACATCTACTGTAGCTTTGATGTGTACTGTGACGCTTCCAGACAAGGTCTTGGATGCGTACTTATGCAAGATGGCAAGGTGGTAGCATATGCATCTCTACAGCTCCGACCCCACGAATGGAACAATCCTACTCATGATCTGGAATTGGCCACTGTGGTTCATGCTTTAAAAATTTGGAGACACTACCTCATTGGGAAAAGGTGCCAAATATTTACAGACCACAAAAGTCTCAAGTATATATTCACTTAGCCAGATTTGAATCTCCGCCAATGAAGATGGCTTGAGTTAGTTAAGGACTATGATCTTGGAATTAATATCCACCCGGGTAAGGCCAATGTGGTTGCCAATGCACTCAGCCGAAAGCCTGTCAGTCTGAATGCCATGATTGAATCCTTGCCTCCCGAACTTCAGGAAGAGATTACCCAGCTCCACCCGGTCATAGTTGATGCAGGTCTTGCTAATATTATGGAAATTACTCCTACCCTCGAGGATGAGATCCGCAAGGCCCAGCCAAATGACCCAGAGGTACAAAAACATGCCAGACGTATGTTAACAGGACCGACCCTAGATTTTTCTAAGGATCAGCAAGGTACACTAATGTTCCACGAAAGGAATTGTGTACCAAATCAAGCTGACTTAAGCAAGAGGATACTGTTAGAAGCGCATGAATCTTCGTATTCCATTCACCCCGGAGGTACTAAAATGTATGAAGACCTTCGACAGATATTCTGGTGGGATGGGATGAAGAAGGATATCACTTATTTTGTGGCATGTTGCAGCATATGCAACAAAGTGAAGGCAGAACACCAGAAACCAGCCGGACTCCTCGAACCATTGCCCGTTTCACACTAGAAGTGGGATGATGTCTACATGGATTTTATCATAGGGCTGCCAAAGACTCAGCGAGGCAATAACGTAGTATGGGTCATAGTGGACACCTTAACCAAGGTAGCTCATTTTATTCCCATCAAAACCACATACCACGCCGATCAGCTCGCACAATTGTATGTGTCCAGAATAGTCAGTCTGCATGGAGTACCTCAAACAATCACTTCCGACCAGGGGTCACTATTTACCTCCGCTTTCTGGTCATGTCTCCATCAAGCTTTGGGGACATCCCTAAAATATAGTACGGCTTACCATCCCAGACCGATGGACAGACTGAGCGGGTAAACCAAATACTCGAAGATATGCTTCGAGCATGTTCCTTGGCCCAAGGGCCTAAATGGGAAGACTGTCTGCCGTATGTCGAGTTCTCCAACAACAACAGTTTCCAGACCAGTTTAAAGATGTCACCTTATGAGGCTCTGTATGGTCATAAGTGCCGCACTCTGTTGAATTGGTCTCAACCTGGAGATAGCCGCATTTTCGGAACAGAACTCATGATGGAAGCCGAAAAACAAGTCAAGGAAATCCGAGACCGATTGCAATTAGCCAAATCCTGAAAGCAAAGTTACTATGATACAAAACACTGATAGATCAGTTTTGAACCCGAAGAGCATGTATACCTCCGAGTCACCCCTATGAAAGGAGTCAAGAGGTTTTAGACTCGTGGAAAATTGGCACCCAGGTTTATTGGTCCGTTCCCAGTTATGTCCAGAGTGAGTACTTTTTCATATCAGTTGGAACTGCCCCCAGAATTGTCAGAAGTGCACAATGTGTTCCATGTCTCCCAGTTGAGACGATGTATATCACCGCCCTAGAAAAGGACTGCTATGACAGAAATAGAGTTGGCTAAGGATTTAACATATGAAGAGAGACCGTTCAGAATTTTGGATGAGGTGGAAGGGGTCACTCATAGTAAAACGAGAAAAATTTACATGGTTCAGTGGGAGCACCACACATAGGCAGAAGCAACTTGGGAATGAGAAGAGTTTCTAAAGGCAAACTATCTAGAATTATTTTCCCGAGCAACCGAATCTCGAGGACGAGATTCATCCTAAGTGGGGGAGGTTTGTGATAGCCCGGTTTTTGCCCACTCTTCTTTTCTGACTTTTATTTGGTTTTGATTTGAATTTGGAGTTTTGCATAACATTAGTTGGACATAAACACTTGGGCACCACCTTGATTTTCACCCAAGTGACTCATTTCTCTCTCTAGCCATCATTTCTTCTCTGGTCAACCTCAAAATAATATTATGAATATTTTTCTTAAATGTAAAATATTCATTTTCTCCTCTAAAACCCTAACCAGCCACTTGTGCTCCAAAGAAACCCCAATTTTTCTTGCCCACAAAAATCTGAGAAAATTTCCAAATATTCTTTGAACCCTAGGGCACCTTTCTAAGAAAAAAATATTGCATCACTTTTTGGAATATTTTTGCTACAGAAAATATTTTCTGTTTTGGACAGAAATGATAGTTTCTACAATAACTACCATTTTACTTGCTCCAATGCTGCTGAATTTTCTTGTGCATCACTACCTTCCTAGATGATTGCTAACCTCCAAAGCTTAGCTCCCAACTATTAGTAGTTTGACCACAGTTAACTCTCAAAGTTACTATCTAGAAACTTACCACGAAGTAACACTCCAACTTACAACACCTGAGCTCGACTTAAAGCATTGGCACAACCCTAAACACTAAGCACTATACCGATTATTGGGGCCAGCCGTGGCTCTATGCCAAAGTGCATGCAGTGACCACGCATGTGCATGGTGCCAGCCGACTAACTGACGCGCTTTGGGTGTCGTCGAGCGCTCTGTGCGTCGCGTGCTCCCTTCCCAGTCTGCCGCACCTCGCCAAACCTTGCCGTTCGTTGTCGGGCGCCGTGTCGAGGTGTCCTCCGGCGGAGCCCGAACCCCTCACCTCACTTTCCTATAAATACAACCCTCCCGAGCCCTCTCGAGCATCACAAACCCACCTCACACACTCCACAAGACCGTAGGAAGCCGTAGCCCGTCCGGGCAGGCCTTGGGTCGCCGTCCCCGAGCTCGAGCTCGTCGGTGATCCCTGCGGTTCGCCCCCACTGCTCCAGCCCCTCCCAAGCTCGGGCCACTCTTCCAGAGCCTCCATCGTGCTTCAGTGGTGCCGTCCGACCCGGTTGGAGCCACTAGAGCAGCCTCTGGTCGCCATCATCCCCAACTCCAGCGACCTCTGCTCTTTGCCACCACTGGAGAGGTCCGTTCCGACGCCGTCCGATCACCCCAAGCTAATCTATGGGTATGGGGAGGTGCGCCTCAGTCTGCTCTCTCGATCTATGCCTCTAGCTCCGACCAAGATGCCCTCCTCACCGTCGTGTGTTCCGACAGAGCCTCGCCATGCTCCATTTCCTTCTCCCCCTCCCTCTCACCTAACTAGCAGGGCCCGCTGTCAGCCAATATGGCCGCGCCTGAAGCGAGACGAGTGGAGGTGCCCCGCGGGTTTACGTTTTCGACATCACCCCCTGATCTGTTTTTTTAATCAAATTCAAATTTAAACATAGAGCTTGAAACATCCACAACTTTTTAACCATAAGTCCAAACGAATTGATTCTTTTTTGCATTGTGTTCTTTATGAAAATAGCTAGAAGCACATCAAAAATGAGATTTTTCTTTACTATCTAGAATTTCTGGTGAATTTTAGAGTGTTTCTTTATGTTTTATTTTTATGTTTTTAATTGTTTTCAGAAGGTGAAGCTTGTCTTGAGGATCACCGGGAGGAGTGTGAACCTCACCTGCACTAAGGCAAGCCACAACAACATTTTCATGGTGCCATTGCAATATTTGTGATTTTTCAACTTGAATGAATAATTTAGTTCATGCATTTAAATCACTAAAATAAATATACATCTATTCTATTGAATGCTTGCTTGTGTTGATATGTTTGTTTACAGAAGGTTAAAGCTAACTAAGTTATTTTAAGTAACTAGAAGTTATATTTGATTATGAAGAAATACTTTGTTTATGAAAAAGAATTGGTTTCGTTAATATTTTCTTGGGTGAGAAAATAATTATGCTAAGTTATTGTCATGGTTAGTTTGCTAAATAAACATAACCAGAAAAGTGTTATGAGTTTCTGATATGTATGGTTAGTTCATCTGTTATTGTTTAAATGATAAGTGATGCATGTTATATGATTGCATTTGCATGGCATATCATGACACCGATTATTTTTACTTTAAGTTGAACATGATAATAACTCAACTTGAACATATCGTTGATCGGGTCATGGGGCCACTAAATGGAGTTTTCCCAAGTGCAACCACATGTGCCTTTATGGGAAGGCCTTTATTCGGTCCGTTGTCACTCCTCTGGTCGGTGCCTCAAAGAGGGAAGGTTATGGGCGTGCGTTACCCTGGCCCTATAAGCAGACATAACCTTGTGTGCCCGTTGTTGTTATGGTACCTTGTCCCCGTTTGGGACCGTTTCTGTTTTGCCACGACAGTGGCCTTTGGTGTCTTTGGTAGACACGGGACCACCCAGGATTTAGCCAAGTGGGGAGTGAGTCGAAGTGGCCTAGAGAGTGCCATGCCAATGGAGGGGTTCTACCAGAATGCTGTTGGTCCACCTGATGGGAATGTGAGGCCATGGGTTCCATGGTGTGGGTACAGTGCGCTACCTCTGAAGTGTGTATTTAATCTATCGATAGCCGAGTCCACGGATACGGACATGCTCGAAAGTAGGTCACACCATGGGTCAACGTCTAAACAATTTTGCGCACTCATATAATAACTTTGCACTATTGGAAAGAGGATGGTTAAGGAACCAGTTTGATGATGGAGACCAAGTTGTTGGTCAGTATGTGATCCGAGAAAGCTCACCGTTTGGTCACGAGGTAACCCTATTAAAGACCAAGATGTTGGTCCGTTTGTGATCCAAGAGAGATCACCGTTTGGTAAGAAAGTCCGAGGGACTTGAGTCTCGAGATCATGATCACAGCATTTCTAGTATGATTTTGCATTAATGATAAAATTGGTTAATTATCATCATATTTTTTATCATTATGTCTATTCCTATTGTGAGCTTGCAAGTACATTCAATGTACTGACATGGCATGTCATGCCATCTTTCTAGAAAGTCTCGTTGGAACGGAGTGCTGTCCGAGTCTAGATCATGTCCACATCGGTGTCCGTGTGCTATGGGGTCCCGCTTCATCGTCATTCCGTTGTCGCGTATCTATCGTGATCAAGGCCCCTTTATGTTCACTAAATAATGTACACATTGTGCAACTGCACTATGTGTGCCGCTTGGCCTCGCAACTCGTTGTAATATGAACCTTATTCCACTAGCATAAATAAAGCGGTTGTATTTTGTACCAAGATGTTGTGTGTTGCCAGAAGAAATGGTCTCTGGGCTGGCAATACAAGGTAAACCAGTTGCTTTGAGCCGGGGTGCCACAACGCTTGGTATCCGAGCCGCCCTGTTTGTAGGACACGCTAGGCTACCGCCGTGTAACGGGACATTAGTTAGAGCAACAGTTGAGTGCCAATAGTGTTTGTAGCTGGTTGTTGCATTGCAGACACTCGTTTATTTTTATTCTAACCTACTAATGGATGTGAGTGTAGATGGCTCCGGTGCCATATCCGTGCCAGTTGTAGCGGATGTCGTACACGTCGCCGCATCTCCTTCGTAACATGTGGCGTCGGCTGTACCCTCTCGGTGACGACCCAGTCGATTGTGTGTACCAGGAGCGTCCAGCAGACTCAGTGTATGAGTATCACACAGTGGTTACTCTGCACCCCAGTTCATCTTCCAGCACTTACATTCTGTAACACCCACAATGCGGCTATATCTCCCACGTGTCAGGGCACGACTTAGAATCATAGCCGCATGGTAGTTTAGTCGCAGGTGGGGTAATCTTCACACAATCCCATGTACTGAATAAGAATGGGATAAAGAGTTGGCTTACAATCGCCACTTCACACAATACATGAATAGTGCATACAACAACCAAATTACAGTCAAGGTCCGACTACGGAACCAAAATAAAATAAGACAACCCCAAATGCTAGATCCCTGATCGACCCAACGGGGCTCCACTACTGATCAATAGGAAATGACACAACACAACGAACAAGATCTTCATCGAGCTCCCACTTGAGCTCAGTTGCGTCATCTGCACTGGAATCATCGGCACCTGCAACTGTTTGGAAGTATCTGTGAGTCACGAGGACTCAGCAATCTCACACCCGCGAGATCAAGACTATTTAAGCTTATGGGTAGGAAAGGGGAAATGAGGTGGAGCTGCAGCAAGAACTAAGCATATATGATGGCTAACTTACGCAAATAAGAGCGATAAGAGAAGCAATGCAATGATCGTGAACTAGAAATGATCAAGAAGTGATCCTGAGAATACTTACGTTCAAGCATAACACTAAAACCGTGTTCACTTCCCAGACTCCGTCGGAAAGAGACCATCACGGTTACACACGCGGTTGATGCATTTTAATTAAGTTAAGTGTCAAGTTCTCTACAACCAGACGTTAACAAATTCCCATCTGCCCATAACCACGGGCACGACTTTCGAAAGTTCAAACCCTGCAGGGGTGTCCCAACTTAGCCCATCACAAGCTCTCACAGTCAACGAAGGATATTCCTTTTCCCAGGAAGACCCGGTCAGACTCGGAATCCCGGTTACAAGACATTTCGACAATGGTAAAACAAGACCAGCAAGACCGCCCGATGCACCGACATACCGATAGGAGCTACACATATCTCGTTCTCAGGGCATCACCGGATGAGACGAGCTACGAGTAAAACCAGACCTCGAGTTTCCCCGAGGTGGCCCCGCAGGTGGCTCGGTTTGGACCAAAACTTAGACAAGCACTGACCCGGGGGGGTTAAAATAAAGATGACCCTTGGGAGCGCGACTCCCAAGGGTAAAGTAGGTGTTGGTGATGCAAATGGTAGAACCAAGGTTGGGACTTGCTGGAGGAGTTTTATTCAAAGCGAACTGTCATCGGGTCCCCATAATACCCAGCCGTGTAAGGAATGCAAAATCAAGGAACATAACACCGGTAAGACGGAAACTAGGGCGGCAAGAGTGGGACAAGACACCAGGCATAAGGCCGAGCCTTCCATCCTTTACCAAGTATATAGATGCATTAATTAAATAAGAGATATTGTGATATCCCAACATATCCATGTTCCAACATGGAACAAACTTAATCTTCACCTGCAACTAGCAACGCTATAAGGGGGCTGAGCAAAGCGGTAACATAGCCAAACAACGGTTTGCTAGGAAAGGTGGGTTAGAGGATTGACATGGCAAAAAGGGAGGCGTGATATAGCAAGTGGTAGGTATCGCGGTATAGCAAATAGAGGGAGCACATAGCAAGCAAAGATAGAAGTGATTTCGAGGGTATGGTCATCTTGCCTGAGATCCCGCAAGGAAGAAAAACGAGTCCATGACGAAGACAAACGAACGTAGTCGAACGGATCCTCACAACTCCGAAACGACACCGAAGCTAACGAGAGAAGCAACCTGGAAAGAAGCAAACAACATAGTAAACAACCATCGCATAAACATGGCATCATGCGCAACTAAGTATGATGCATGTCCGATTTAATGAGGCATGGCATGGCAAAGTGCACAAACAAAACTACAAATTAAGTGGAGCTCAATATGCAACTCCGTTGCATATTGATGAAACACCACAACAATTATTTAGTTCTCTCTCGTTTAAGTACTCAACAACATTAAATGTTCTTAACATGGCAAGGGGTGAAGCAACTGAAAACTACCTATCCAGGCAAGTTTAAATGAGGCTGGAACAACAAACAACAATTCCGGAAAATCCCATATGCAAAATATGGATTTGGTACTGTTCTGCCCTAAACCATATTTTAGAGTTGTTAAACTTCCAAAATAAAGCCACCATTTTAAACTAGGCATTTTTCTACCCCATTTACATATCAAGTTCATTTAAAACCGAGCTACGGTTAATTAGTTATGAATTAAATCATTTTAACATGGCATAGGAGAAAAACTACACAAACAGCCTTTTAGACATTTTAAACATGCATGTAAGTTGGAAATTACTAATCTAGACAACATTCTAGGCATTTTACATATAAAGTTTGTTTTAATCCGATGCACGGTTCATCAGATATTAGATGCATGATATCCAAGGGTTTTTATGTAAAACAACCATCCTCTAGAAAAATTAGGAAATTCGCAGATCTAAAAAACCTAAACAGGCCGAAACTGAACTACACGGGCTGGCGCAGGAAACAATAGTGCGCAGGGGGCACAAGATAGTATGCGGGTGCTCACCAAGTCGGTGGAGAAGGTCCACGAGGCCGGCAGGGCGCACAGCTCGGCCTTGGAGCCCACCTGGCGGTCACTTGCCGACACAACACAGTCAACACGTGCGCTCGCTGCACGCGAACAGAGGCGGTGCACGGGATGTCTACGGCGGCGCATTGGAACTCTGATGAGGCTCATGACAGCCGGGAATAAGTGGATCCAGGCGAGGATGGCCAGATCTGAACGTGGGGAGTCCATTTTGGTGGCCGGCGAGCTTGACGGCATCGGTGGTGGAAGTGCATGCTTCGGGTGCCCATGGCGGTGCTTCCATGGCAGAGAGTGGGAGAAGGTTAGAGAGAAGGGAACCCAAACAAGTTAAGAGGGAGGAGAGATAGGGAGGCCGGAGAGGACCTGGGCTTCTAGTCGCCTGCGATGGGGCTCGTCGGAGTGGGGGAACAGCGGGAGGCGTGATGGCGGGCGGGAGACGGCGGGGTGTTCTCCCGATCCAGATCGGGATCGAGCGGGAGAGCCTCGGACGTGGGCGGTGGCTCAGGACGCTCGGGCCCTGGATGGGCTCGGGCGGGCCTCACATGGGCTACGCGGGCCACGGTGAAGTGGGGCGCGAGAAGGACAAGTGGCGGGGTGTGGTTGGCTGCGTGCGGCGATGCTGCTGACGTGGCGGCGGCGCTGGGTGGTGCTGGCGGCGACAAGTTGCGGCGGGGGAGCGGGCCGGCGCTGAAAACAAGGAAGGTCACGGCGACTGATGATTGGGGCGGCGCGGAAATTGAGGAGGGGTATGTAGGAGGCCAAAAATGGCATGGGAGCCGTCTATATATAGAAAGGGGGCTAGGGTTAGGGGTTTTGCTCCGTTTCTGGACCCTTCGATCACAATCGAATGACACCGGATGGAGTTGGAAACTAGGTGGGGTTTGTGGGCTGTGTAGGAGGGTTAGGCTGAGAGGAGAGGGGAGAGATATAGCCCGGCACGGTTTCCCGGGACCGAAAACGTCCGACGAAAAGACCAGCTACTATTGCCGCTATATTTAACCGTTGGGGCATCAAACGGACTCCGAATGCGATGAAACTTGGCAGGCGGTCTACTGACAACAAAACAACACCGCACGCCAACTTTCAACCCATTCCAAGAAAATTTTCCGGCCACTTATAAAATAATATTTCGGACGTGCTGCGAGCGCGTGCAAGTGTGTCTGGGCTCAGAACGGACAATGGAAAGAACTAGGAGACCAGTACGGATGCAAGTTTTGAAAACATGATGATGCAATGCACATGATGACATGACAAGATGCGACACACAAGCGAATGACATGGCAACGATGGCGAATAACTGGAAGACACCTGGCAGATCGGTCTCGGGGCGTCACAACACTCCACCACTACAAGAGGATCTCGTCCCAAGATCTAGGATGGCATCGGAGAGAAACGGAAGAGGAAGAGAAAAACGAAGTTGCTTCTTTGACAAATGAGTGAAACCAAAGAACCTTGAGAGGTTAAACAATTTCTAGTAAAGAACAGAATGGAAATGAACGAAGTGAAAAACACTCCGATATAAAAGAGGAACAAGGAACATTACTAGAACCTTGTAGGTTGAAAGACATAAGAAAAGTGTCACAAAGGATAAGAAGTACAAGCAATCACTCCGGATGAAATGAGATGTACAAGGAACGATAAAGATCAATTACGACAATACTCCGGTTGGAAATGGTAGGTAAAGAATATGAGCTTGGAAAGCACCCTTCCAAGAAGGTTATAACGGAGTTGTTGGAAAACCAACAACGAAACAAATAAGCTTATAGTGGGCTTATGAAAAACTTCTCAAAACTATGAGATGAAATTCTGCCACTAACGGAAACTATAGATTGGATTGATATGAACAAGGAGACGAGAAACTTATTTCACCGGGAGGATAAATAAAGAACTTGGGTCATTTATAACCACCATAATAGCAACAATCCTTAGGGAAGGCTGAAGGTGAAATATGACACACGATAACTCCAACGAAGAGATTAATGGATTTGAAATACCTCATTCCTGACAACTAGCGAATCATGAAACACGAAAGAAATTGTCAAGAATGACATAACACCACCTCAAAAGATGAGATATGAAAGAATTGCACTTCGAAATGCAAGAAGAAGAATAATTGAACTCCTTAGAACAAAACATGTGTTGATCACCATGTTTATTTTAGAGTATATCTTGGTGGATCATAACTTCGAGAGATAATCTTGAGGACAAATGAAGAATGAAAGGAATCCTTGATGAACCACCATGAAGAAACTCTCGAAGAACTCTGGATAGATAAAAGAAGGTCGCAAGAAAAGAAGCTTGAAAAGAATAACATGAATCCTTACATTGATTAAATAGATCTTTGAAATGATATAATTGAAAGAGCTTGGAACTCCGGAAAAGAAAAGATGAACAATTGAAACCAAGAATTTTGATGAACCTCCGGAATAAGGATTTGAATTTCCTTGATTAAAAAAGAATAAGAATTGCAACATGCTTATCCTTTACCAATTTAAATTGATGACAAGCAACGGATTTGGCATACTACTTATTCTCGTACAAAGGATTAAGAGAGATATAGCATAATCTTGGGAAGGTCTTCAACGAACCACAGGTAGGATTGGAAAGAACGAATAAATTGATATGATAACAAAGGAAGAGAAATCTTAAATGAACCACTGTAAGAATTTAACATGAAAGTAGCAAAAGCACAATTCACCGGGAAGAATTGGAAAATGAACAAAGATACTTGATTAGAGAATATTTGAACGATGCACCAGTAGGATTTGGAGAACGAGAGTTGAATGCTGAGAATGAATAAACCCGAAATGATGGACTTTGGAGAATCAAACTGAAAAGAATCTTGAATTGCTCTAGATGGGTGAAAATAATTCTCACAATCGAAAACAATTATGAGAGGATGGCATAAAGCTAGCACGAATAATCTTCAAGAGAACGGATATGATTGCAGGGAAACTGTTCTTCGGTCTTTAAATGTTGAGAATGACGAGAAGAAACACCACCATGAATTTTTGAGATACTCCAGAATGAAGAATAGAAAGGTTAAACCAACAATGAAAATAATTTGAAAGATCTTGGAGAAAGACATTTGACTGATGACAAATCATTCTTATGTCAAACTTTGAGATGAATTTGAGAATAACTCCGCAAAAATTAGAAGAGTCGGGTAAGATCTTGGGAAAAGACCTGTGGGTTAGGGCCTGATCAAAAGAAACACCGTTGAACGATTACTTTAAAGGGAGATTGCACCGGTTGAATTAAATGACTTGAATGAGATAACAACCTCGAGATATCTTGAGCGGATTGATAATGGAGACACAAATCTTCTGAGATATCTTCAGCACTCCGGATACAAAAATAACAAGAGCTGGATGGTTAAGAGGAGCGTCGGCATGAGAAAACCTTTGAAACAAGGAAAGGACTACGATCAACACTAAAAGCTTGAGTTGGATCCACTGGAGAAGAAAAAGAACGAAGAATGATGAACTTGAAGCTCCATTAGAATCTTCATGAGAATCACCGGATTAGACTATAGACGGAAAAGAATGGAAAGACTTCACATTAATAAGATGGATACTTGATTAAGAAATCTTAGTCCTTGAAGAAAAAGGGTGGGAGGGCGGGAAAACAAAGCCAACTTGGGACGGATGAAACAAACACCGTTGAGAATACTTAGAGTTGATCTTGCGAATGTTAAAAAAATGATCGGATCCACTTGAAGAGAAACAAGCCGGTTGAAAAGGATTGACATGACAATCTCGATTATCAAGAAGGATTGGTATTCACACGGAAATATGAGAACACCGCTTAGTAAAAGTATGGAATCCACATTTGACTTCGAAGCAACTCGAATACAACAAACCAAAACAAAACAAAGGATTGGCTTGCAAAATAAGCCAGAACAAACATATGATAGATCCCATATCGTATCATGTGTCTGTTGGAAAGATATTGTAGGAGCTACTTGAATTCCCACTTATAAACCCCCGAAACTTTCTGGTTATGCAATCAGGTGTTGGGGATACAAGGGAAGCATAATATCTCACCCAAACTAACAATTCCTACATCCAGCTGTGTCCATCCTTCAACACATAACCAAGAAACCTTCAGAAATCATGTACCTCAACCTTCGAAAAGCATCCGTTATACGAGTTATGGCAATACTCCAAAACTCCCGCCCTAGTACTGGGTGGCATCGAGGTTATCACACCAACAACTGCATAAAAGAGATTTTTGATGTCAGCGAACTCAGGTATTCCAGAACTGCAATGATAAAATTGTGACGACAACACCTCGGAGCTCAACTCCCCGGGACACTGCCACAACCCCTAAATGTCAGGAGGCACCAAGGACAATGTTCTCATCACAAAACCGTCGGAACGATTCCAAGATACCCGCGTGATCCTAAAAAAATTAGTGAAATTTAAGGAGAGAAGAGTCAAAACTCTACGCTAGGAGGCTTCACCAGAGCGACGAAGGGACTGGGGAGTAAAAAGAATCCTACTCTCCGATATATATAATCCTAAGACTCAAAAAATTTTGTTCTAGACTCAACAACGTTATCGATTCGATCAAGCAGGGGGCTCCTAAGTCGGGGAAGGCTCTGCTTGTAAGACCCACAATGCGGCTATATCTCCCACGTGTCGGGACATGACTTAGAGACATAGCCGCATGTTAGTTTAGTCGCAAGTGGGGTAATCTTCGCACAATCCCATGTACTGAATAAGAATGGGATAAAGAGTTGGCTTAGAATCGCCACTTCACACAATACATAAATAGTTCATACAACAACCAGAATACAATCAAGGTCCGACTACGGAACCAAAATAAAAGAAGACAACCCCAAATGCTAGATCCCCGATCGACCCAACTGGGCTCCACTACTAATCAATAGGAAACGACACAACACAACGAACAAGATCTTCATCGAGCTCCCACTTGAGCTCAGTTGCGTCATCTGCACTGGAATCATCGGCACCTACAACTGTTTGGAAGTATCTGTGAGTCACGAGGACTCAGCAATCTCACACCCGCGAGATCAAGACTATTTAAGCTTATGGGTAGGAAAGGGTAAATGAGGTGGAGCTGCAGCAAGCACTAAGCATATATGGTGGCTAACTTACGCAAATAAGAGCGAGAAGAGAAGCAATGCAACGGTCGTGAACTAGAAATGATCAAGAAGTGATCCTCAGACTACTTAGGTTCAAGCATAACACCAGAACCGTGTTCACTTCCCAGACTCCACCGGAAAGAGACCATCACGGTTACACACGCGGTTGATGCATCTTAATTAAGTTAAGTGTCAAGTTCTCTACCCATAACCGCAGGCATGGCTTTCGAAAGTTCAAACCCTGCAGGGGTGTCCCAACTTAGCCCATCACAAGCTCTCACGGTCAACGAAGGATATTCCTTCTCCTAGGAAGACCCGATCAGACTCAGAATCCCGGTTACAAGACATTTCGACAATGGTAAAACAAGACTAGCAAGACCGGCCGATGCGCCAACATCCCGATAGGAGCTGCACATATCTCGTTCTCAGGGCAACACCGGATGAGACAAGCTACGAGTAAAACCAGACCTCAAGTTTCCCCGAGGTGGCCCCGCAGGCGGCTCGGTTCGGACCAACACTTAGATAAGCACTGGCCCGGGGGGTTAAAATAAAGATGACCCTCCAGAGCGCTACTCCCAAGGGAAAAGTAAGTGGTGGTGAGGCAAATGGTAAAACCAAGGTTGGGCCTTGCTGGAGGAGTTTTATTCAAACCGAACTGTCAAGGGGTCCCCATAACACCCAACCGTGTAAGGAACGAATCAAGGAACATAACACCGGTATGACGGAAACTACGGCGGCAAGAGTGGAACAAGACACTAGGCATAAGGCCGAGCCTTCCACCCTTTACCAAGTATATAGATGCATTAATTAAATAAGAGATATTGTGATATCCCAACATATCCATGTTCCAACATGGAACAAACTTAATCTTCACCTGCAACTAGCAACGCTATAAGAGGGGCTGAGCATAGCGGTAACATAGCCAAACAACGATTTGCTAGGAAAGGTGGGTTAGAGGCTTGACATGGCAAAATGGGAGGCAGGATATAACAAGTGGTAGGTATCGCGGCATAGCAAATAGAGCAAGCAACTAGCAAACAAAGATAGAAGTGATTTCTAGGGTTTGGTCATCTTGCCTGAGATCCCGCAAGGAACAAGAACGAGTCCATGACGAGGACAAACGGACGTAGTCGAACGGATCCTCAGAACTCCGAATCGAAACCAAAGCTAACGAGAGAAGCAACCCGGAAAGAAGCAAACAACATAGTAAACAACCATCACATAAACATGGCATGATGTGCAACCAAGTATGATACATATCCGATTTAATGAGGCTTGGCATGGCAAAGTGCACAAACAAGACTACAAATTAAGTGGAGCTCAATATGCAACTCCGTTGCATATTGACGAAACACCACAAATATTATTTAGTTCTCTCTCGTTTATGTACTCAACAACATTAAATGTTCTTAACATGGCAAGGGGTGAAGCAAATGAAAACTACCTATCTAGGCAAGTTTAAATGAGGCCGTAACAACAAACAACAATTCCGGAAAATCCTCATATGCAAAATATGGATTTGGTACTGTTCTGCCAAAACCATATTTTAGAGTTGTTAAACATGCAAAATAAAGCCACCATTTTAACTAGGCATTTTTCTACCCCATTTACATATAAAGTTCATTTAAAACCGAGCTACGGTTAATTAGTTATGAATTAAATCATTTGAACATGGCATAGGAGCAAAATTACACAAACAGCCTTTTAGACATTTTAAACATGCATGAAAGTTGGAATGTACTAATCTAGACAACATTCTAAGGATTTTACGTATAAAGTTTGTTTTAATCCGATGAACGGTTCATGAGGTATGAAATGCATGATGTCCAAGGGTTTTTCTGTAAAACAGCCATCCTTTGGAAAAATTAGGAAATTCGCATATCTGAAAAAAAAACCTAAACAGGCCGAAACTGAACTAGACGGGCCGTCGTAGGAAACAATAGTGTGCAGGGGGCGCAGGATAGTATGCGGGTGCTCACCAAAGGGGCCTCGGTCCAAGTCAGTGGAGAAGGTCCACGAGGCCGGCAGGGCACGCAGCTGGGCCTTGGAGCCCACCTGGCGGTCACTTGCGGACGCAGCATAGTCAATGTGTGCGCTCATTGCATGCGAACAGAGGCAGCGCACGGGATGGCTGCGGCGGCGCTTTGGAACTTCGATGAGGCTCGGGACGGCCGAGAATAAGCGGATCCAGGCGAGGATGGCTAGATCTGAACGTGGGGAGTCCATTTTGGTGGCCGAGGAGCTTGGCGGCGTCGGTGGTGGAAGTGCATGCTTCGGGGGCCCATGTCGGTGCTTCAATGGCAGAGAGAAGGGAACCCAAACAAGTTAAGAGGGAGGAGAGATAGGAAGGCCGGAGAGGACCTGGGCTTTTGGTCACCGGCGATGGGGCTCGCCGGAGTGGGGGAACAGCGGGAGGCGCAGCGGGAGGCGCAGCGGCGGACGGGAGACGGCGGGGTGCTCTCCCGATCCAGATCGGGATCGAGCGGGAGAGCCTCGGACGTGGGCGGTGGCTCAGGACGCTCGGGCCCTGGATGGGCTCGGGTGGGCCTCGCGCGGGCTCCGCGGGCCGCGGTGAAGTGGGGCGCAAGGAGGACAAGTGGCGGGGTGTGGTTGGCTGCGCGCGGCGATGCTGCTGACGTGGCACAGTGCTGGGTGGTGTTGGCGGCGACATGTGGCGGCGGGGGAGCGGGCCGGTGCTGAAAACGAGGAAGGCGACGGTGGCTGGTGATTGGGGCGGCGCGGAAATTGAGGAGGGGTAGGTAGGAGGCCAAAATGGCAGGGGAGGCGTCTATATATAGAAAGGGGGCTAGGGTTAGGGGTTTTGCTCCGTTTCTGGACCCTTCGATCACAATCGAACGGCACCGGATGGAGGGGGAAACTAGGTGGGGTTTGTGGGCTGTGTAGGAGGGTTAGACTGAGAGGAGAGTGTAGAGATATAGCCCGACACGGTTTCCGGAGGGAGAGCCCTTGAGGCAGCATCGTCGTGTTACCTTTAACCCGGAGGTCTCAGTTAACGTCGTCAGTTCAGGATCCGAGTTCGCATTAGGAGAGGACCCCGCAGCACCAGCAGAGCATTAGAGCGCTCGAGTATGCATAGTTGTTAGGTTGATGTACGGATGTAGTCATATGAGTCATGATGTTCCCTTCTATGTACGACAGTGGTCGAACTTATCATGTCATTTATCTTTCATGTATGAGTCTATCTATAATTATGTTGGAACTCTCTTTTATTCATCGTGTTTCCTTCGTTATTTCGCTTTCTTTCAGGTTTTGTCACTGGATTTCCCCACTATATCTTTGGATATTGCTCATCTCGGTTGCGTTGTCTTGGCAAAAACAAATAATAGGATGACGCGGGGAGGTAGCAGTAGTGCCGCTTGTGAGGATGTCCCTGTTCGTCATTCCGCACGACAGGAAGGACACTCCCCCGAGCCGTACGTTTCACCATCGCATCCACCTCCAAATCTGCCCTCCACCTAGGGATGGCAATGGGTCAGGTTTGGGGCGGGTGGAGCTGGTCCAAATCCAACCCATGACCCATCTTCCTACCCTCTACCCATCCACCAAATTATCCATGGGCACAACTTGTGCCCATGCCCAAACCCACTGGATACCCACATACCCATGGAGCTCCATGGGCGTAGAAAAGTCAGCATGAAGCCTTCCCAAATATCAAATCAACTCATCACCATTCACTCACAAATGACAACATAAGCTACATGCATAAGTAGGTCACAAGTAATATGATGAGTCCTTAAGTGTGACATACCAGAGGTTGATTATGTAGCATATAGCTCATGTCACAAGTTGCATATTTCCTTCCATTTCCCATTGATTCGCTCTTTCTACTGTCACTGGCATATGACCCCACATGTCATACGGGTATCCATTGGATATCCATGGAGCACAAACTATAACCATGCCCAACCCGGCTGTTCGTGGGTATCCATATCCACAGACCCATGGGCAGAAATGTGCTCCATACCCTTGCCCAACTAGGTCGGGTATCCATGGGTATCCAGATCCATGGATAAAATTGCCATCCCTACCTCCACCGAGCAAATTCTATGCATGTTTGAGGAAAGGAGGAATAATGATCTGATTGAAATATTAAGGAGTGTGCAAGCTATGGTTCGGAAGAATGCAAATCAGAACTGTCATCACTCCAAACTGTCAGATTTTCAGAGAACCAAGCCTCCTAGTTTCTGTCAGGTTATTGATCCCTTGGACGCAGACCACTGGTTATGAACTATTGAGAAGAAGCTTGAGATTGCTCATACTGAAGAGAATGACAAAGTCCTATTTGCAACTCATTATCTTGAAGGCCCTGCCGCCATATGGTGGGAAAATGCAAAAACCATGTGGCTTGTTGATGAAGAAATCACCTGGACAAAATTTAAGGATCAGTTTTGTAAATACCATATTCCTGCTGGAATTATGAAGGTCAAGCAGTGCGAATTCCTCGCGCTCCTCCAAGGAAGTCGGTCTATGAGTGAATATTTGCATAATTTCAATCATTTAGCCTGTTACTCCCTTCATGATGTGGCCACCGAAGAAAGAAAGATTGACAGGTTTCTTGGGGGATTAAACCAGCATCTCCGATGCACCCTCAATATGTTTGATTTCCCCGATTTCCAAACTCCGGTAAACAAGGCCCTCATTGCTGAAAGAGAGCACAAGCTTATACATGACAACAAGCCTACAAATAACGATCACAAGCGCAAGTTCGAGCTGAGGAAGGAGGTTCAGCCAGTGCAAAAGGCTCGTACCTGGCAGCAGAATCAAGTGGGATACAAGCCCAATTGGTGGCAGAATGTTAACAAAACCACTACACAAGTCAAGAATGTCGTGACCAACCCGGTGCAAGAAGAGTGCCAGCGCAACAATTCTTGTTTCAGTTGTGGACAAACCGGACCTTATGCCAGGCAGTGTCCCAAGAACGGCAAGACTAATGCTCCATTCAGGCCACAAGTCAACTTTATGGGGCCACACCCTGTCCAGCAACACATCACCGGGCCAGTCCATCACCTCTCCGTAGACGAAGCCCAAGAGAACCTCGAAGTCATCATTGATATGTTTTCTGTTAATAGCATACCTGCCATAATTTTATTTAACTCAGGGGTTCCCACTCCTTTATTTCACAGAGTTTTGCTGCCCAAAACAAATTTTCTTGTTCGATTTTGAGCAATAATATGCGGGTATAATCCCCTGGATCTTTGCTCAAAAGCAATCTGGTCTGCCATAATCTGGAAATTAATATCAACGGAGTCTGTTTTCCAACTTCTTTGATAGTCATTGAATCTGTCAAGTTGGATATTATTTTGGGCATGAATGGGTTAGCCCAATATCAAGTATGCATTAATTGCATGACCCGAGAAGTCACCTTGACAAGTCAAGAGGGGCAGACTACAAAATTCTATGCCCGCAGGAGCATAACCAAGAAAGAAATGGTCTTCACCACTGTGGCTGGTGAATTGGAATTAATTCCTGTGGTCGTTGAGTTTCCCGATGTATTCCCATAAGAACTGCGAGGCATGCCACCAGACCGAGAGCTTGAGTTTGCAATAGATCTTGTGCCCGGAACCGCACCATTATACAAGAAATATTATCGGATGCCTTTGTCAGAATTAGTGGAGCTAAAGAAACAGCTTGATGAAATGCTCCAGAAAGGTTATATCCGTCCCAGCTCTTCACCATGGGGATCACCTTCTATATTCGTGGATAAGGAAGATGGTAGTATCTGTATGTGTGTGGATTACCGTCAGCTGAATGATGTCACCATCAGAAACAAATATCCACTGCCTAGGATTGGTTACTTATTTGATCAGGTCAGTGGGGCAAAAGTACTCTCCAAAATTGATTTAAGGACAGGATACCACCAACTCAAGATTAAAAAGGAAGATATTCCTAAGACCGCGTTCACTACTCGATACGGTCTTTATGAATATACCATTATGTCCTTCGGCCTTACCAATGTCCCTGCTTTCTTCATGCATATGATGAATAAAGTATTCATGGCCTTCCTTGATAAATTTGTGGTGGTTTTCATCGACGATATTCTCATATACTCAAAAAGTGAAGAAGAGCACAAAGGACACCTCAGAGCTGTCCTACAAAGACTCCGTGACCATCAACTGTACGCCAAATTCAGTAAATGCGAGTTTTGGCTCAAGCAAGTTGGATTTCTTGGGCATATACTGTCAGCGGAAGGTATAGCCGTAGATCCAAGCAAGGCAAAGGACGTACTTGATTGACTGGCACCCACAACAGTATCCCAAATCCGGAGTTTGCTTGGATTTGTCAGATACTATCGTCGTTTTATTGAAGGCTTCTCTAATATTGCCAAGCCAATGACAGACCTTCTCAAGAAAGATAAGAAATTTGAATGGACTAAGGATTGCGAGAAAAGTTTCAATGAGCTGAAAACCAGACTGACAACAGCACCTGTGTTGACCCTTGCAGACATCTACCGTAGCTTCGATGTGTATTGTGACGCTTCCAGACAAGGTCTTGGATGCGTACTTATGCAATATGGCAAGGTGGTAGCATATGCATCTCGACAGCTCTGACCCCACGAGGGGAACTATCCTACTCATGATCTAGAATTGGCCGCGGTGGTTCATGATCTCAAAATTTGGAGACACTACCTCATTGGGAAAAGGTGCCAAATATTTACCGACCACAAAAGTCTCAAGTATATATTCACTCAGCCAGATTTGAATCTCCGCCAATGAAGATGGCTTGAGTTAGTCAAGGACTTTGATCATGGAATTAATTATCACCCGGGTAAGGCCAATGTGGTTGCCGATGCACTCAACCGAAAGCCTGTCAGTCTGAATGCCATGATAGAATCCTTGCCTCCCGAGCTTCAGGAAGAGATTACCCAGCTCCAGCTGGTCATAGTTGATGCAAGTCTTGCTAATATTATGGAAATTACTCCTACCCTCGAGGATGAGATCTGCAAGGCCCAGCCAAATGACCTAGAGTTACAAAAACATGCCAGGCGTATGTTGGCAGGACCGACCCCAGATTTTTCTAAGGATCAGCAAGGTACACTAAGGTTCTGCAGAAGGAATTGTGTACCAAATCAAGCTGACTTAAGGAAGAGGATACTGTTAGAAGCCGTGTCTGGGAGAGTGCCATGGCAATGGAGGGGTTCTACCGGAATGCCGTTGGTCCACCTGAATGGGAGTGCGAGGCCATGGGTTCTGTGGTGTGGGTACAGTGCGCTACCTCTGCAGAGTGTATTTAATCTATTGATAGCCGAGTCCACGGTTACAGACACGCTTGAAAGTAGGTCACACCATGGGTCAACGTTTAAATAATTCTGCACACTAATATAACAACTTTGTACTGTTGGAAAGATGATGATTGAGGAACCAGTTTGATGATGGAGACCAAGTTGTTGGTCAGTATGTGATCCGAGAAAGATCACTATTTGGTTACGAGGTAACCCTATTAAAGACCAAGATGTTGGTCCGTTTGTGATCCAAGAGAGTTCACCGTTTGGTAAGCAAGTCCGAGGGACTTGAGTCACGAGATCATGATCACTACATTTCTAGTATGATTTTGCATTAATGATAAAATTGGTTAATTTCCATGATATTGTTTGTCATTATGTTTATGCTTGTTGTGAGCTTGCAAGTACATTCAATGTACTAACCATGTCATGCCAGCTTTCAGGAAAGTCTTGTTGGAACAGAGTGCTATCCGAGTCTAGATCGTCTCCACATTGGTGTACCTGTGCTATGGAGTCCTGCTTCATCATCGTTCCGCTGCCGTGTAGCTGTCGTGATCAAGGCCCCTTTATGTTCACTAAATAATGTACATATTGTTCAGCCGCACCGTGTGTGCCGCTTGGCCTTGCAACTCGTTGTAATATGAACCTTATTCCGCTAGTATCAATAAAGCGGTTGTATTTTGTACCAAGATGTTGTGTGTTGCTAGAAGACATGGTCTCTAGGCTGGCAATAAAAGGTAAACCGGTTGCTCTGAGCCGGGGTGCCACAAAACTTGAAGCTTACTTAGCATCTTCATGAGAAATCACTGGGTATGAGCATTGAAGGAGAGAATAAAGAAACTTCTCATGAATAAAAGGATCGTGATGTCAGAATTTGACTTCTTGACAAAGAAGGGTGGGAGGGTGGGAAAAATAAACGCAACTTGGGACGGATGAAACAAACACCGTTGCGAAGAATTGAGAATTGATCTAGCAAATATTGAAAGGATAGGATTAACTTGAAGAGAAGCACACCGGTTGGGAAAAATTACAAGATAATCTCGATGATCAAGAAGGATTAGTATTCACATGGAAGTATGAGAACACCGCTTAGGAAAGGTATGGAATCAACACTTGACATTGAAGCAACTCGAATACCACAACCCAAAACAAAACAGAGGATTGGCTTGCAAAATAAGCCAGAAACAAACATATGATAGATCCCATATCCTATCATGTGTCTGTTGGAAAGATATCCTACGTGGTACTTGAATTCACACCTAAGAACTCCCGAAACTTTCAGGTTATGCAATCTGGTGTTGGGGATACATGGAGGCACAAATATCTCACACAACTAACAAATCCTACACTCCTACTATATTCATATGTCAACACATAACCAAGAAAACCTCGGAAATCGTGTACCTCAGACCTTCGAAAACATCTGATATACTAGATGTGGCAATACATCTGATCACTCTCCCTAGTACTGGGTGTCGTCAAACTACTCTCACCACAAAGAGTATAGAAGCATTTTCGATGTCGGCGACCTCTGGTATTCCGGAACTGGAATGATAAGCACTATGACGAAAACACCTTGGAGCTCAACTCCCCGGGACACTGCCACAACCCCTAAACGTCAGGAGGCACCAAGAGAGAATCCCCATCACAATGATATCACAATGATCCAACAATACCCACGTGATCCTAAAAAAATTTGAGTGAAAAAAGGATAGAAGAGTGGGAAAACACCTACGTCATGATTCCTCACCAGAGCGACGAAGGGGCTGAGGAGTAAAAAGAATTCCTACTCTCCGATATAAATAGACTCAAAATAGTTTTATTTCTAGACTCAACAACGGCAGCGGTTCGATCAATCAAGGGGGCTCCTAAGGTCGGTAAGGCTCTCATACAAAATTGTAGCGCCCAAGATGCGATTCTATCCCAATCACGTGATTAACTCATGATCAGGGCACAATCACATATCGAGCGCATGGCAAGGTGGACATCATTACAACATACCATGTACTAAATAGATGAGAATACAAGATAAAGGCTTACACTCGCCACAAGGTACAACATAATACAACAGTTCATCAATACATAGCAACCATCATACAGAAGAGCAAGATCTGACTACGATGAAATCAAACAAAAAAGAAGAACAACATCCACCCTGCTAATCCCAGGCTCCCCGACCCAGAACCTATCCCTTGATTGAAGAAGAAGAAGCAGAAGAAGAACTCCAAAAGCAGGCATGCATTGCCCTCGCGTCAGATCATCGCATTACCTGTACCTGCAACTGTTTTTTGTAGTAATCTATGAGCCATGAGGACTCAGCAATCCCATTACCATGGGTATCAAGACTACCAAAGCTATAAGTGGTGAGGTTGCAGAAAAAGACTATGCATTGTATGGTTGCTAACTTACGAATACAAGAATAAGATGAGAACTACGCAAACGGTCCCAAACTAGTAATGATCTAGAAGTGATCCTGAACTACTTATGATCAAACATAACCCCAATGTGTTCTCTTCTTGACTCACTCAAAAAGAGATTGTCACGGTTATGCACGTGGTTGGTGTATTTTATTTAAGGTCTGGTGTCAAGTTCTCTACAACCGGATATTAAAAATTCCCATCTACCACATACCGCGGGCACGGCTCTCGAAAGTTTAAATACTACAGGGGTGTCCCAACTTAGTCCATGACAAGCTCATGATCCGCGGAGACAATCCTCCATCATGGGACATCCGATCAGACTCGGGATCCCGGTGTGCAAGACATTTCGACAATGGTAAAATAAGTCCAGCAAGACCTCCCGATGTGCTGACACCCTGATAGTAGCCGCGTGTATCTCGTCTTAGGACATGACAGATGAGCTAAGCGTACAGGTACCAGATACCCCAAGTTCCCAAGAGGCGGTCCCGCAAGGTGCTCTAGTTTGGGACCAACACCATCAGCACTGGCCCCCCTCGGGTAGCACTAATTCCCTATACGTAAAATTTATTATCATGTTTAGTTATTATGTTGGGAAAATGTTAAAACCAATGTTGGGCCTTGTTGGAAGTGATTTATTCAAAGTGAACTGTCAAGAGGGGCCCATAAACCCTCACCGTGTTAGGGATGCAAAATCAAGGAACATAACACCGATATGACGGAAACTAAGGCGGCAAGAGTGGAACAAAACACTAAGAAAAAGGCTAAGCCTTCCACTTTTTACCAAGTATATAGATGCATTAACTAAATAAGAGATATTGTGATATCCCATGATATCCATGTCCCAACATGGAACAATTGCAACTGCACCTACAACTCTCAACGCTATAAGAGGGGCTGAGCAAAGTGGTAACATAGCCAAACAATGGTTTGCTAGGATGGTGGAAAAGGTAAGAGGCTATTTCATGGCACATTAGGAGGCTTCATAAACAAGTGGTAGGTAGCATGACATAGCGATAACATCGAGACAACTAGCAAAGCCAAGATAGTAGTGGTATCCAGAGTAACGGTCATCTTTCCTGAAATCCTACAAGGAAGAAGACCGAATCCATGAAGTAGATGAACCAACATAGTCGAACGGATCCTCACAATCGCAACATAACCGAAACTATCGAGAAGAACCACAACCGGAAAGAAGCAAACAACAAGGTAAATGCAGAAGCATAAACATGGCATGATGCACAACCAAATATGATGCATGTCAAGTATAAAGAGGCATGGCATGGCAAAGTGCAACAAACAATACTACAAATTAAGTGGAGCTCAAGATGCAACGAGTTGCATAATGACGAAACACCACATTCAAGTATTTATTTCTCTCCCATTTATGTTACTCATCAATATTAAATGTTGGTTAACATGGCAAGAGGTGAAGCATATGTAAACTACACATTTAGGCAAGTTTAAATGAGGCTGGAAACATCAAACAATAATTCCGGAAAATCCCCACGTGACATTTAGCAATTTAATGCAAACAACAATTTTAAACATTTTAAATGTTGTTATCATGATGTGGATGACATATACAAATTTTATGCAATTTTATGAAAATGATGACATGAGCATGTTATGAAGCATTTGGTCACCATGGCGGAACAAAAGGGGTGTCACGCAATGACAACGAGAATGGTGCCACGGCAACATTCCGATGATCCGACAACTCATTGAGATACCGGTGCAAAAGAACAAGTGTGTGGAAGTGTGAAACATGCAAAAGATGGTGGGTGATCCCAGTTACTGGATTCCCAAGGGTCGACAGCATGGCAAACGAGGAGGAACATGCAAATACAACTTGGGCATGGTGCAAACACATGCATTCATTCACGGGCGTCATTTCAGGGTTATACCTTCGAAGTGTGCAATCGGGACAGTTCGGGTTCGATGGGATGTAGTTGTTCATGGGCCATCGTCGGAAGTAGTGGTACACGAGGATGGTAGTGGAAGTAGCGGTTCACGTTTCATAGTCGTAAACAATCCGTAGATGTTTGGGGTTGTAGTGAGGAACTTGACGTCCACGGGGCCTTCGAGGTTCGACAGTAGTGGTACACACGTCATCGGGGTACTTGTTGGATTCGAGAGGTACTTGGCGAAATGCACGTCGATGGTAGCTGTACTCATATTGTCGTGGTACTTGGCGATATCCGGGACGGTCTTGGCATATCCGTGCATAGAGGTACTTGGCAGTTTCGTGTAGACGAACATGAGGTACTCCGGCTCAGAGGTCTCAACATTGCAACGGTGGTCTTGGAGGTTCGTGAGCGGAGCATGGAGGTGAAGGTGGACTTCCAAACTGGCCATGGGTCCTAGAAAGAGCAACGGCTTGAGGTCAAGATCAGGAAGGGGAGGCGCAAAGCGATGCAGAGCGGCAGGAGGAGCTTCACCACGAGCAGAGGCGGACGGTCATGGCGTGGAGATGAAGGCGGGGTAGGGGTCCGATGAGGTAGGTTTGCGGAGGTGGGCGTGGCAGTGTTGCAACACGAGGACAGTGGTGAGCTTGCCGGCATCGGGGACGAGGGCAGCTTCTCTGTGCTTCCTATTAGACAGAGACGAGAGATGGAGCAATTTGAGTCGGGAAAGAGAGAGAGAGTCAAAGAGAAAGGGAACCGGGGGAGAAAGGAGAGGTGCGGCAGGGGCGGCCTGGTTTGCTAGGCTACTCCGACGAGGTGGAACTCCGGCACAATGGTGCTCAGCGAGGCCCTCGGGCGCGAGGTCTTCGGCGATGGGGGTTCGAGGCACAGAGGGCATCGGGCGGCGTGCATGAGCAGCCACATAAGGGAAGGCATCGAGCACGAGGAAGAGGAAGAGGAAGACGGAGATGTTGCCGGGCAGCGGCCTGTAGGGTCGTCGATGCGGGCGCCATGGCCGGAGGCCAAGGTAGCGGTCAAGGGGATCGGGCGTGGGGCGCTGCCCCTCTGCGTGCATGTGTTGTGTGTGTGGCGGCGCGAGTAGGTGAACGAGGAAGAGGGGGTCGAGCGAGTGGGTGGCTAAGAGAATGTCGGCGTTCTAGGAATAGGGGTCCCCAGACTTGCCTGCCTGCGGCACGTGGCGTGGCTCCACCAGCGGCCCTGTATGGCCCATCTTCACCAGCAAATACTCAAGACCCTCACGAGGGGCCAAGCCTCGTGAGGCGGACGATGCAAGACCTCCTCAGGACCGGCCTCACCAGGCTGGCTCGTGAGGGGCGGACAGATCAAGGCAAGGGACACCTCGCGAGGTTTATGTGACGCAAGCCAAGACGACTGGAGCCAGGCGGGCATCAGGCGGGTGCCAGCGCGCGTAGTGTCCTAGTTTTCTCTTTGGTGCTAAAGAGGCAAGCACATGCGAGGAGTCCCGAGGCATCAGGCAAAGGTTTCCATATTGGTGCAACAAGACCAAGACCAACAGGACAGCAGGAAGGAGGTCACCGTGGAGCCCAAGACGGTGTCACAACCAGAGCCTTTGGCAGGCGAAGACTACTTTTGTCAGGATAGCTTCTACTAGATGTCCCCCTTCAAACTGGCCGTTGTGGGATCCCTTCCCGCCTAATATTTGGTAAGAGGACCCGGGCCTCTATATATAGGACTAGCCACCACCGTAGGGAGGCAACTGAGGACTGATCCAGATCATTCTCAACCGCACAAGTTCTCCAAGCACAAGAACACCTCTCCTCAGGAGGTTGTTCTTCCCTTGTGACTGTTCATCCTCAGCATAAGAGGCAATCCACCACACCACACTGGAGTAGGGTATTACACCACAACGGTGGCCCGAACCAGTATAAATCTTGTGTCTCTCATTCTTTGGGTTCGTCGGGCTAAGCCATGAGATCATACGGAGTGTGCGAGCTAGAGAGGGGGAGAGATCTTTGTGCGCACCCAAGTGTTCGAACCTCAAGGGTTTTGCCGGAACCCGAAATCCGACATTTGGCGCACCAGGTACGGCTGCGCTGAAGCCTTCTCCTTCGTCAATCCGCACTTCACCACTCCACCATGTTCATGGCCGACACTCGCCGGGCCCGCGCTGAGCGCCGGGCCGCCCTCGCCACCCGCGTCGCTCAGACAGCCCCTGTCGACGGGCCTCCCCGTCATTCTCCGTCACCCACCGCCAATGCCGCCACCGGCACAGAGGTGAACGAGCAGCAAGCCTCTTCGCTGCACCCCTCCATGCGCCATGACGGCCACACCGCCACCCCGTCGCTGACTCCGGCCGGCTCATCGTCTCACGCTCGTCGCGCCACCACGGACGCGCAGGCCGCGCTGCTCATGGCACGCGAGCTCCTGCGCTACCGCCCGGTTGACGACCTCTACGAGCACTGGTTGGACCGCATCGCCGAGCTCGTCAGCGTCACGGGGGGCTCTCCTGCACCATCCCTCTCGCTGCCTCGCCCGCCCCCGGCTGCGGGCGATGTGGCTCATGGAGCGCCTCCGCCTCCTCCGCAACAAGATGGCGCCCTCGCACCAAGGCATGCGGCTCATGGAGCGCCTCCGCTTCCTTCGCGTCAAGACGACGTCCTCGCTCCAAGATGTGCAGTCCCGTGGCGTGATCCATCGCTCCGTGTGCCCACGCACAAAGAAAGAAGCTGCCAAGAGATTCCCCGTCTGCAAGAAAATGCTCCACCACTCCTTGCACCTCCACGTCAGGATCGCTTGCTACGGCAGGGCATGCGCCACTTGCCGTGGCGGCGCAGGGGCACCAAGATCAAGCTCCGCCCCCATGACGGGCCTCGGTGGCCACAGCAGGCTGTCGCGCCTTCACTCCCGAGCTGTGTAGCATCGTTTGGCTAGGCAAGTTCAAGCCAGATCTACCTCCTCGCTACGACGGCACCCCCGACCCTGCGGAGTTCTTGCAGCTCTACAAGATGAGCATCGAGGTGGCCAATGGCGATGAAAAGGTCATGGCGAACTGGTTTTCCATGGCTCTCAAGGACGGCGCTCGCTCATGGCCCCTGGACCTGCCTCCAGGCTTGATCACCTCCTGGGATGAGATGTGCCACCGCTTCATTGCCAACTTCCAGGGCACTCGCGACCGCCCCCAACCGTGGGTGACCTGTGCCGCATCAAGCAACAGCCGGTAGAGACCCTGCACAAGTACATCCAGCGCTTCAACGGCGTGTGCATGAAGATCCCCAAGGTGACCGATGAGGCCATCATCTCAGCGTTTTTCGACGGCGTCCGCGACATCAAGATGAAGGAGGAGCTCGCCATCCACGAGGAGCTATGCATGACTTTGGAGCTATTCAACATAGAAACCAAGTGTGCAAGAGCTGGGGAGGGGCATCTCTCCCTCCACGAGCTCCCCGCTGCGGATCCAGAGGAGAAGAAGGCCAAGGTCAAGGACGTGAAGCGTAAAGGAGTGGTCGTGCTCGCAGTAGAACCAGACACCAAGCGTGGCTGAGATCTTCCCGAGTCATCCAAGGGCAACCAAATGTTCTGCGCCTTCCACAACATGCGCACCCACAACACCAACGATTGTCAAGAGCTCAGGGCCATTCAAGATGGACGCTTTGGTTGATGCCCCGAGCACAATGACCGGGGCTATGGCCGAGGAGGTGGACGAGGTGGAGGACGTTGGGACGACCACGGGCCCCACCAGGAGTGGCGCGACCAGCCTCGCGAGGATCGTTGGCAGGACCAGCCTCATGAGGACGCCTAGATGGACCAGCCTCGCGAGGACCGTACTCAGGGCAACCCTGATCTCCCTCCGCTGCCACCGCCAAGAAGGAACGATGACCATCAGCAGGACGAAGGGGCTGGGGGCTTCCAGGAGCCGCGCGCCATCGCCTATATGTTGGGTGGCACTCAGGTCCTAGCCTCCCAGCGCATCTTCAAGAAGTTCTCTCGTTAGGTGAACGCGGCGCTCCCCAAGCTCGAGGCCACGCGCCCGCTCAGATGGTCCAAGTATGCCATCACCTTTAGCTCGGCAGACCAGCTCAAGTGTGCGGCAACCGTCGGAGTTCTCCCGATGCTCTGTTCACCAGTCATCAGCAATGTCCAAGTCACCAAGGCCCTCATCGACGACGGCACAAGGCTCAGTGTCCTGTCCGTTGAGACGTTCGACAGCGTTCAAGTGCCATACGATCAGCTCCAGCCCACCAGGCCTTTCTCAGGAGTGACTGACGGCTCCACCACCCCGATAGGGCAAGTTCGTCTCCCTCTCACCCTTGGTTAGCACGGCAACTACCACACCGAGCTCGTCGACTTCGACATCGCCCACATCCGTCTACCGTACAATGCCATCCTCGGGTACCTAGCACTAGCCAAATTCATGGCAGTCAGCCACCCTGGCTACAACTTCCTAAAGATGCCGAGAAGCGGCGGAATCATCACAGTCCCCTGTGAAGAAAGAGACGCGGTGTGCTCCCTCGAGCGCGCCTTCCAAGCAGCGTGAATCGAAGACCCTGACAGCACGGGTGTGTAGTACCCTCCTGAGGCCAACCCCAAGAAGGAGAAGCAGCTACTCCGCACTGGACCTCAAGGGAGCGGCACCTCCAGCGGTACCACCTTAGGATATGTACCCGCGCCTGGGACGCCTCCCTCCCTCACCTAGGGAGGCGCGCCCAGTGCCGTCCTCGGGCAGGGCTCGGGGGCTCTCTTTTGGAGGGCCTCAGACCTCGCTAACATCACGAGGGAGGCGCTCGGGCACCATGTGGAGGCATGCTTCATGGCACGTTTCCCTCAGGAGGGCACCGAGCAAGGAGTGCCCGGCGCTCAGGAGTTCATCGTTAAGACCTCTCAAAAGCTTCAGGAAGCAAGAGCCATACACGGCGACCGTCGCCCACCGGGCGCTGCTCCCCACCCAGGCGAGGGTGATGAGCTGCGCGTCTACGTTGACATCCCAGGACTCAATAAGGCCGCATCTCAGGAGCGCTTCTGGCCTTCGCGTGTTGGCCGGTGTGAGGGTCTGCCTCACACCTATGTTCGCATGTCGTTCGGCCTGCCAAGCGTGGCTGCCGCCTTCCAGCGCAATCTGCAGAGCGTCCTAGTAGGTCAGGAGGCCCGACATCATGTAGTCCTGGTGGAGATGGAGACGGTCCTCAAGAGGCCACCTGAGCCTCCAGAGCCTCCCGAGGCTTTGGGCCTCGACGGCTAGTGAGGAGCGACTCCTTCGCTGCGCGTCTTCAGCTACCCCAACACTCCTTCGACAACCAAACCCGGTGATCACTTTCCAAGTTCATTTAGCTGGGTACGCCCCTGGGCTGCATCATTCCCAGGCCGCGTGGGTCAATCCCTGCGGCATGTATCTACTTGCATTTTTAGTTCACCTTGTTGGGGGCGCCCCTCGAGCTGCATCATCCCCAGGCCGCTCGGGTCTGACCCAGTGGCATGTATCATTCTCGCATTTACCTAAGATAGTTTGCTTCTCATGCATAATCTATCTATGGTTATCACCTGCTTGATTGTCACCCACAATGGGAGCCGCGCGCCGATTGTCTTTCTTCAGGATCCTTCGCATAAGAAGGCTAGGCACGGCATCTGTGCTCGGGCCCGTCCCTCCAGCGTCGACAAATCCAATGGCTGAGCTCTGTCTGGAGGGTCGTCCCTGTTCACGTCACCTCCTGGGGCCGTTGGAGCTTGGCCTTCTCGTGTGATAACCTCAGGAAATTCATTCAGTGCAGGTTGTCTAACCATCTCGCAGGAACGCCACAACCATCAAGAACCAAGACCAGGCGCAACCCGCCTTGAGGTAGGGCCTCGTGAGTCCCGCACTGGCTCGCGAGTGCCCAGACACACCTCGTCTAGCCCTACCGTGCAAGCCACGTGTCAGGGCGGGGCTGTACACGCCCCGGGGGGTATCCGCAGTAGGGAGTCCCCCCCACGTGTCGGTGGAAGCACCATGCTCCATGCTGGCAGTCGACATTACCAAGGAGCAGCTATGCCCGTGCAAGTGCGGAAGAGCTATGCTCTGCGCTAGTGATAAACAACTGAGGCGGCCTCACGGCCGTATCAATCTGAGGGGCCTCTGAGCTCGGTGTCTGGCCCTATTGCAACACCTCCCCTTGGGAGAATCACGCGAGGGGGCTAGGCATGGGGGCTGCACTCGGGTCATGCCCAATCGTACGCCACCCTGCCAGGTCCCTCGGACCTGGTTGTCGCGCGCCCTCCCAAGTGGAGCCAAGGTACGAAGGTCATTTGAACGTCAAGGGGGACTCCTGAGCATTGCGACTCAAGAGCCTAACTAACCATGTAGCCCCTCACTCCTTCGTCTGTCCTGGTGATCCGGTCATCCCAATGGTGGTTGAGGTATGCGTGGGGTCGGGCCCTGCCGACGTTGAACACTGCGCCTACTCCCAGATCTCCTTTCTATAGGCTTTTTGCGCGTCAAGGGGGACTCCTGAGCATCGCAACTCAGGAGCCTAACTAATCACGTGGGGAAGACCAGGCGCGTGGCGGCGAGGTTCTTCTCTGAGACATTGGGCGCGTCCAGAGCCGGCTCGTACCAGGCAGGCGGTGAAGCGGTCTTGGGCTTTCAGGGTGCCATTTGTCGGAAGCTCAGAACGGGATTGAAGCAGATCTAGAGATTTCGGAAGCAAGGAGCGAGAGAGGGGATCTGGAGCAAGACGAAGGTAGCAATGAAGGCAAGCGTTGCCCACACCGGCCTTTTTGTCAGAAGGGCAGTTGCCAAGGCAGCATGGGGAAGCGGAGACGCCCACGTCCAATCAGTCGCCACGCGCCAACCATGGCCGCAGGCTGTTAGGGCCCATGGCGCTCCACACTTGCCTTTGGCTTCCCCTCGAAGCCAAGCCAGAACGCGCCTTGGGCCCAGGGCTGGGGCTACTGTCAGGGTTCTGGGAACGGGGGTCCCTAGACTTGCCTGCCTGCAGCCCGCGGCGTGGCTCCACCAGCGGCCCTGTACGGCCCATCTTCACTAGCAAACAGTCATGACCCTTGCGAGGGGCCAAGCCTCGCGAGGCGGACAATGCAAGACCTCCTCAGGAGCGGCCTCACCAGGCTGGCTCGCGAGGGGCGGAGAGATCAAGGCAAGGGACACCTCGCGAGGTTTACGTGACGCAAGCCATGACGACTGGAGCCAGGCGGGCGCTAGGTGGGTGCCAGCATGCGTAGTGTCCTCGTTTCCCCTTTGGTGCTAAATAGGGAAGCGCAGGCGAGGAGTCCTGAGGCATCAGGAGAAGGTTTCCATATTGGTGCAACAAGACCAAGACCAACAGGACAACGGGAAGGAGGTCACCGTGGAGCCCAAGACGGCGTCACCACCAGAGCCTTTGGCAGGCGAAGACTACTTTTGTCAGGATAGCCTGTACTAGTTGTCCCCCTTCAAACTAGTCGTTGTGGGATCCCTTCCCACCTAATATTTGGGAAGAGGACCCGGGCCTCTCTATATAGGACTAGTCACCATCGTAGGGAGGCAACTGAGGACGGATCCACATCATTCCCAACCGCACAAGTTCTCCAAGCACAAGAACACCTCTCCTCAGGAGGCTGTTCTTCCATTGTAACTGTTCATCGTTAGCCCAAGAGGCAATCCACCACACCACACTAGAGTAGGGTATTACACCACAACGGTGGCCCGAACCAGTATAAATCTTGTGTCTCTTGTTCTTTGGGTTAGTCGAGCTAGGACGTGAGATCATACGGAGTGTGCGAGCTAGAGAGGGGGAGAGATCTTTGTGCGCACCCCGGTGTTCGAACCTCAAGGGTTTTGCCGGAACCCGAAATCTGACATAGGAGATCGGGCAGGCCTCTTGGGCCGGCTAGGCCAGGCCGCTGGTGGGCCTTAAGCGGGTTTTGGCTATGCAGTGCTCCCCTCTCTCTTTATATTCTCCTTACAAAAAATAGAGTGAGACCCAATAGAATCAAGAGAAGAGGCCATGTATAAGAATACAATGGTGGGATATTTTTTTAAGGCTTTATGGAATATTTCAAACGCAACAAAAGTGGTTCCAGCAAAATAGGCGAAGTTAAATCCAAAATTATTTAACTTGTACCAAAGGAGTTTGAATGGAGTCTAGGATTTTGGAGTGTCCAAATTTTTTGAGAATTTAGACAGGGCTCCAAAAAGTGAAGAAAGAATTTATAGCAAAATTTGGAGACCAAACTTGAAGCAAAAAAGGCACAGAATTATTTTGCAAGTGTGTTTATGGGTGATTCCGAAATAGTGGAATATTTAATATAGCTCCCTAACAATATTTAGAGACTTTTATATGTTTTAAAGAGAAATCACCATGTGCAGTTCCCTCAATTTAAACGGATCCGAGATCCATGCAATTTATTTGGTTGAGTTTTAAAATTGGTTGCATGATGACATGATGCAATGCGAATTATGACATGATGCAATGCGAATGATGACATGATGAATGCAACAAACAAATAAAACAAACATGGACAACAAAAACATGGAAGGCATCTGGAGCGTTGGTCTCGGGTCGTCACACACAGAAATGTAAAAACGTTGCCCGTGTGACATTTTGGCAGAACTACACAAAACACTCTTAAGAAAAAAATTATTTGTGGAGTTCAAAAAAAGGTCGTAATTGCAACAAGGTGAAATGGACAGCCCTATTTGCAAAAGGATGTAGAAAGGAAACAATTACTGCCCAATAACACGAGTTGAAGACACATACGCCGACAAAAAGGAAGCATATTCCATGTAATAAGGGAAAGATAGGAGCATGGTGGTTTATCAAAAATGGTTTGAGGATGAGATTGCAAGATGGAAAGTACGCCGGCCGAGATACGTTCTAAGTGAACAACTAAAGAAGATCCACATGCAGGATTTTCGACATGCAGCAATGTGGGAAGATGGGCAGTGGAGCAAGGCCGGAGGAAGTTGTACCTGAGGGTCGCCGGGATGAAACTAGGAGGGCGCCAGCGGCCGAGATCTGCCTATACTGCGACAACAAGCAAGTGGCGAAGGCCCTGCCGCACCGGAGCTTGGTTAGAGAGAACGGCGGGTGCCACGGATTGGGACGTTCTGCCTCAATGCCGTCGAATAGAGAAACGATGCACATCCTCCCTGTCTGATGGCGGACGGGATGCGGCTGGATCACTGACCAATGGTGAGAGAGAAAGAGGCCACCGCCGCCTTGTGTGAGATTGTGTGACAAGAGACAAACCCCGACAGGTAGGCTCCATTGTATATGGTGAAGTGGATTTTTCTTTTTTCCCGACGACAATCATTTTATATTCTGTACGTGCCATTGAGGAATAAAACTTTATTTAATAGTAACACGTCAAATCGAACTTTGTTTCATTTACGCGTGGTACACGACCCTCCTTCGAGTAAACAACTGCTACATGCGTCAAATTATCATGTGGGATGCCTTTTCATACAGAAACGAACTCCACCGTGCACCCGTGCGGGTGTGGCCAAGAATGAGACGTGAGTACGTGCTTCCTGCATGCACCTCTTCTTTTGGTGTAGGTATGTACGTGGGTGGGTGTGAGAGAGATGGTTTGTGCGAAACAGAGGCAATGTGTTGATGATAGCTCGAACAAAAAAACATAACATATGCAATGTGTGTGAAACAGAGTCATGGATATCTCATATATAGAGGGAGCAATCCACGAGAAGAGAGTGGAGGGATCATCGGCATGCGATATCGATAAAATCAAAAACAAGGATGAAGTGTGTGGCTGCGCGATCGATAAAGAGTGCCATCGAATTTGTGTTTGCCCACATCAAAGATATAGGGCGGCTGGCCTACTGGAATTTGAGAGGGAACAGGTGCAGTTTTTCTCTGTGGCATGGATACCTACCTACAATGTTCGACTATCGGTGTGTGTGGGGGTGGGAGGGGGCAGAGACCTAACTATAGAGATGTAGATCGACTAGTATATGTGTGGAGAAGGAGAGAGAGACCTAGCTATGTATTGAGGGAGATCGATAAGCACCATGCTTATGTGTACCAGAGGAATAAGGTTGGGAGAAAGACAAACGTAGAGTGCCAGAGGGTTGGTGGTGGAGTGGCGTCTCACAAATGGTGGGCGAGGCCTGCTAGACAAACGGAGGGTACGAGTGCAATATCAATAAGAGAGGGTCGGGGATGTCTGTCTATCTATGCACGTGTGTGTGTGAGAGACGGGTCGGGAGGTGTGCAAGGATGATGAGGGGAGACGATATGGTTGTGGTAAGAATACATAACTACATAGGAAGACAAACTGTTGTGTGTCCGAGAAAGGGAGAGACATAACTAGTGAGGTAAGTCTATCGGTGCGTGGGGAAAAAGAATTATAGTCGACCTAGCTATATGTAGGGAGATCGGTACATATACATGCATGCATGTGTTAGAAGCAAATAAGATCCGGAGAGACAGACATGGGGAGAGGGGTGCGGCTAGGAGGTGGTGCGAGAGGCCTACTATGTCGAGGGGGTAGGAGTGTGCGAGTATGAGATCGGTGAAAAGAGGGGCAGGAGTGTGCACCTGCGTGGAACCGTATTGGACATAGGGGGCATGGATGGTAAGAATAGAAGAGGGGAAGTATCTGTTTGTGGTAGGACACTTGGCTAGAGAGGTATATCGACCGGTGTGTGCCGGAAAGAAGGAGCCGGGGGGCCTACACACACCGCGGGTGAACGACCTAAAGAGAAATAATGAATGTGCGCGATGGAGGGGACACTGAGGGAGGGTGAGAGGGGGGCTGGAATGTGCATGCATGATAGAAAGTTAGTGCTAGCTAGCTACAAAGAGAATAGGATCGTGATGGTGTAAAAGATGAAGAGAGATCATAATTCATTATAAAAAAGAGGATACAGATACTTGAAGAAGATATCATAATGTAGAACATTGATTATAATTTGGGATAATGTGTGGCTTTTGCAGCTCAGAGCTAAATACTTGTCATAATGTAGGGGGCGGGGCACTATACTTTGTGTGATAAACAGTTGTACGTATGGAACATGGTTTAGATATGAATATCTAGTACATCAAATGTACTATTATTTGGAATCAACATCAAGTGTATTCAAAAAATTGAATTCGAGTTCATATAGTACACATAGTTCATATCTATCTCTATAGTAATCATGTGGTGTGTTGTTAAGGTAATACACGAATGCTAGTTGAAGTTGGGAACAATCATGCATGATTGTAGATTCTTATTCAAATAGAGAAACAAATTCAAATTTAGTTCGAATTGCAGCGGTAGTATAGACATTTGGAATGCACTAAAATGTTGGTATGAGTAGGTAACACGCATTATATAGCCAGCGAAATTTTTTAATTGGACATAACATGGATTCATAGCTTTGAATAGCATTTATATAGTAAAACGGGACAAGACTCTCTCTTTGTGTGGTGTGAATAGTTTTATTTTTTTCATTGAGGGAAGTGTGAATTTATTTGGTACGTACAAGTACAATATTACACATTAGGCTTGTCCCTAAAATTCAACCCGCGCCTTGTTACATCCCGAAAATTCAGATATCGTGCTCCCAAAACTCGTGCCTTACTATCCTGAAATTACAATGCGCGCGAAAACTCCCTCCAGCTGCCAAATCCTGACACGTGAAATCCCCCTTGTAATCCTGAGCCAAAAGGGCCGCGAGTTCAAATCGGTGGGGGTACTTTTGTAATACACCCAACATTTTGGACAAGCGTGTCCCTAAGTCATGGTTGGCCCCCTCCCATCGCCTCCTTTTTGCCATTCGAAATCCCTGGCCGCCATAACATCTCCGCTCCAGCCGTGAAACCCCACCCTCCTTTGTCCGCCACCTCACCGCTGCCTAGCCAGAGCCTCTTCCCCGACGAAGTCATCCACCACCACAGCTCGATGTCCCTCATCCACTTCCCCAGATGAGGATCCGTCGTCCATCTCCTTGTCCTGCCGGTTCAGCCGCACCATCCTCCACATCCAAGGAGCTGCTTTGACGATCGCCTCGTCTATCACGGATGCTCCATCCCCACAGCGCCGCCTTAACCTACTCCACCGGAACCGCAGCATCCTCATCGACTCCTCGGACGAAGCCGAGGCCTACTCAGCGCCACCAAAGAGGTTGTACACTCATCGCATTGCACCTTCTCCCTAACTCGACCACCCGGTGCAGACCGTGCTCCATCCCGCAGCCCATGGCGCGGCTACCTTGAAGCCGGAGCCGCGGCCGACATCTCCACCACGGCTCTCCCCCAGTGCGAGGCACGTTCGGAGGCAGCGTCCATACCAGTCGGATCTACTGATGCTGCCCCGGCTCTCGCTCGCTCGCGCTGCTGCTGCTCCGGCTCTCGCTTGCGCTGCTGTTGCTGCTCCGGCTCTCGCTCGCTGATGTCACTTGAAGCTATGTTGGTATTTCCCCAAAGAGGAAGGGATGATGCAGCACATCGGCAGTAGGTATTTCCCTCAGATATGAAACCAAGGTTATTGAACCAGTAGGAGAACCAAGCAACACAACTTAAACAGCCCCTCCACACAGATAACAACACCTCGCAACCCGACGTGTTAAAGGGGTTGTCAATCCCTCTTGTGTAACGGTGCCAGAAATGGTGTGTGGATGGGAGAAAGTTGGAAATATTGATAGATAATAGATCGCAAATAAAATAAAGTGCAACAAAGTATTTTTGTATTTTTGGTTTAATAGATATGAAAATAAAAGCAAATAAAAAGGTAGATCGCAAAGGCAAATATGTGAGAAAGAAGACCCGGGGGCCGTAGGTTTCACTAGTGGCTTCTCTCGAGAAAAATAGCAAACGGTGGGTAAACAAATTACTTGGGCATTTGATAGAACCTCAAATAATTATGACGATATCCAGGCAATGATCATTATGTAGGCATCACGTCCAAGATTACTAGACCGACTCCTGCTTGCATCTACTACTATTACTCCACACATCGACCGCTATCCAGCATGCATCTAGGGTATTTAGTTCATGGAAAAATGGAGTAATGCAATAAGAACAATGACATGATGTAGACGAGATCCATTTATCTGTGGCGGTAGATATAGATCCCATCTTTTTATCCTTTGTAGCAATGATACATATGTGTCGGTTCCCTTTCTGTCACTAGGATCAAGCACCGTAAGATCGAACCAACTACCGAGCACCTCTTCCCATTGCAAGATAAATAGATCAAGTTGGGCAGACAAAACCCGAATATCGGAGAAGAAATACGAGGCTATAAGAGAGGATGCATAAAAGAGATCAAAGAAACTCAAATACTTTCATGGATATAAAAAGATAGATCTGATCATAAACTCAAAGTTCATCGATCGCAACAAACACACCGCAAAAGAGTTACATCATATGGATCCCCAAGAGACATTATATTGAGAATCAAGAGAGAGAGAGATGAAGCCATCTAGATACTAACTACGGACTCGAAGGTCTACAAAGAACTACTCACGCATCATTGGAGAGGCACCAATGGAGGTGGTGAACCCCTCCATGATGGTGTCTAGATTGGATCTGGTGGTTCTGGACTCTGTGGTAGCTGGATGAATATTTCGTCGAGACCCCTAGGGTTTTGGGAATATTGGGGTATTTGTAGAGCAAATAGCCGGTATGTGGGGCACCCGAGGTGGGCACAACCCACCAGGGCGCGTCTGGGCCTCCTGGCGCGCCCTGGTGGGTTGTCCCCTCCTCGGGACTCCCCCCAGGTGCAACCAGGGCCAAATATCTTCCAACTAGTCCATAAAAAACTCCATAAAGTTTTGTGGCATTTGGACTCCGTTAGATATTGATTTTCTGCAATGTAAAAAACATGCAAAAAACAGTAAACTTGGCACTATGTCGATAGGTTAGTACCAAAAAAGATATAAAATGACTATAAAATGATTATAAAACATTCAAGATTGATAATAAAACAGCATGGAACAATCATAAATTATAGATACGTTGGAGACGTATCAGCATCCCTAAGCTTAACTCCTACTCATCCTCGAGTAGGTAAGTGATAAAAACAGAATTTTTGATGTGGAGTGTTGTTCATCATGTCATATCATATTCTTTTCTTTATAGCATGGACATTTGTACTTTTATGTGATTCAAAGCAATAGTCTAGTTTTTACATAATAATTTAGATACTCAAGCATATCAACAAGCAACCACGTCTTTCAAAATATCAACGCTAAAATAAGTTATCCCAAGCCCGTCATGCTCAAACATTGATCCATTCATGAAACACACCCGAATATTAACTACACCCAATACTTAAGCATGATCATATTGCCTCCTAGTTGGTGCTTTTATAATAGAAGATGGAGACTCAAAATAAAAATTGCATAAAGTAAAAGAAAGGCCCTTCGCAGCGGGAAGTAGGGATTTCTAGAGGTGCCAGAGCTCAAAGCGAAAAATTTGAGATAAAAACATTTTGGGAGGTGTATCCATCCCACCAAAGAAAACGACTTAGAGTTCCCAATACTTTCCATGCATAGATATATCATAGGCGGTTCCCAAACAGAAAATAAAGTTTATTCCATTTTCCACCATAACTTTCACTTTCCATGGCTAACCATATCCACGGGTGCCCTCCATACCAACACTTTCCAAGGAATTTATTATTTGACAACATAAAGTAAATTCATTTGTTTTTGCATTTCGGGGCTGGGCATCCCTAATACCTTTGCCTTACTCTCGTGCAATGACAAGTGAATAAACACTCATCTTGAGAATAATGCATCTAGCATGGAAAATATTAGCCACGCCTCACCACTCCACAAGCGAAACAAACACACAAAAGAGAAGTTTATTTTGAAAATTAGAGATGGCACATGCAAATTTGCTTAGAACGGCAAAATAATACCGTATATAGGTAGATATAGTGGACTCATGTGGCAAAACTGGTTTAAAGGATTTTGGATGCACAAGTAGAGGTCATACTTAGTGCAAAATGAAGGCTAGCAAAAGATTGGGAAGCGACCAACCAAGAAACCAAAATCTCATAAGCAAGCATTAAGCATAATTAACACCGAATAATGCACCACAAGTAGGATGTAATTTTCATTGCATGATTATTGACTTTCGTGCATGCATAGGGAATCACAAACCTTAACACCAATATTCCTACTAAAGCATAATTAATCATCAAGATGGCTCACATATCACGTTATCATATCTCAAAACTATTACTAAGAATCAAGCTTATTTTGTACAATGATCTTCATGACTTTTTTTCTTTATCCTTCTTGGATATCTATCACTTTGGGTCTAATTTTCATGTGTTGCTTTTCATAAGCTCAAACAAATATAAGTGAAGATCATGAGCATAACAAATTTGCTTTCTCTCAAAATAATTTAAGTGAAGCAAGAGAAAATTTCTTGAAAATTTTACCAACTCTCGAATAAATCTAAGTGAAGCAGGAGAGCATTTCTTCAGAAATAGCAAAGTACATCGTGCTAAAAAAGATATAAGTGAAGCACTAGAGCAAGTCCTAGCTCATAAAAAAATTAAGTGAATCATATAGAGCAATTCTAACAAGTCATGACATAATTTTGGCTCTCTCAAATAGGTGTGTCCGACAAGGATTGATAACTTAAAACACAAAATAAAACAAGCAAAGACACATATCATACAAGACGCTCCAAGCAAAACACATATCATGTGACAAATAAAAATATAGTCTCGAGTAAAATACCAATAATTGTTGGAAGAAAGCGGGCATGCCACTCGGGGACATCCCCAAGCTTAGTTGGTTGCTCATTCTTGGATAATAGCTTGGGATGCCGGGGCATCCTCAAGCTTAGGCTCTTATATCCGTCCTTCATCCATCGTAAGATAACCCAAAACATGAAAACTTCAATCACACAAAACTCAACAAAGCCTTCATGAGATTCGTTAGTATAAGAATAATAAATCACTACTATAAGTGATGTATCAAACCAATTCATATTTTGTTTTTTTATTATATCTACTATATTCCAACTTTTCTATGGCAAAAACTCATCAAAGAAAACCATAGAGCCATGAATATAAGCACACAACAACAAAATAAATTTTATTCATTGGGTTGCCTCCCAACAAGCGCTATAGTTTTACGCCCTTAGCTAGGCATAAAGCAAGGATCTAAGTTTTGTCATCTTTGGTTCGAGATCCATAAGATGCCCTCTTGATTGATTCATAGGGCGGCTTAATTCTAGTTCTAGGAAAGTGTTCCATACCCTTCCTCAAAGGAAATTGGAACTTAATATTTCCTTCTTTCATATCAATCACGACAACGATAGTTCGTAAAAATGGTCTACCAAGAATAATTGGACAAGATGGATTGCAATCAATATCAAGAACAATAAAATCTATGGGCACATAATACCTATTCGCAAGAATAAGAACATCATTAATTCTTCCCGTAGGCTTTTTAATAGTAGAATCCAACAAGTGCAAATTCAAAGAACACTGTTCAAGATTAGTAAGACCAAGCACATCACATAAAGATTTCGGAATTGTAGAAACACTAGCACCCAAGTCACACAAAGCAAAACACTCATAATTTTAAATCTTGACTTTGATAGTAGGTTCCCACTCATCATATAATTTTCTAGGAATTGAAACTTCTAATTCCAATTTCTCTTCAAGAGGTTTCATCATAGCATCAACAATATGTTTAGTAAAAGCTTTGTTTTGTTCATAAGCATGGGGTGAATTCAACATAGATTGCAACAAAGAAATACAATCAATCAAAGAGCAACTATCATAATTAAAGTCTTTGTAATCCAAAAGAGTGGGTGCATCACTAGCTAAAGTTTTGACCTCTCCAAACCCACTTTTATCAATTTTCTCAACAAGATTTTCACCCTCCAAAATATTGAGACGCCTTCTACCTAAAGTTGACTCTTCTCCAGTCCCTTTTTCATCATTATTAACTTTACTAAACAAAGAATCAATAGAAGAAACACCAATCATTTTAAGATCTTCATGACTTTTATCCTCTAGTGAGATTGGTTTAGAGGTCATTTGATTAACTAGAGTAGCTTGTGCATCGGATATTTTTCCTAGCAAACTTTCAGCAAAAGCAAACTTAGATTGGAGATTGCAAACTTCTCTACTAATATCATCGAGTTGTTTTGTTATAGCATCAAGCACAACAGAGTGTTCCTTAAGTTCTTTAGTAAAATACTTATTATGCTCAAATTGTGTAGTCATATATTCCTTAGTACTTTTCTCAATTTCAAGCAAAATATTTGGGTAAGGAACATCATAATATTTTCTTTGAGGCATCATGACTACGCAAACAAGAGTGCACACAAAAACAGATCCGGCAAGAAAACGGCGAACAGAAAAAGGGAGCCGAATAAACAGCATTTTTTGTGAGACAAGCGGCAAATAATGTAAATTGTGAGGAGATGAGATTTGTGATTAGGAAACTGATATGTGTTGAAGATCCTCCCCGGCAATGGCGCCAGAAATGGCATGTTGACGGGAGGCTATCTTGACTTGATTCTCCCCAGCAACGGCACCAGAAATTCCTTTTGATGTCGCTTGAAGCTACGTCGGTATTGCCCCAAAGAGGAAGGGATGATGTAGCATAGCGGCGGTAGGTATTTCCCTCAGATATGAAACCAAGGTTATCGAACCAGTAGGAGAACCAAGCAACACAACGTAAACAACCCCTGCACACAAATAACAACACCTCGCAACCCGACGTGTTAAAGGGGTTGTCAATCCCTCCCAGGTAACGGCGCCAGAAACGGTGCATGGATGGGAGAAAGTTGTAAATATTGATAGATAATATATTGCGAATAAAATAAAGTGCAGCAAAGTATTTTTGTATTTTTCGTTTAATAGATCTGAAAATAAAAGTAAATAAAAAGGTAGATCACAAAGGCAAATATATGAGAAAGAAGACCTGGGGGCCGTAGGTTTCACTAGTGGCTTCTCTCGAGAAAAATAGCAAACGGTGGGTAAACAAATTACTGTTGGGCAATTGATAGAACCTCAAATAATTATGATGATATCTAGGCAATGATCATTACATAGGCATCACGTCCAAGATGAGTAGACCGACTCCAGCCTGCATCTACTACTATTACTCCACACATCGACCACTATCCAGCATGCATCTAGTGTATTTAGTTCATGGAAAATGGAGTAATACAATCTAGTTCATGGAAAAATGGAGTAGTGCAATAAGAACTATGACATGATGTAGACGAGATCCGTTTATCTATGGCGGTAGATATAGATCCCATATTTTTATCCTTAGTAGAACGATACATACGTGTCGGTTCCCTTTCTATCACTGGGATCAAGCACCGTAAGATAGAACCCACTACCGGGCACCTCTTCCCATTGCAAGATAAATAGATCAAGTTGGCCAGACAAAACCAAAATATCAGAGAAGAAATACGAGGCTATAAGAAATCATGCATAAAACATATCAAAGAAACTCAAATACCTTCATGGATATAAAAAGATAGATCTGATCATAAACTCAAAGTTCATCAATCCCAACAAACACACCGCAAAAGAGTTACATCATATGGATCTCCAAGAGACCAGTGTATTAGGAATCAAGAGAGAGAGAGAGAGATGAAGCCATCTAGCTACTAACTACGGACCCAAAGGTCTACAAAGAACTACTCACGCAACATCGGAGAGGCACCAATGGAGGTGGTGAACTCCTCCGTGATGGTGTCTAGATTAGATCTGGTGGTTTTGGACATTGTGGCGGCTAGATGAATATTTCGTCGACTCCCCTATGGTTTTGGAATATTGGGGTATTTATAGAGCAAAGAGGTGGTCCGGGGGCACCCAAGGTTGGCACAACCCACCAGGGCGCGCCTAGGCCTCCTGGCGCGCCCTGGTGGGTTGTCCCCTCCTCAGAACTCCCGCCAGGGGTAACCAGGGCCCAATATCTTCAATCTGGTCCATAAAAACTCTGCGTAAAGTTTCGTGGCATTTGGACTCTGTTTGATATTTATTTGCTGCGATGTAAAAAACATGGAAAAACAACACCTGTCACTTGGCACTATGTCAATAGGTTAGTACCAAAAATGATATAAAATGACTATAAAATGATTATAAAACATCCAAGATTGATAATAAAACAGCATGGAACAATCAAAAATTATAGATACGTTGGAGACGTATAACTCGCTCGCGCTGCTGTTGCTGCTCTCCCCCCTCGCTCGTGCTGCCGCTCTGCTACGATTTAGCTACACTTCAGTCGACTGAATCAACTTTTGGGTCGGTCGATTTCAGGGGGTGGGGGGCTCACCGGAGTTAAGGAAT
>NC_041382.1:470169358-470178348 GCF_002162155.2 Triticum dicoccoides | reverse complement strand
CGGCGGACCGGCGATGGGGAGTGGTTACGGGACAGTGAGGCGACGCGGGAGCACCGCCGGCCTCGGGCGGCGGGGGCCGACGGTTCAGCTGGTGGTGGTTTGTGGCTCAGGGGGTGTAGGTTGAAGATGAACTGCAGGCCCTCCCTAAACTACATGTGAAGTGCCTCTCTGCTACCATTGCGCTCAGTTTGAATAGTAACATTCAGATTCCATGGTAAAATTCAGTTTTGATAGTTAAGTTCAGAGTCAACAGTTTTTACCTCATCTATTGTAGTCTGGTGTTTTTTGGTGATGTAAATTTTACATCTATCAATTTTTGGTAATGTATTTTACATCATCTATTGGAGATTCTATTAGAATCCCACTTGAGATTAATGATGTATGTCTTGTGCTGCTTCAGCCTCGACGTCTTACGGCTCGCCGGAGCTGCTCCAACGACAAAACTATCCATCACAACAGAGCAGTGCCCTGGACCCCATCTACAGATTCCTCAAATCTTCCTCCAGACCTCCGACAGCCACCTCTGCCTCAACTTCTTTAGCGACAAACCCAATGATGGTGAGGTCGACACGGCTACGGCAAAGATGTTGTACACTTGTCGCATCACTTATTACTCTACATTCATGTTGATCCATTAGGGCTATTTTGGTTCAATGGAAAAATATAGCAACAGGACATTTTCCTATGGCACTCAACTATTCAATTATCCTACTTTTCAAAATCCATGCACCTGGACCTACTTTTCAAAATTCTATGCATGAAAACAAGACCAAGTGCAGTAGTGGCACAATAACATTCTAACTGTACACGCTTTCATTGAAGGAAATATGCCCTAGAGGCAATAATAAAGTTATTATTTATTTCCTTATATCATGATAAATGTTTATTATTCATGCTAGAATTGTATTAACCGGAAACATAATACATGTGTGAATACATAGACAAACAGAGTGTCACTAGTATGCCTCTACTGGACTAGCTCATTAATCAAAGATGGTTATGTTTCCTAACCATGAACAAAGAGTTGTTATTTGATTAACGGGATCACATCATTAGGTGAATGATCTGATTGACATGACCCATTCCATTAGCTTAGCACCCGATCGTTTAGTATGTTGCTATTTCTTTCTTCATGACTTATACATGTTCCTATGACTATGAGATTATGCAACTCCCATTTTCTGGAGGAACATTTTGTGTGCTACCAAACATCACAACGTAACTGGGTGATTATAAAGGTGCTCTACAGGTGTCTCCAAAGGTACATGTTGGGTTGGCGTATTTCGAGATTAGGATTTGTCACTCCGATTGTCGGAGAGGTATCTCTGGGCCCTCTCGGTAATGCACATCACATAAGCCTTGCAAGCATTGCAACTAATGAGTTACTTGTGAGATGATGTATTACGGAACGAGTAAAGAGACTTGCCGGTAACAAGATTGAACTAGGTATTGAGATACCGACGATCGAATCTCGGGCAAGTAACATACCGATGACAAAGGGAACAACGTATGTTGTTATGCGGTCTGACCGATAAAAGATCTTCATAGAATATGTAGGAGCCAATATGAGCATCCAAGTTCCGCTATTGGTTATTGACCGGAGACGTGTCTCGGTCATGTCTACATTGTTCTCGAACCCGTAGGGTCCGCACGCTTAATGTTTTGATGACAGTTATAAAATGAGTTTATGCATTTTGATTTACCGAAGTTTGTTCGGAGTCCCGGATGTGATCACGGACATGATGAGGAGTCTCGAAATGGTCGAGACATAAAGATTGATATATTGGAAGCCTATATTTGGATATCGGAAGTGTTCCAGGTGAAATCGGGATTTTACCAGAGTACCGGGAAGTTACCGGAACCCCCCGGGAGGTATATGGGCCTTAGTGGGCCTTAGTGGAAGAGAGGAGAGGTGGAAAGGGCTGGGCCGTGCGCCCCTCCCCCCTAGTCCGAATAGGACAAGGAGAGGGGGCCGGCGCCCCCCTTCCTTCTCTGTCTCCTCTTTCCCCCCTCCCGAATCCTATTGCAAATAGGAAAGGGGGGGAATCCTACTCCCGGAGGGAGTAGGACTCCTCCTGGCGCGCCCTATCCTGGCCGGCCGCACCCCCCCTTTGATCCTTTATATACGGAGGCACGGAGCACCCCTAAAGACACAAGTTGATCCACGTGATCATATTGTTAGCCGTGTGCGGTGCCCCCTTCCACCATAGTCCTCAATAATATTGTAGCGGTGCTTAGGCGAAGCCCTGCGACGGTAGTACATCAAGATTGTCACCACGCCGTCGTGCTGACGAAACTCTTCCCCGACACTTTGCTGGATCGGAGTTCGGGGATCGTCATCGAGCTGAACGTGTGCTAGAACTCGGAGGTGCCGTAGTTTCGGTGCTTGATCGGTCGGGCTGTGAAGACGTACGACTACATCAACCTCGTTGTGCTAACGCTTCCGTTGTCGATCTACAAGGGTACGTAGATCACACTCTCCCCTCTCGTTGCTATGCATCACCATGATCTTGCGTGTGCGTAGGAATTTTTTTGAAATTACTACGTTACCCAACAGTGGCATCCGAGCCTAGGTTTTATGTGTTGATGTTATTTGCACGAGTAGAACACAAGTGAGTTGTGGGCGATATAAGTCATACTTCTTACCAGCATGTCATACTTTGGTTCAGCGGTATTGTTGGACGAAGCGGCCCGGACCGACATTACGTGTACGCTTACGCGAGACCGGTTCTCCTGACGTGCTTTGCACAAAGGTGGCTAGAGGGTGACAGTTTCTCCAACTTTAGTTGAACCAAGTGTGGCTACGCCCAGTCCTTGCGAAGGTTAAAACAACACCAACTTGACAAACTATCGTTGTGGTTTTGATGCGTAGGTAAGATTGGTTCTTGCTTAAGCCCGTAGTAGCCACGTAAAACTTGCAACAACAAAGTAGAGGACGTCTAACTTGTTTTTGCAGGGCATGTTGTGATGTGATATGGTCAAGACATGATGCTAAATTTTATTGTATGAGATGATCATGTTTTGTAACCGAGTTATCGGCAACCGGCAGGAGCCATATGGTTGTCGCTTTATTGTATGCAATGCAATCGCGCTGTAATGCTTTACTTTATCACTAAGCGGTAGCGATAGTCGTGGAAGCATAAGATTGGCGAGACGACAACGATGCTACGATGGAGATCAAGGTGTCGCGCCAGTGACGATGGTGATCATAACGGTGCTTTGAAGATGGAGATCACAAGCACAAGATGATGATGGCCATATCATATCACTTATATTGATTGCATGTGATGTTTATCTTTTATGCATCTTATCTTGCTTTGATTGATGGTAGCATTATAAGATGATCTCTCACTAATTATCAAGAAGTGTTCTCCCTGAGTATGCACCATTGCGAAAGTTCTTCGTGCTGAGACACCACGTGATGATCGGGTGTGATAGGCTCTACGTTCAAATACAACGGGTGCAAAACAGTTGCACACGCGGAATACTCAGGTTATACTTGATGAGCCAAGCATATACAGATATGGCCTCGGAACACGGAGACCGAACGGTCGAGCATGAATCATATAGTAGATATGATCAACATAGTGATGTTCACCAATGAAGCTACTCCATCTCACGTGATGATCGGACATGGTTTAGTTGATTTGGATCACGTAATCACTTAGAGGATTGGAGGGATGTCTATCTAAGTGGGAGTTCTTTAAGTAATATGATTAATTGAACCTAAATTTATCATGAACTTAGTACCTGATAGTATCTTGCTTATTCATGTTTGATTGTAGATAGATGGCCCGTGATGTTGTTCCGTTGAATTATAATGCGTTCCTTGAGAAAGCAAAGTTGAAAAATGATGGTAGCAATTACACGGACTGGGTCCGTAACTTGAGGATTATCCTCATTGCTACACAGAAGAATTACGTCCTGGAAGCACCGCTGGGTGCCAGGCCTACTGCTGGAGCAACACCAGATGTTATGAACATCTGGCAGAGCAAAGCTGACGACTACTCGATAGTTCAGTGTGCCATGCTTTACGGCTTAGAATCGGGACTTCAACGACGTTTTGAACGTCATGGAGCATATGAGATGTTCCAGGAGTTGAAGTTAATATTTCAAGCAAATGCCCGGATTGAGAGATATGAAGTATCCAATAAATTCTATAGCTGCAAGATGGAGGAGAACAGTTCTGTCAGTGAGCATATACTCAAAATGTCTAGGTATAATAATCACTTGATTCAATTGGGAGTTAATCTTCCAGATGATTGCGTCACTGACAGAATTCTCCAATCACTGCCACCAAGCTACAAGAGCTTCGTGATGAAGTATAATATGCAAGGGATGAATAAGACTATTCCCGAGCTCTTCGCAATGCTGAAAGCTGCGGAGGTAGAAATCAAGAAGGAGCATCAAGTGTTGATGGTCAACAAGACCACTAGTTTCAAGAAAAAGGGCAAAGGGAAGAAGAAGGGGAACTTCAAAAAGAACAGCAAGCAAGTTGCTGCTCAAGAGAAGAAACCCAAACCTGGACCTAAGCCTGAAACTGAGTGCTTCTACTACAAGCAGACTGGTCACTGGAAGCGGAACTGCCTCAAGTATTTGGCGGATAAGAAGGATGGCAAGGTGAACAAAGGTATATGTGATATACATGTTATTGATGTGTACCTTACTAATGCTCGCAGTAGCACCTGGGTATTTGATACTGGTTCTGTTGCTAATATTTGCAACTCGAAACAGGGGCAACGGATTAAGCGAAGATTGGCCAAGGATGAGGTGACGATGCGTGTGGGAAATGGTTCCAAAGTAGATGTGATCGCAGTCGGCACGCTACCTCTACATCTACCTTCGGGATTAATATTAGACCTAAATAACTATTATTTGGTGCCAGCATTAAGCATGAACATTATATCTGGATCTTGTTTGATGCGAGACGGTTATTCATTTAAATCGGAGAATAATGGTTGTTCTATTTACATGAGTAATATCTTTTATGGTCATGCACCCTTAAAGAGTGGTCTATTCTTATTAAATCTCGATAGTAGTGACACACATATTCATAGTGTTGAAACCAAAAGATGCAGAGTTGATAATGATAGTGCAACTTATTTGTGGCACTGCCATTTAGGTCATATTGGTATAAAGCGCATGAAGAAACTCCATACTGATGGGCTTTTGGAACAACTTGATTATGAATCACTTGGTACTTGCGAACCGTGCCTTATGGGTAAGATGACAAAAACACCGTTCTCCGGTACTATGGAGAGAGCAACAGATTTATTAGAAATCATACATACAGATGTATGTGGTCCGATGAATATTGAGGCTCGTGGCGGATATCGTTATTTTCTCACCTTCACAGATGACTTAAGCAGATATGGGTATATCTACTTAATGAAACACAAGTCTAAAAACGTTTGAAAAGTTCAAAGAATTTCAGAGTGAAGTTGAAAATCATCGTAACAAGAAAATAAAATTCCTACGATCTGATCGTGGAGGAGAATATTTAAGTTATGAGTTTGGTGTACATTTGAAACAATGTGGAATAGTTTCGCAACTCACGCCACCCGGAACACCACAGCGTAATGGTGTGTCCGAACGTCGTAATCGTACTTTAATAGATATGGTACGATCTATGATGTCTCTTTTACTGATTTACCGCTATCGTTTTGGGGATACGCTCTAGAGACGGCCGCATTCACGTTAAATAGGGCACCATCAAAATCCATTGAGACGACACCTTATGAACTGTGGTTTGGCAAGAAACCAAAGTTGTCGTTGCTGAAAGTTTGGGGCTGCGATGCTTATGTGAAAAAGCTTCAACCTGATAAGCTCGAACCCAAATCGGAAAAATGTGTCTTCATAGGATATCCAAAGGAAATTATTGGATACACCTTCTATCACAGATCCGAAGGAAAGACTTTTGTTGCTAAATTCGGAAACTTTCTCGAGAAGGAGTTTCTCTCGAAAGAAGTGAGTGGGAGGAAAGTAGAACTTGATGAGGTAACTGTACCTACTCCCTTATTGGAAAGTAGCACATCACAGAAACCTGTTTCTGTGACACCTACACCAACTAGTGAGGAAGCTAATGATGATGATCATGAAACTTCAGAATAAGATACTACTGAACCTCGTAGATCAACCAGAGTAAGATCCGCACTAGAGTGGTACGGTAACCCTGTTCTGGAAGTCATGCTACTAGATCATGATGAACCCATGAACTATGAAGAAGCGATGGTGAGCCCAGATTCCGCAAAATGGCTTGAAGCCATGAAATCTGAGATGGGATCCATGTATGAGAACAAAGTATGGACTTTGGTCAACTTGCCCAATGATCGGCAAGCAATTGAGAATAAATGGATCTTCAAGAAGAAGACGGACGCTGACGGTAATATTACTGTCTACAAAGCTCGACTTGTCGCAAAAGGTTTTCGGCAAGTTCAAGGGATTGACTACGATGAGACTTTCTCACCCGTAGCAATGCTTAAGTCTGTCCGAATCATGTTAGCAATTGCCGCATTTTATGATTATGAAATTTGGCAGATGGATGTCAAAACTACATTCCTGAATGGATTTCTGGAAGAAGAGTTGTATATGATGCAACCAGAAGGTTTTGTCGATCCAAAGGGAGCTAACAAAGTATGCAAGCTCCAGCGATCCATTTATGGACTGGTGCAAGCCTCTCGGAGTTGGAATAAACGCTTTGATAGTGTGATCAAAGCATTTGGTTTTGTATAGACTTTTGGAGAAGCCTGTATTTACAAGAAAGTGAGTGGGAGCTCTGTAGCATTTCTGATATTATATGTGGATGACATATTACTAATTGGAAATGATATAGAATTTCTTGATAGCATAAAGGGATACTTGAATAAGAGTTTTTCAATGAAAGACCTCGGTGAAGCTGCTTACATATTAGGCATTAAGATCTATAGAGATAGATCAAGACGCTTAATTGGACTTTCACAAAGCACATACCTTGACAAAGTTTTGAAGAAGTTCAAAATGGATCAAGCAAAGAAAGGGTTCTTGCCTGTGTTACAAGGTGTGAAGTTGAGTCAGACTTAATGCCCGACCACTGCAGAAGATAGAGAGAAAATGAAAGATGTTCCCTATGCTTCAGCCATAGGCTCTATCATGTATGCAATGCTGTGTACCAGACCTGATGTGTGCCTTGCTATAAATCTAGCAGGGAGGTACCAAAGTAATCCAGGAGTGGATCACTGGATAGCGGTCAAGAACATCCTAAAATACCTGAAAAGGACTAAGGATATGTTTCTCGTTTATGGAGGTGACAAAGAGCTAATCGTAAGTGGTTACGTCGATGCGAGCTTTGACACTGATCTGGACAATTCTAAATCGCAAACTGGATACGTATTTACATTAAACGGTGGAGCTGTCAGTTCGTGCAGTTCTAAACAAAGCATCGTGGCGGGCTCTACGTGTGAAGAAGAATACAGAGCTGCTTCGGAAGCAGCAAATGAAGGAGTCTGGATGAAGGAGTTCATATCCGATCTAGGTGTCATACCTAGTGCATCGGGTCCAATGAAAATCTTTTGTGACAATACTGGTGTAATTGCCTTGGCAAAGGAATCCAGATTTCACAAGAGAACCAAGCACATCAAGAGACGCTTCAATTCCATTCGGGATCTAGTCCAGGTGGGAGACATAGAGATTTGCAAGATACATACGGATCTGAATGTAGCAGATCCATTGACTAAGCCTCTTCCACGAGCAAAACATGATCAGCACCAAGGCTCCATGGGTGTTAGAATCATTACTGTATAATCTAGATTATTGACTCTAGTGCAAGTGGGAGACTGAAGGAAATATGCCCTAGAGGCAATAATAAAGTTATTATTTATTTCCTTATATCATGATAAATGTTTATTATTCATGCTAGAATTGTATTAACCAGAAACATAATACATGTGTGAATACATAGACAAACAGAGTGTCACTAGTATGCCTCTACTGGACTAGCTCGTTAATCAAAGATGGTTATGTTTCCTAACCATGAACAAAGAGTTGTTATTTGATTAACGAGATCACATCATTAGGTGAATGATCTGATTGACATGACCCATTCCGTTAGCTTAGCACCCGATCGTTTAGTATGTTGCTATTGCTTTCTTCATGACTTATACATGTTCCTATGACTATGAGATTATGCAACTCCCATTTGCCGGAGGAACACTTTGTGTGCTACCAAATGTCACAACGTAACTGGGTGATTATAAAGGTGCTCTACAGGTGTCTCCAAAGGTACATGTTGGGTTGGCGTATTTCGAGATTAGGATTTGTCACTCCGATTGTCGAAGAGGTATCTCTGGGCCCTCTCGGTAATGCACATCACATAAGCCTTGCAAGCATTGCGACTAATGAGTTAGTTGTGAGATGATGTATTACAGAACGAGTAAAGAGACTTGCCGGTAACAAGATTGAACTAGGTATTGAGATACCGACGATCGAATCTCGGGAAAGTAATATACCGATGACAAAGGGAACAACATATGTTGTTATGCGGTCTGACCGATAAAAGATCTTCGTAGAATATGTAGGAGCCAATATGAGCATCCAGGTTCCGCTATTGGTTATTGACCGGAGACGTGTCTCGGTCATGTCTACATTGTTCTAGAACCCGTAGGGTCCGCACGCTTAAGGTTTTGATGACAGTTATATTATGAGTTTATGCATTTTGATGTACCGTAGTTTGTTCGGAGTCCCGGATGTGAACATGGACATGACGAGGAGTCTTGAAATGGTCGAGACATAAATATTGCCTATATTTGGATATCGGAAGTGTTCCGGGTGAAATCGGGATTTTACCGGAGTACCGGTAAGTTACCGGAACCCCCCCCCCCCGGGAGGTATATGGGCCTTAGTGGGCCTTAGTGGAAGAGAGGAGAGGTGGCCAGGGCTGGGCCGTGCGCCCCTCCCCCCCTAGTCCGAATAGGACAAGGAGAGGGGGCCGGTGCCCCCCTTCCTTCTCTCTCTCC
>NC_041382.1:470162593-470168900 GCF_002162155.2 Triticum dicoccoides | reverse complement strand
TCCAAATAGGAAAGGGGGGAATCCTACTCCCGGAGGGAGTAGGACTCCTCCTAGCGCGCCCTATCCTGGCCGGCCGCACCCCCCCCCTTTGATCCTTTATATACGTAGGCAGGAAGCACCCCTAAAGACACAAGTTGATCCACGTGATCATATTCTTAGCCGTGTGCAGTGCCCCCTTCCACCATAGTCCTCGATAATATTGTAGTGGTGCTTAGGCGAAGCCCTGCGACGGTAGTACATCAAGATCATCACCACGCCGTCGTGCTGACGGAACTCTTCCCCGACACTTTGCTGGATCAGATTCTAGGGATCGTCATCGAGATGAACGTGTGCTAGAACTCGGAGGTGCCGTAGTTTCGGTGCTTGATCGGTCGGGTCGTGAAGACATACGACTACATCAACCACGTTGTGCTAACGCTTCCATTGTCGATCTACAAGGGTACGTAGATCACACTCTCCCCTCTCATTGCTGTGCATCACCATGATCTTGCGTGTGCGTAGGAATTTTTTTGAAATTACTACGTTACCCAACATTCATATGGTTTCGCTTTATTGTGGCCATGTTTCTTTCCATTCCTCTCCTCTTCCAATTCTTCTGAACTAGACACCCAAGTTGAAAGAAATCATGTGTTTAAAAATGCTCTGTTTACCATGTGCATTCCTATCCTATTCTGGTGTTTTTCCTATCCCTGCGTTTTTAGAATCATGCAAGCCAAATGAGCCCTTATAGAACTACTTCAGTTACAGGTAGGTGTCAAAGAAAACTTTGTGTGGTTTGTCCTGCTCCTGCCGCAAAGTCGTCCACCTCACCTGAGCTGCTCCATCGACATCAGCATCCACGAAACCATACATCACGACTCCTGACCGTCTTTCGCCACCTCAGATCTCCTTCCCTACCACCAACACCCACCGCAACGGCATCACCATCATCGACTCAGCAGATGAACCTGAGGAGTACACGGGTCCACAAGAGAGGTCTCACTCTTTTGTTTCTGCTTATGTTATGCATTGCTTAAAATTACCTGGTACTTTGTCACCCTATTCACGTCTTAGACTCCAAGTCAGGTTCAAATTAATGTTCAAACTTGAGTTCTAAATTAGTTGTGGGGCACATATCGAGGCAGCAATGAATAGTATCTTTGTCTAATATCTGGTTCACCTAGGGTATGCCTATGTTGTTCATCTTGGGTGGGAAACAAATAGTAAAGCAATCATCATCTGTCTTTTTATTAAATTAAAGCAATCATCAGCTTGCTATCATTATTTTTGGACCCATCCACTGGTTGTTACCATCAGTCTAGATTTCTGCATGCTCTCCTTATGCATGTCAGTATTGTACACAGTCATGTTGAACATGTAGAGAAAAAGAGAAGAGTTTTGCTTGGCAATACAATGTCATGCAGACATCGCTCCTTGGTGGGTTCAATGGCAGACCCTCCCCCCTCTCCAGATTGTAATCCAGAGGAAGATATCTGTTCTGAGGCGGATTCAGACACAGCTGACCACTCCTATTTGCCCCCCAAGGTGTTTGCTCTACCTTGGCATGATGATGTTAGTCATATCATGCATATGTTGCCTTGTAGTGCCTATTTTCGACAACATATATGTCATCTACTTAGTTTAGACATGTTCTGTAATGCCACCTATTTAGTATCTATCTCATAATATGGGAATTATGCAGTCTCATGTCTTTTAGCCAGCCAAAATATATGTGAAATGTACAATGCCATCCTGTTTAACTAGGTATCATATATTTGAATGATATCTTGCCCATCCTTTTCTTCATTAGATTTCCATTTGTCGTCAATGTTTGTACATTAAACTACTCTTCATGTGAATCAGCCATTTGGGTGGGAGATGGAAAAATCTGGAGTGAAAACAAGGCCTTCAGAGCAGACAGAGCTAACCATCGAAGCAGATCTCTTGTAGGGTTCCGATAGCTCCTCAGAGATGGATTCAGAGACAAATGGCCAGTCCTATTCCCCCACCGAGGTGTATGATTTAACTTGGCACGGTAATACTACTCATATCATGCATATGGTGTCTTGCATTGTATAGTTTAGACATCATATACACAATATTCAACACCATGTTCTTAGTTCAAACATCATATATGCGAATGCCCTCCGCTTAGCATATAAATCACATATGTGAATTAAATCATGTGATCCTGATTACTTAGATAACATGTATGTCAATTATGTCATGCGATCCTGTTTAGTTATTCATCATATCTTTGAATTGTGTTATGCTATGCTATCCAGTTTAGATAGACATCATATATGTGAAATTATGTCATGCTATCCGTTTTAGTTAAACAATATACATGTCAACTATTTCATACCCTCTTTTTTCCACACTATCTATTGCATCTGTCTCTCATACAATGTCTGTACATTCAACTATGTTTCCTGTTTATCAGCCATTTGAATTGGAGTAGGTCATGCCAGTATCTAGCAGAGTAAAAACACGGTCTTCAAATAAAACAGTGGTACCTCTTGGGAGAGATAGCACCCCGGTTGTACATTCACGAGAACCAGCCCTACCACACATAACCCAGACTCTCGCAGATTGTACCCCTACTGCAATGGACAGAGAACCAGCTTCACCCAATCTAACCCCACCCCAGCAGATAGTAACCCAGTTCTTGTTGACACAACACCATGTCCACCACAGAGCTCCCAAACAAGAGCAGTTAGTAAGGCAGCTCCAGTGCCCAAAGCGCCAGTACTACCACGGTGAACCCCAACTCCACCAGTAAGTACAACTATTCCTGTGGAGGAAGCACAACCAGCCAGTCGTAGTTTAGCATCTATCGCATTTGATGTTGTTAAATCCTATGTGCATATCTTCCCATCATGGAAATATTATACTGAAGATGAAGGAAAATGCAAGTTGCATGTGTTTGTCCAGGAGTTATGTGTAAGTAATGTTATTCATGGCAATTACTTTGCTTTGTCCCATACATTCTACCTCCATGATGGTTGTAATACAACAATTTTTTTCATTTTTCCCTATAGAGAAGGACCGATTTGGAAGAGGTAACATGTGCTAATACCTCTACTATCTTCAAGAATTCTTGGTGGCAGTATCGGAATTACCTGAAGAAAACGTACTTCACTGGCAAAGAAACTCATCAAATTCCCGTACGTTCTCCTAAGACACATTACTGGACGATGATTGGGAACGCCTTGTTCTATACTAGTCCCAAACCAAGAATGTGGTAAGGTCTATGAGCTCATTTTCTATTTTTAAGTACTATATTCTTGCGTCTTACTGTACTCTGTTCATGTAGAACAAGTGTTTAAACCTGAAGAACAACTGTTCTCTTTTAAGATTCCATTGCTATCGTGCATACTGCTTTTCTCTTGTATCATTGTATTTACTCATACAAACTTACTTTTAAATTGAAGGACCCAATCGAAACTCCAATGGCACAATAGGTATGTTCACGCATGTTTCTTTAACAAGTTTGCTCTTGTCAATAGCTCTGTTGATTTCAATTTCAATTGTGTATACAGTTGACTTCTGATATCATGCACATTACTAGCATCACAACGGAGCCAATAGTGTTGTTGTACATGTAGACCCGTGGTACCCATCTGAAATCTTGTTGTGCCGTGTAGTTTCCCACGCTTTGTATTCTTTCAGTGCTACTTTGTATTGAACCGATATGATTTGAACTGTGTCTCTATTTTGATTTGGCAAGACAATGAAGTGACCATAGGACATAAATATATGTTTGTTTGATGCTTTTATTATGTACTACTTGGCAATAGAAGACTTGGTAGTTTAATCTTGTCCACCTTACTAATGAACTGGTTCACCGAAATGAGTCTCATATACTAGGACATGCTAAACCTATTATGTGTCTGCTTGTTTCTTCTTTTAGAATGCCGACAGAATATTGCGGAAGAGTGCCTTATTAAGCAATGGTAAAGGAAGTAATGTAGATAAGGTTTAGGATAGTGAGCCATCCTTGTTGGTCTCCAACAAAGCTGATAAAACAGCTAAGCAAAACTATCTTGAAGATAGTGAGACAGCCCCAAAGTCATGTCTTGGTTTAGTGTTCGAGTTACACCACTTGCACAAGCTATTAAAACTCACTGTCTGAATCAGTTTGGTTTCTTGAGTATCAACTACAAGCTGAAAGACATCGATCAACTGTGTTGTGACAAGAAGCAGAAGGACTGCGGAAGTCCTTCGGGCATTCAGATGCATACTTTTTGGTGCAACAACAAGCGTTGGTGGATTTTAGCGCCAAACATGACAAAGCTAATAAGATTGCTAAGCTTATTGCCAGCATGGTGGATACCCAGGATAATGTTTTTGACCTCTTCTGAAGTTGTTTCAGTTATGGACTTGTTTTGCTGCCGCGTTTATTTACACTAGTGGCCAATTTTGACGGCCAGTGTATGTAATATGCTGCTTTGTTCCCTATATTTGCACTGGTGGTGAACTTTGATGCCCAATGGATGTAATATGTGTAATAGCCATAATAGCATAGCGTTAGTTCCTTGCTTATTTATTTCCTTATTGTTTTGCTTAGTTGTTTGCTTGTAGTCAATGTAGTTCTTTTTCTGTGTTTTTCTAGTGGCCACATTAAACTAGGCCATAATAACCATGGCAACACACAGACTCTTGTGACCATGGTCCTGCTACCTGCTATAGTGACCATGGCCCTCCACGAGCTGTATGATCCATGAGCCTTCCATGGGTCGTAGGATCCATGGGCCTTCCATGGGCCGTAGGATCCATGGGCCTTCTACGGGTCATCTCATCTATGGGCCTTCTACGGGCCGTTTAATCATTTCGCCAAACATGGGCCGTACTATTCATGGACCAATGACGGACCGCAAAATGGGCCATAAACAGGCTATAGTGGAGATCGTCTGTTTTATGGCCCGACCATAACGGGCCATTAATAGGCTGTAATTGATAATGCTACAAAAATAGCCCAACGTGTTAACTGGCCATAAGCAAGACGACTGTAACCACGGGCTGAATTTGGCCCACAAGCTGAACATGCCAGTAACAGACCGTAAGTAATCGAATTCTGGAAATGAGCCCAAGAATAAATGGGCCATTAGAAGGCCAAAAGTAAACATGGGCTGGAAATGGCCGACAGACTAATGGGTTGTTTATGGGTATAAAGTGATACACTCTTCATTACGGGCCAGTTTCACCACGGGCCGTTAATGGGATAAGATTTACAAAGGGCCTCATATGGGCAGAAAGACGTCATGGGCCATACATGGGCCGGAAGTTACAATGGGCTGGAATCATACTGGAGGGCCCAGATGACGGTACTGGGCCTAATTCGGGTAAGCTGTAACGGGCCGTGACGTAGCAGGCTATAAATGGGCTATATGATAATAGGCCGTTAACAGGCTTTCCGTGGGCCAGCCCGCTACCTTTTTGACCAAGTCAAACAGGCCGACCTTTTCACATGAATGGGCCTCTGTTGGGCCGTGCCATGTGTTGACGTATCATAGGCGCCTCCTGTCCAATGAGTGGATGACATCTGTCCCAACGGTGAGCCAACACATGTTTCCTCCGGCCAATGAGGATTTTACACGTGGAAAATCCCCATTGGGTCGGGCTGTTAACGGGTTATTGGATCAAAAACCGGACCCAATAGCTTAACGACGACCCGTTATGGAGGATGCCACGTGTCGGTCACCCTTGACGAAAGCACTTCCATGACACGCCATTTATCGTCATGGAAGTGGACACTTCCGTGATGATAATTTTGGTAATGTCATGGAACACTTCTACGACAGCACAGGTATGACTATCTTGATTCTGTCATAAAATTGTCATGGATGTACATGCATGACAGAAAACGTGACCTACTGTGACAAACACGTATCATCACAGAAGTGTATTTTTCTATAGTGGCTATTTTCCATCGAGGTTAGTTTCATCACATGGCTTATATATGCTCACTATTCAGGATATCGGTAACTGGTACCATATAGGTCAAGGGCTGATAAGGGACTAATCGGTGAATCAGACTTTTAACTGAATATATCTGCAACCCATTATCGTTAGGTTAAATAGGGCCATATGCAATATATCTGAGGCTACATAGCAATATGCACTGTACTTAATATCTAAATATGCAATCATAGGCTACATAGCAACAATGAAGAGTGTTACATTAATGTTCTGATGATGTCTAGATATACATAGAATAGCAGCAGCAACAACAACAGCAACAACAGCAATAACAACAACAACAACAACAGCAACAACAACAACAACAACAACAACAACAACAACAACAACAACAACAACAGCAACA
>NC_041382.1:469924852-470079267 GCF_002162155.2 Triticum dicoccoides | reverse complement strand
CAACAACAACAACAACAACAACAACAACAACAACAACAACAACAACAACAACAGCAACAGCAACAACAACAACAACAACAACAACAACAACAACAACAACACAACCATGTTTGGATACTCGACTTAGCTAGAGGTTGGAGTTAGTTTCTAGCTCATGACTAACCCTGAACTAACTCCATCCAAAGAGTTGTTTGGATGGCAGGGTTAGATTTACAATAAATGCACTAGGAGAACTACCTCCAATTAGCACATCTTGGGTTGGATAGTTTTTTGGGTGGGTTATAGATGCAACTAGCTCAAACTAGCCCTCATGTTTAGATATACTTTAGGGATATTTGAGCCCGAACTAGCTCAAACTAACTGTAACCCATGGATACAACTACAGGTAATTAGCCGATAATTTGTAAGAATGCAATAAACTCCTTCTAACCCATAATATAAGATGTTAATTCATCTAATATGTGAGTATATTGGATGTTATAAGATATTATAAAAGTGTGTTGTACTACATCATTGTCCAATTGTTGTTTAGCTTCAAATATTAACTTGGTGCTTTTAGGTACATATGTCATTGGTAAAGATCCACGCTTTGACCCTTTCTGCGTATGGGGAATGAGATATGAATGGACCAGCATCAAGGGAGGAAGCTGATAAAGATTGTTAGTAAAATGGGCCCAAAGATGGCAATTAAACTATTTGTTTACACTTTATCCAAGACAACAGCAAACTGCATGATGGTAAGTATGAACTCTGCAACCTTCTTTTTACTGCCCATAATGAGTTGTGTTAGATGACAATGTCTGAATCTTTTTCCTTTGCAGTGGTTGCCAAAGCAGTTTACTCAAGATTACCTCTCAAACTACATGATTTGTGGGCATGCAAAGGTTAAAGTATTTCTACCAGAACACGACGATTATCTAGATGTTTCCATGAAGACCGTGAAGGATGGGCGGTCGGCCATCACAATGGGTTGGACTAGAATCGTGCGTGCCTTCTGCACGGAGGAGGGCAAAATATGGGTATTCCACTTCACCTTCTTCAGCAACCAGAATGTATTTCGCCTCTTTCTTTACCGTCTTTAATAGTACAAGTATGCAACTGTGGTTCATCATTCTTTATTTGGTTCTTATGTAATTCTTAAACATATGTACCTATGAATTGAATAATGCATTGGTTGTTTGAACCTGATGGATATGAATAAAGCTATAGCATACATCCAAATTCAAATTCAAATCCGATAAAATTTGAAATAGCAGCAATTAAATTAGGGTGATATTACGCTCTACAGGTCGTTACGCCACACACGGTTGGTAAAACACAAACATTTGCAATATACACCATAATCCAAGACGGTTCACAGAGAGGAAACATGTGCAAGCATGCACACAGTTGCCGTTTGCAAAGCATGTGCGATGTCAAACAATATCACAAACGGTGCTGGCAAACTAAACATTTGTGATAGTTGCCTTATCCTACATGATTCGCAACCATGAACTAGTTTTGATGAAGTATGCATCGTAAACATTGCACCACAGAATAGCGGGTGCAGTAGTTGTCGTGTACGATGATGTTACGACAGTCCGACGTTTCGTAATCCTATCCGACACCTGTCCAACGATTAGCTAATCTTCCTAATTAGTTATGGCGTACAGTTTGGGATAAGCGAACGTGTGTGATTGTATGTTTATCATACACGTTCTATAATAGTGAATCGTTTGTGATGGGTCACGCATCGTAAACGTAGCACCACAGAATACCGACTATGATGGCAATGCGAGCACAAACGAGTAGGAGTACTATATATGCATCTTGGCTCCCTATCTCCGACGGTTTCTAGGTCGTGTGGGAAGGACCCCCCTATCGCTGTCACTCACTTCACGACGGTTTCAAACACCATCGCGGAAAGGGGTTAAAAACCGTTTGTATAGCACCGACACGTACCAGTGCTATGCCACAGAGAACCAGCTCCAATTCATTAATGTAATGTAGGCATGTATTCTGTATATAGTCATATGTGTTTGGGATAAGAACTTGCATGAAATATTTTGTCCTTCCCTCTCGTGGTAAAGGGATCCATAAGGAAACTAAGGGAAATTAAGGTCTCCTTTTAATAGAGAACTGGAACAAAGCATTAACACATAGTGACTACATGAACTCCTGAAACTATGGTAATCACCAGAAAGAATCCCATTTAACGTAACCTTGCGGTATGTGGATCATAACACATAATGCGTATTACTTGCAAGATAGGATCAAGGACACAAATATATTCATGAAAACATAAAGGGTTCAGATCTAAAATCATGGCACTCGGGCCCTAGTGACAAGCATTAAGTATAGAAACATCAATCTTAGAACATAGTGGACACTAGGGATCAAGCCTTAACAAGATTAACTCAATTATATGATTAATCTCATCAAACCCATCACCGTCCAGCAATCCTATGAAGGAATTAGTCACTCCGGTGGTGAGAATCATGAACCTTGCTGTCAGTGTCAAAACCGGCAGATCTCGGGTAGGGGGTCCCAAACTGTGCGTCTAAGGATCGAAGGTAACAGGAGGCAGGGGACACGATGTTTACCAAGGTTTGGTCCCTCATGATGGAGGTAATACCCTACTTCCTAGTTGATTGACTTTGATTAGTATAGGGGTTACAAGAGTTGATCTACCTCGAGATCATAATGGCTAAACCCTATATGTCTTGCCTGTATGATTATGACTGCCTCTACGGACAAAACCCTCTAGTTTATATAGATACAGGAGGGGGCTAGGGTTGTACAGGGTCAGTTTATAGAGAAAGGATTTTTCATATCTGAATGCCAAGCTTGCCTTCCACGCCAAGGAGAGTCCCATCCGGACACGGGGGGAAGCCTTCTATCTTGTATCTTCACGGCCCACCAGTCCGGCCCACGTCACATAGCCCGCACGCCCAGGGACCCCCTAATCCAGGACTCCCTCACTTGTGATGAGAAGGGTTGGTAATGATGATGGCGATGAACCCCCCTCTATGGAGCCTCGAAAGGACTCCAGATCAGCCCTCCGGATGAAGAAAACAAGGTGGTGGCGGCTCCATAACGTAAAACGAGATGAAACTTTTTCTCCTATTTTTTCTCCGAAAATAGGAATTTATAGTGCTGAGATTACAGTTAATAGAGCCTCGTGGGCCCCACAAGCCACCACGGCACGCCCTAGTGCCTCGCGGGCAGCATGTGCCCCTCCACTGGGTATTTGCTCCAGTATTTTTTATTTATTCCATAAAAATCTCCAAAAAGTTTCGTCCAATTTCGATAACTTTTATTTCTGCACAAAACAACACTATGGTAGTTCTGCTAAAAACAACTTCAGTCCAGGTTAGTTTCATTCAAATCATGCAAATTAGAGTCCAAAACAAGAGAAAAGTGTTTGGAAAAGTAGATACGATGGAGACGTATCATGACCTTGTGCAAATCCATTTAACTATAAACATAATGTGCCAAGATTTACCTTTAGGATATTTAAATTGCTTGTATGGTGTGTGCTGTGAAAAAATAGAAACTTTTGATGTAGTGCTTTAATTTTCATAATTCACAAGAAAGTGGAAAAATTCCGAACTTTTTACAGAGTATGTGTATGCAAATGTTTGGTTATGTCCTATTTTTCAGAATTTTTGGATTTACAGAAGTATGGTGTTTGTTAAGATCATTAGAGACTGTTCTGTTTTTGACAGATACTATTTTTGTTGCATACTTTGCTTGTTTTATAGTTTCTATAGCATATATTGGTCAATATAAATTGTATAAATGATAGGGTACAATAGGCATTATGTGAGAAAAAGTATTAATATTGTCTTGACGGCACCAAAGTGAATTATTTTCTCTGTATCATACTAACCTATCTCACAAGTTTCGTAAAGTTTTGTGTGATTGAAGTTTTCATGTTTTGGGTGAGATATCAATATGAGGAGAATAAGAAGTGGTAAGACCCTAAGATTTTGGATAACCGAGGCACCCCGAGGTAATATTCAAGGAAAACCCAAGTGTCCATTCTTGGGGATGCCTCAGAAGGCATCCCCTCTTTCGTCTTTAACATTATCGGTAACCTTATTTGGAGCTATATTTTTATCCATGGCATGATATGTGTTTTGCTTGGAGCGTCATTTCTTTTGTTTAAATTTTCTTTCTGTTATTTAGATCAATGTTTTTATCCTATATTTCAATAAAAGTGTCAAGTATAGCCTTTATCGTACCCAGTTTGCAAGTGTATGAGCTGTTATTTCAAACAGAAAGTTTTATATTATTGTCAGAATTCTCTAGAAAAGTTAGAATGTGATAAAATCTTTAACTTTTGACACAGTAAGCTATGATAAATTTTCTTCAATGTGGTAAATTTTCAGATTTTTTTTGTAAAAATGTATGAAATATAAATTGTACAAATGATAGGGTATAGTAGGCATTATCTGAGAAAAATTATGAATATTGTCTTGATAGTACCAAAGTGAATGATTTGCTCTATATCATACTAACCTATCTCACAAGTTCCGTTAAGTTTTGTGTGATTGAAGTTTTCAACTTTTGGGTGAGATATCAAAATGAGGAGAATAAGAAGTGGCAAGACCCTAAGATTTTGGATAACCAAGGCACCCCAAGGTGATATTCAAGGAAAACCCAAGTGTCCATGCTTGGGGATGCCGCAGAAGGCATCCCCTCTTTTGTCTTCAACATTATCAATAACCTTACATGGAGCTCTCTCTTTCTTCGTCACATGATATATGTTTTGCTTGGAGCATCATTTATTTTGTTGAAATTTGCTTGCTGTTATTTAGAACAATTTTTTTATCCTGTATTTCAATAAAAGTGTCAAGTATAGCCTTACCATACCTAGTTTGCAAGTGTATGAGTTGTTATTTCAAAACAGAAAGTTTTATATTATTGTCTGAATTCTCCAAAAAATTCAGAATGTGATAAAATCTTCAAATTTTGACACGGTAAGCTATTATGTTTAGAATTTTTTTGTTTTAAAGAAGTATAGATTTTCCTCCATCCATTACAAACTATTATGTTTAGACAGATTGCTGCTATGGTTGCTTGTGAATGACTCTAGTTTAGCATAGGAGTATTAAATATGAAGAGAAATTTAGTATGCAATGTTTAATTATAATTTTAGTAATTTCTTATAGTAGATAATGGTAAGGTTTTGCATTGATTTAAACAAACCTATCTCACGAGTTCTTGTTGAGTTTTGTGTGGATGAAGTTTTCAAGATTTAGGAGAAACCGTGATATGAGATGAATTAAGGAGACACAAGAGCTCAAGCTTGGGCATGCCCGAGGCTCCCCAAGCTAATTTTCCAAGAAGTTTCAAGAAACTAAGCTTGGGGATGACCCGTTGTGCATCCCACCTTTCTTTATCAACGACTTTTGGTTAGTTTTTGTTGATCTAAGTTTTCACTTGTTCACATGATATGTGCTATTCTTGGAGAGCCCTTTTAGTTTTGTTTGTTGTTTGAATAAAATTCTTAGTTCTAAAAGTTTTAACTGAGAGGGAGAGAGAGAGAGAGATTCCTTACATAGCTACTTAATTATTTGACTACTCATTGATCTTCACTTATATCTTTTGGACTAGTTTGTCATTTACTCTTGTTCTTCACTTATATCCTAAGAGTAAATTGTTGAAAGAATTGAATATCATAAAATTGAAATTATATGTGCTTCGTATGCTTGTCCCATGGGGAGAAATGACTTCACACATAAGAAGTATAATTGGTAAAATTTATTGAAAGTCAGCAAACACAACATTGGTCACTTGAAAAATTCATGAAAGAATATTAAAGGAAGAGAAATTTCACATATAAATATACAATCTTGGACATATTCTATGATTGTGAGCCCCCATTAATTATTTTCAAGCTTGATCAAGTAGTTGACGTTGGACAAGGAAGACAATGTAATGGGTTATGTTTGTTTATATTCATGTAGAAGTTATATTATCATGGATCCTCTAATATGTGGTGCTTGCATAGGATCTTTTGCAAGCCAAAAATTTGTACTAAGTAGAGATACTACTTGTGCATCTGAAAACCATTAAACTTAGTTTCTTGTTGTCGCAGGAAACCATGGCCACCCATGGGACCAAAGGTCCCTTGCAGGTTCGGCGGGGGGGGGGGGGTGGCACATTTCACAAAGAGCAGAGGAGCATGGGGCAGCACGACAGGGATCACACATGCAGTTTTACCCAGGTTCGGGCCGCCGTGAGGCATAAAACCCTACTCCTGCTTTGGTGGATTGATGATGAAAAATGGTGGTGGGCATAGCCCGTTTGCCCGGCAGGATTGCCTCAGGGCAGAACGGCTACACACGTATGGAATTTGAGGGGGTGGACTTGCTAATCCAGGGTCCAACCCATTTTAAGGTTGCCTCAGGCCTCCTTTTATAGGTTAAGGGTTCACCACAGTGTCAAATCAGTCATTATGCACTGATAAGGTAGCAAACAGTGCTATCATACCTAACTCTGCAGGATGACAGAGCGCATTAAATTCACCACTCAATGTCACATTGTTGCTTGGCCGACAAGCCTTGCTGGGCCGTTTTGCTATCTTCACGCCTACTCGCTCGACACGTTACATGACGGGTGTCATTTGGAGGTATTTCCTATAGAAAGAGGTTGCCATGTGGCAGATGGCTGCCACTTAGTCACCTTGCGGCTTGACACCGCACTGATCGACGACGCGCGTCATGGTGATGTGGTTTAGTGAGGTGGCTCCGTCTCCGTGAGTCCCACCAGGCCCTGCCGGGGCATCTTGGAGGTCTTCTTCCCAGAGTAACCCCGTCCTTGCCGGGCCCGCCTGCCCGGCAAGCGAGGCTTTTGTCCTAGTGGTTTCTTACTTCTCTGGCTTTGTCTTGGTCCTCTTGATCTGCACGTTGGTCCTTTGAAGATCTTGATTTCTTGTACTTTGGTCTGAAGTTGGTGCTATAAACTTGCTCACGTGCCTGTGCACAGTCTAGGCAACGGACCTAGGGTTTGTTGCAACGACAGAAGCCCCCGGTCCTGCCCCGAACGTTCCGTCGAGCATCGTCGAGGTAGGCCCTAATAAGTGCACAGTCAGGGGTGTGGAAGAGACTGGCTCGTTGAGGTCTTATTTGCTTCTTCATTAACCTTGAGTGCGGGCCAGTTTCTGGTTTCCCCTTGTGCCGTGTAAAGCCAACCGTGGTGGGGCCACTCTTGTAATGGCCCGTGAATGACTTTAATGCACGGGGTGGAAACTGCCAATTTACTCTTCCCACCATGCCCTTATCCTCAGCCACGTATGTTGCATGCATCGCGTAGGGTAGGTAACGGAGGCGCGTGGTGCAGGAGAGCATCAAGGCGGGGGCCCGGTCTTCATGAGTTGGTGGAGGAGGGCGACTGTCACTTGTTGAGGGACCGGCTCACCTCCTCGGCCCGCCTATAAAAGGAAGGGCGAGGGGAGAGCGGAGTCATCCATCTCTGCACTTCTTCTCCTCCATCTACTGCTGGTTATGTTGAAGAGAAGAGCCTTGGGCCAGACCCTGGGCTCTAGTTTAGAGCTTTGCACGGACCCAAGGGGGGCCCTCGGGCGGCATGGCGATAACACTGGAGGTGGCTGTGACGCCCCCAGTTTGACCGTACACTAAACATACACGCAAACGTGTACGATCAAGATCAGGGACTCACGGGAAGATATCACAACACAACTCTACAAATAAAATAAGTCATACAAGCATCATATTACAAGCCAGGGGCCTCGAGGGCTCGAATACAAGAGCTCGATCATAGACGAGTCAGCGGAAGCAACAATATCTGAGTACAGACATAAGTTAAACAAGTTTGCCTTAAGAAGGCTAGCACAAACTGGGATACAGATCGAAAGAGGCGCAGGCCTCCTACCTGGGATCCTCCTAACTACTCCTGGTTGTCGTCAGCGAGCAGCACGTAGTAGTAGGCACCTCCGGTGTAGTAGGAGTCGTCGTTGACGGTGGCGTCTGGCTCCTGGGCTCCAGCATCTGGTTGCGACAACCAGGTAGAAGGGATAGGGGGAAAGAGGGAGAAAGCAACCGTGAGTACTCATCCAAAGTACTCGCAAGCAAGGAGCTACACTACATATGTATGCATTGGTATCAACTGGAATAATGCTATCATATGTGGACTGAACTGCAGAATGCCGGAATAAGAGGGGGATAGCTAGTTCTTTCAAAGACTACGCTTCTTGCAGCCTCCGTCTTGCAGCATGTAGAAGAGAGTAGACTAAAGTCCTCCAAGTAGCATCGTATAGCATAATCCTATCCGATGATCCTCCCTTCGTCTCACCGGTTGTATCTGGCACTTGGAAGGGTGTGTTTTATTAAGTATCCGGTTCTAGTTGTCATAAGGTCAAGGTACAACTCCAAGTCATCCTGTTACCGAAGATCACGACTATTCGAATAGATTAACTTCCCTGCAGGGGTGCACCACATAACCCAACACGCTCGATCCCATTTGGCCGGACACACTTTTCTGGGTCATGCCCGGCCTCGGAAGATCAACACGTTGCAGCCCCACCTAGACCAACAGAGAGGTCAACACGCCGGTCTAAACCTAAGCGCCCAGGGGTCTGGGCCCATCGCCCTTAGCACACCTGCACGTTGCGTGGGCGGCCAGAAGCAGACCTAGCCTAGTAGGCGTTCCAGTCCAATCCAGCGCGCGCCACTCCGTTGCTGACGTCACGAAGGCTTCGGCTGATACCATGACGTCGAGTGCCCATAACTGTCCCCGCGTAGATGGTTAGTGCGTATAGGCCAGTAGCCAGACTCAAATCAAATACCAAGATCTCGTTAAATGTGTTAAGTATCTGCGAACACCGACCAGGGCCAGGCCCACCTCTCTCCTAGGTGGTCTCAACCTGCCCTGTCGTTCCGCCACAAAGTAACAGTCAGGGGCCGTCGGGAACCCAGGCCCACCTCTACCGGGATGGAGCCACCTGCCCCTTCAGCCCCCAACTCCGAACAGTACCACAGGTAATGCAATAGTATAAAGTGTATAGTATATGCCCATGATCACTTCCCGAAGTGATCACGACCCAATAGTATAGCACGGCAGACGGACAAGAATGTATGGCCACTGATGATAAACTAGCATCCTATACTAAGCATTAGGATTGCAGGTAAAGGTATCAACAGTAGTGGCAAGGACAGGCTATGCATCAGAATAGGATTAACGGAAAGCAGTAACATGTTACACTACTCTAATGCAAGCAGTAGGGAGAAGAGTAGGCGATATCTGGTGATCAAAGGGGGGGCTTGCCTGGTTTCTCTGGCAAGAGAGAAGGGTCGTCAACTCCGTAGTCATACTGGGTAGCAGCGGCGTCGGTCTCGGTGTCTAGCGGAAGAAGAGGGGGAGAAACAATAAATATAATACAAACAAATGCATGACGATGCATGACATGACAAAGCGTGATGCTAGGTGTGCCCTAACGTGGTACGAGGTGGTACCGGTGAAGGGGGGAACATCCAGGAAATTATCCCCGGTGTTTCACGTTTTCGAGCAAAGGAGCCGGAGGGGGAAAGTTGCGTGTTTGCTATGCTAGGGATGCGTGGCGGACGAACCGGCTGCGTATCCAGATTCGTCTCGTTGTTCTGAGCAACTTTCATGTTGAAAATATTTTAATCCGAGTTACGGATTAAAAGATATGATTTTCTAAAGATTTTATTAATTTTTGTAATTTAATTAATTATTTAAATTAATTTGAAATGGATTTATGACATCAGCACGATGTCATGCTGAGTCAGCAGTTAACGGGGGTTGACTGGTCAACCTGACCAGTGGGTCCCATTGGTCAGTGACACATGTTAATTAAACAGTTTAATTAAACTAATCAAAATTAATTAGGGGGTGGGCCCCACTGTCATACTGATTAATTAGCTAATTACTAGTAGTTAATTAGGTTAATTAATCATTAGGTTAATTAATCTTAATTGGTTTATTTAATCAGAATTAATTAAGTTAATTAGTTAATTAATTAATTTTATTTTTATTATTTTATTTTTATTATATTTTTTTACGTTCTGGGGGTGTGGGCCCCCTGTGTCATTGGCCAGGGGGGTCTTGCAGTTTTGGGCGTAACGGGCACGGGCGCCTGTGCACCCGAACGGCGCAATAGGGGGGGGGGCGCCGGCGGAGGCCGTAAACCAGCGCGGCGGGGCGAGGCACGAGGGCCGGAGCAGCGCCGTCAGCTAGTGGCGGAGGGGCCCTAGCGGCGAGCAGCAGGGGACGGCGGCGCGCGGGCGCGTGCCCGAGGCCACCAGGGGAGGCGGGCTCTGGTGTTGGAGCACGGGACGGAGGCGAGGCCATCGCGGGCGCGAGCCAGCAGGGCTCGCGGATGGCGCGTACAGAGGGCAATGGTGCGGTAGCTGGGCGCGGGGAGCGGGGCGTGGCGGAAGGCGAGCTGGCGCGTGCGGAGGTACGCCGGTCACAGCGAGGCCGCGGTGAGCAGAGGCGCGAGAGAGAAGAGTGCGGAGACGAGCGCGGCAGCGAGCTCACATTGGGGCGTAGGGAACGGGGCAGTGGGGGTTGGGGAGGACAACGACGACGACGTGCGTGGCGGAGACGAGGTGTAGGCCGGCGAGGAGGCGCAGGCTCCGGGCGCGGCATCCTGGCGCGGGATGGCGAGGTCGTCGCGGTGACGGGCGACGGGATCGGGTGTGCAGGGCGGCGCGGGATCGGGCCCCTCCCCGATCCAGAACCAGCCGAGTGTGGGGGCACCGGGAAGGAGAGTTGAGGAGGCGGGCGCTGGGCGGCGGCGGCGATGGTGAACGGCGGCGCCGCCAACGGGGACGGCCCGATCCGATCTGGATCAGGTGAGAGGGAGAGACGAGGGAGTGTGGGGGGAGTGGGGCGACGGGGTGGGGTTAGGGTTTGGTCATGGGGATAAGGGGTGGCCGGTTGGGCCGGTTCGACCGGGCCGGCGGAAGTGGCCAGCTGGGCCGGTTGGCCCAGTCGCGCCAGGGGCACTTTTTTTTTCCTTTTTGTATTTTCTTTTATTATTTCTTTTCTGTTTAATTCATTTAAAAGTATTTAGGCATTTTCTAAAAATATGTTTGCTGCACTATAATTACCCTTGTAATATTCGGCAACCACCGAACATTTTTGTTTCAACTTTTAAAAACTTTTGTTGTTTGCCATTTTTTTGAATTGATTTTTGAATCGGTTTGAACTAACGAAAGTTTAGCAATAGTAATCAAAGATGACATGGCATCATTAGCGGAGATTCACTGTAGCTTAATTATCCGGGCGTTACAATTCTCCTCCACTACAAGAAATCTCGTCCCGAGATTTAGGAGGTAGAAGGAAACAGTGCGGGGTATTCATCATGAAGACGATCCTCGCGTTCCCAGGTGGCTTCGTCTTCAGAGTGATTCGACCACTGGACCTTGAGGAACTTGATCGCCTTCTGACGGGTGCGGCGTTCAGCTTGGTCGAGAATGCGGACCGGATGCTCTTTATAGGAGAGGTCCTGTTGCAATTCGAGCACTTCATGGTCCACTGCTCGGATTGGGTCCTTGAAGCAGCGTCGGAGTTGTGACATGTGGAACACATCGTGAACCTGAGAAAGGTTCGGCGGAAGCTCCAGTTGATATGCCACCTTTCCACGCCTTTCGAGAATAGTGAAAGGACCAATATAGCGGGGAGCTAGCTTTCCTTTGATCCCGAAGCGGTGTGCACCCTTCATTGGTGTAACTCGAAGATAAGCCTTTTCGCCAGGTTGATAGACCATGTCTTGGTGATGACGGTCATACTGACTTTTCTGACGTGACTGAGCAGTCTTGAGATTCTCGCGAATAATGCGAACTTGTTCTTCGGCCTGTTGGATAATATCCGGACCAAAGAGTGGACGTTCCCCCGTTTCTGACCAGTTCAGAGGGGTTCGACACTTTCGTCCATATAGCACTTCGAAGGGGGACATCTTCAGACTAGCTTGAAAGCTATTATTATAAGAGAACTCGGCATATGGAAGAGATTCCTCCCATTTCTTGCTGAATGATATTACAAAAGCTCGAAGCATGTCTTCGAGAACTTGGTTGACACGTTCAACCTGTCCTTGCGACTGAGGATGAAACGCAGTACTGAACGACAGATGAGTTCCCATAGCTTCTTGGAAACTCACCCAAAACCTTGAAGTGAATAAGCTGCCACGGTCTGAACTGATAACCAGTGGAATACCGTGAAGTGAAACAATTCTGCCCATGTAGAGAGTAGCAAGCTGACTAGCAGTGATTGTCTCTTTGACCGCCAGAAAATGTGCAACTTTAGAAAGCCAGTCAATGACGACAAGAATAGCATCATTACCTTTCTGCGACTTGGGAAATCCAGTGACGAAGTCCATCTCAACATGGTCCCATTTCCATTCAGGAATAGAGATAGGTTGCAGAGTTCCAGCAGGCCTTTGATGCTCAGCTTTGATGCGACGGCAAACGTCACACTCCGCAACATAACGAGCAATGTCCTGCGTCATATTAGACCACCAGAATCTTTGGCGAATATCCTGATACATCTTCGTACTACCAGGATGGATGGACAGAGGCGTATCATGAGCTTCTTGCATAACCCTTTTAGTCTTATCCAGGTTTTTCTTCGAACATAGTACCACTAGGCGGCCTTTGAAATACAAGGCGCCATCATCGGCGATCGTGAAGAATGAGGGCTTTCCTTCTGCTAGATGGTGTTTAATCTTATGGACTTCAGAGTCATAACCTTGAATAGTCTTTATACCAGCTACGAGATCTGGTACGACAGTCAGGGTATTTAGAGAACCCTTAGTAACAACAAGAAGATTCATCTTGCGGAACTCCGGGGGAGGGGGAGCGAGTGCTCCAGAAGGAACAATATGGAGGTTCAGCTTTCTAAATTCTTCGACAAGCGAGGGCTGAACTTTGTGAACCTGGAGGTGGTTGCAGTAAGACTTGCGGCTCAAGGCATCAACCATTACATTAGCCTTGCCGGGGGTATAGGATATACCCACGTCAAAGTCTGCAACAGTCTCCATCCATCTCTGCTGACGGAGGTTCAGATCTGGCTAAGTAAACAGATACTTCAGACTTTGATGGTCAGTGAAGATCTCACAACGATTACCGAGAAGGTAATGTCGCCACTACTTCAGTGCATGAATGACAGCAGCCAGCTTGAGGTCGTGAACTGGGTAGTTTTCTTCGTGACGGTGCAGTTAACGAGAGGCATTAGCAATCACTCTGCGCTCCTGCATTAGGACACAGCCTAATCCTTGACGGGAAGCGTCGCAGTAAATGACGAAGTCCTTCTTAGTATCAGGTGGTGCAAGCACGGGGGCAGAAGTCAACTTGTCTTTGAGCGCCTGGAAACTTTCCTGACACTTGTCTGTCCAATCAAACTTGACACCCTTATGCAACAGATTAGTCAGGGGCCTGGTAATCTTGGAGAAGTTCTCGACGAATCGACGGCAATAGCTGGCGAGACCGAGGAAACTTCGGACTTGCTTCACATTCTTCGGAGGAGTCCAATCAAGAATGGCCTGAACTCGTTCAGGGTTGACGGCAATACCATCCTTGGAGATGACATGCCCAAGATAGGTTACTTCGGGGAGCCAGAATTCACACTTGGAATACTTAGCATACAGCTGATGCTCCCGAAGTTTTTCCAGCACAAGACGAAGATGTTCAGCATGTTCTTCCTTGTTCTTGGGAAATACAAGGATATCGTCCAAATAAACCACGAGAACTTGTCGAGGTAATCCATGAATATATAGTTCATCAGACGAGAGAAGGTGGCTGGAGCATTCGTTAAGCCGAATGACATGACGGTGTACTCGTATGATCCATACCGAGTCACGAAGGCGGTTTTTGGGATGTCCTCTTCACGAACACGGATCTGGTGGTAACCCAACCTCAAGTCGAGTTTGGAGAACACTGATGAGCCATCCAGTTGATCATAAAGATCATTGATCCGAGGAAGAGGGTATTTATTCTGAATGGTAGCTTGGTTTATAGGACGGTAGTCTTGGACTAATCGGTTTGTCCCATCCTTCTTCTTAACAAAGAGAGAAGGTGCTCCCCAAGGAGAGCAACTTGGGCGAATGAAACCTTTGACAAGAGATTTGTCGATTTCCTCCTTAAGTTCAATGAGCTCATGCGGCGGCATCTTGTAGGGTCGTTTAGCTATAGGGGTGGTGCTGGGTTTTAAGTCGATGATGAATTCGACAGCTCTAGCAGGGGGAATCCCTGGAAGTTCTTCTGGGAAGACATCTTGGAATTCACGAACGACGGGAATGTTTTCAATGCCCTCAAGTGGTGCAGCGTTCAACGCATTCAAGGCATAAAGCCGTGCCTCGGCGTTTTGCACCAGATGAGCTTGATAAGTAACTATTTCGTCTGAAGGGTGTAGCAGATGGATGGTCTTAGTGGCGCAAACTATAGAAGCAGTATGCGCTTTTAACCAATTCATTCCCAGAATGAGATCAATGCTACAGGACTTCAGTATGATGGGAGAGACAAGGAATTCCAGTCCTTCGATTTCTACAGGGACGTCGTTGCAAATCATGGAGGTTCGACATTGGCCCGCAGGGGTGTGTACTAATAGTGAAGCATTCATGTCCTCACATTTAATGTCGTGCAAGCATGCAAAACCTTCTGACATGAATGAATGCGATGCACCTGTATCAAATAAAACGGATGCTGGTACTGAATTTACGAGGAGGGTACCCATCACAGTAGCAGGCTGGTCTTGAGCTTCACTTAGATCAACGTGGTTGGCATGAACACGACCATAAGACTTGGCATTGTTGCCGCGGGGCTGGTTGCTTCCACGGCCAGTTGCTGGAAGGGCCAGTTGATTCTGGTTCTGGTTGCATTCCCTAGCACGGTGCCCTGGTTGTCCACACCTGAAGCACAACCCATTATTGGGAGTGGGAACAGGAGCTTGTGGTGGTGGAGCTGGGAGTCTTGGCTGCCTAGTCGGAAGAGCAGGCAGACGAGGTGCAGCATAGGTCTGCCTTGGGGTAGGTGCATCCGGCTGGTACAAGCTATTGGGAATCCATATCTTGCGCTTCTGCGAGGACGGGCCCGAAGATGAGCCCGTGTCACGGTTGCGCCTGTGAGAGCTCTGGTATTCCTGCAGACCAGTTTCGACATTGATGGCCTTGTTCACCAGAGTGGCGAAATCAGCAAAGTCATGCACTAGAAGTGCGAGCTTGATGTCAGCTTGAAGGCCATCACGGAACTTCTCCTGTCTGCGTGCATCAGTCGCAATGTCCTCTTCAGCATAGCGGGATAAGTCAAGAAACTCCCGCTGATAAGCTTCAACAGTCTTGTTGCCTTGGGTGAGGTTGCGAAACTCACGCTTCTTACGGTCCATGACTCCCTGAGGAATGAAGCGAGCACGGAAGGCAGCTTGGAAGTCTGGCCAGGTGATGATTGTTCCAACTGGCAGAGTACGCCTGTGGCTGTCCCACCATTGAGCTGCGGGTCCCTTCAGGAAGAAGGAAGCAAAGGTGACATAGCTGGCAGGGGCTACATCAGTAGACTCCATCTCATAGGTGATGTCACGGAGCCAGTCGTCAGCATCCAGAGGCTGAGTTGAGCTGTGGTACACAGTTGGGTTCAGGCGCATGAAATCCTGCAGAGTTACTGGGGTTGGCTGCTGGTTCATATTGGGGCGAGGAAACTGAGCCATCATATTCTCCATGAACTAGCGATTCATCTCAAGCTGTTGGATCATACCAGCCATGTACTCAGGCGGTGGTGGGAGGTTGCCACCACGTCCACGACCAGCTGGTCTAACCATCCTGCTAATATATAATAGGGGTAGTTCAGCATCGAGAAATTTTGCAAGGACAAGAATCATTCATGATGAAACATGCACAATGAAAGCAGCACGATAGATACTACATAGTAGACGGCATATCTTACAAAAGAGATCATGCATAGATTTCGGTACACAGAGTTCAGTACATAGACTAATACATCATAGGCGGCACGCAGGCTCGCGACGAATGCATCTAACACTAATAAGCAAGCCTTCATCAGTCCCATGAGGAACTGTGGAGGTAGGTGTAGCCTGACAGCTGGTAGTGACGCGAAGGGAAGACCTCCACGCGAGCAGCCTGGGGTCCGCGGATACTCTGGTGCGGAACCCGATGCGCAGGTGGCAGGAGAGGACCAAGTGCAGGAGAGTAGCCTCCCACATCTGGCCAGCCGACGCCCTGGGGCATCACGGTCCTGGCAGGGTAGACCGCAGAACGCGACAGATCACCAGATCGGACAGAGGGGTGCAACAGCGTCAGAGCACGGTACAGGTGCTGACGGGTGGTGTACAACTCGTGGCGAAGAGCTCGGTTAGCTCTATCCAGCCCATCAGCATGCAGAACCAGGTTCTGATGGTAGAAGGGCTCTCGGGTGACGGTGGAGTAGGCAGCAGTGTAGTATCCCTCCGCACCAACATCAGATGCGATAGCAATGTGCCTGAAGGGAGAGGTGTCCAACTCCTGATACTCTCCGCGAAGACGTGTCAGAGCAGCATAAGCAGCATCGTGGACCGCCATGTCGATGGTCACTCCAACACCATGAGCACTGTGCAGCACGGTAGTGGAGTCATACTCTCGAGAGTAGAGGTGGACGATGGCACGGTACTGCTCCTGGTTGAAGTCCTGGTATTCCTCATAGACGGTGTACTTAGGGTGCCAGCGATAACCCAGATAGGTCATCATCTCAACCAACATAGCAGGTGATCCTGAGGCACCAATGGCCGTCGTGTGGTGCACGACCTGCCTCGTGGGTTCCATCTGAAACAAAGATGTTTTCACAGGAGTCAAATGACAATGTGGAAAATGTTCAAATACCACTCTAAGGAATAACTAGGGCTTATCCAACTTTGGGGTGAACGTGGTCACGGGATCCTAGTATTAGAGTTAGTAAAATCGTTTAACCCGAGTAGGAGAGAGTTCAGTGTCCCAGAGTAAGGATCGAGGAGTAAAAGAGCCTAATACCACCCAGATGGCGATGTGGGCCCGTAAGGCACACAGCCATGTTAGTAAAAGTTTCGTAATGTCTAGACTCAACTTCGGCCAAGGAGTGTCGAAGGGGGATTCCTACAGGCAGTCGGCTCTGATACCAACTTGTGACGCCCCCAGTTTGACCGTACACTAAACATACACGCAAACGTGTATGATCAAGATCAGGGACTCACGGGAAGATATCACAACACAACTCTACAAATAAAATAAGTCATAGCAGCATCATATTACAAGCCAGGGGCCTCGAGGGCTCGAATACAAGAGCTCGATCATAGACGAGTCAGCGGAAGCAACAATATCTGAGTACAGACATAAGTTAAACAAGTTTGCCTTAAGAAGGCTAGCACAAACTGGAATACAGATCGAAAGAGGGGCAGGCCTCCTGCCTGGGATCCTCCTAACTACTCCTGGTCGTCGTCAGCGGGCAGCACGTAGTAGTAGGCACCTCCGGTGTAGTAGGAGTCGTCATCGACGGTGGCGTCTGGCTCCTGGGCTCCAGCATCTGGTTGCGACAACCAGGTAGAAGGGATAGGGGGAAAAGAGGGAGAAAGCAACCGTGAGTACTCATCCAAAGTACTCGCAAGCAAGGAGCAACACTACATATGTATGCATTGGTATCAACTGGAATAATGCTATCATATGTGGACTAAACTGCAGAATGCCGGAATAAGAGGGGGATAGCTAGTCCTTTCAAAGACTACGCTTCTTGCAGCCTCCGTCTTGCAGCATGTAGAAGAGAGTAGACTGAAGTCCTCCAAGTAGCATCGTATAGCATAATCCTATCCGATGATCCTCCCTTCGTCGCCCTGTGAGAGAGCGATCACCGGTTGTATGTGGCACTTGGAAGGGTGTGTTTTATTAAGTATTCGGTTCTTGTTGTCATAAGGTCAAGGTACAACTCCAAGTCGTCCTGTTACCGAAGATCACGGCTATTCGAATATATTAACTTCCTTGCAGGGGTGCACCACATAACCCAACACGCTCGATCCCATTTGGCCAGACACACTTTTCTGGGTCATGCCCGGCCTCGGAAGATCAACACGTCGCAGCCCCACCTAGACCAACAGAGAGGTCAGCACGCCGGTCTAAACCTAAGCGCCCAGGGGTCTGGGCCCATCGCCCTTAGCACACCTGCACGTTGCGTGGGCGGACGGAAGCAGACCTAGCCTAGTAGGCGTTCCAGTCCAATCCAGCGCGCCGCTCCATTGCTGACGTCACGAAGGCTTCGGCTGATACCACGACGTCGAGTGCCGATAACTGTCCCCGCATAGATGGTTAGTGCGTATAGGCCAGTAGCCAGACTCAGATCAAATACCAAGATCTTGTTAAACGTGTTAAGTATTTGCGAACACCGACCAGGGCCAGGCCCACCTCTCTCCTAGGTGGTCTCAACCTGCCCTGTCGCTCCACCACAAAGTAATAGTCGGGGGCCGTCGGGAACCCAGGCCCACCTCTACCGGGATGGAGCCACCTGCCCCTTCAGCCCCCAACTCTGAACAGTACCACAGGTAATGCAATAGTATAAAGTGTATAGTATATGCCCATGATCACTTCCCGAAGTGATCACGGCCCAGTAGTATAGCACGGCAGACGGACAAGAATGTATGGCCACTGATGATAAACTAGCATCCTATACTAAGCATTAGGATTGCAGGTAAAGGTATCAACAGTAGTGGCAAGGACAGGCTATGCATTAGAATAGGATTAACGAAAAGCAGTAACATGTTACACTACTCTAATGCAAGCAGTAGGGAGAAGAGTAGGCGATATCTGGTGATCAAAGGGGGGCTTGCCTGGTTGCTCTGGCAAGAGAGAAGGGTCGTCAACTCCGTAGTCGTGCTGGGTAGCAGTGGCGTCGGTCTCGATGTCTAGCGGAAGAAGAGGGGGAGAAACAATAAATATAATGCAAACAAATGCATGACGATGCATGACATGACAAAGCATGATGCTAGGTGTGCCCTAACGCGGTACGAGGTGGTACCGGTGAAGGGGGGAACATCCGAGAAATTATCCCCGGTGTTTCACGTTTTCGGGCAGAGGAGCCGGAGGGGGAAAGTTGCGTGTTCGCTATGCTAGGGATGCATGGCGGACGAACGGGCTGCGTATCCAGATTCGTCTCGTCGTTCTGAGCAACTTTCATGTTGTAAATATTTTAATCCGAGTTACGGATTAAAAGATATGATTTTCTGAAGATTTTATTAATTTTTGTAATTTAATTAATTTGTCACACCCTAGCTAGTTCATGCATTAGAGTGTTGCATCATGTTTATTCTTTCAACAGAAACCTGAAATGGGGATGTCAGAACCCCCAGCCCCCTCTGAAACAACTAGGGTTTACTAAAAATAATTTCAATGAACCTGAAATGCCCTTCTAAAATGTCCATCATTTTTGTCTTGGTTCAGAACCTCTGCCAAAAGTGTTGCACCATTTTCTAGGTCATCTTAGGGTCTTTGAATTAAATGATAAGTATTTCAATTTGGGCATTTAAAATTATATAAAATATTTCAAATGCTCAAATATTCCTAAACTGAAATGTTTCATGTTGGAAATATTCCAACTTTGGACCAGGAGCAGTTTGGTGATTTTAGGAGTTGCCTAGGTATTTTTAATAATTCAACAAAGTTGCAGAAAAATAGAAAAAGAAAAAAAACAGAAAGGAAGAACATACCTGGCGCCTGCAACCCGGCCCACCTACCGGCCCAGCCCAGCGCCGCGCCAGCGAGCTGCTTGCCCGGCCAGGCAGGCAGGCAGGTGCTCGACGGCGAGCACCGCATGGGTGCCACGCACCTGCTCGCCGCCTCGCCGCTCCACTCGCCCGGCTAACGACGTGGATCGCTCCCCCTCGCTCTCCCGAACCCCCCAGACACCTCCTCTCCTCTCCACCTCCTCCCCCTCGCGCTCCCCAGCCATGGCCGACGCCACCGCCGCCGCCCCATCGTCGTAGCCGCGCTCCCCGCCGCCCGTGCGTCATCTCGTCGTGTCCAGGAGCTCTGCCGCCGTCCACTTCGTCGAGCTAACCGAGCCCCGTGTGCTCGCAAGGCCCGAGTCCTCCGCACCGACCTCGCTCGAGTACGCCGTCGCCGGAGATCCCCTTCAACGCCGTCGCCGCATCAGCTCGTCCCCGACCCCGCCGGTGGCCTCTATGGGTGCTCTGTGAGCCTAGCTACCCCTCCTACCCTTCCTCTCTCGCCCTCGAGCCGTGTAGCCACCGCACGAAGATCACCCGCACGCACCGTCGTGGATATCATCGCCGACGTGCTCCCGGCCATCCTCCGGCCACCTCACGGTGTCCAATGCACTCACCACGTTGCGTTGAGTCCAACTGTGCACTCCCCGCACCTCACCGCACACCCTAGCTCCGAGTTCGCCTTCACCCGAACTCCGGTAACCGCCTAGGTCATCGCCGGCGCCAACTCCGGCCACCCCGACCTCAACTCGCTCCACCAAGAGCTGCGGTTCGTCCCCAGCTCCACGTAGATGCCTTCCGCGCCCCATTTGGTGGCCGAAATGGCCAAAACCACTTCCGCCGCCGCGTCGGGCTCGCCGGCGGCTAAACGCCGGTGCAGCCGTTTTGACTTTGACCATGGGTGGGCCCTGGTTGACTCTGTTGAGTCAATGACAGGTGGGGCCCCCTTCTGCTAATTATCCAGATTAGTTTAAACTAAATTAAATTAGTTAATTATCCACTGACACCCTGGACCCACGCGTCAGGTTTGACCTGGACCGGGTCTGTTGACTTGCTGAGGTCAGCATGACCTCATGCTGACGCAATAAACCTTTTCTAAAATTAAAATAAATCTAAAATGATTTATAAATTCCAGAAATTGTTGCAAACTTCAAAAATTCATATAAATTCAACCGTAGCTCCAAATCAAACAAATTATATATGAAAAATGATCAGAAAAATCCAATCTATCCATCTGTACTAGTTTCATGCATGTTTAAACGAACTAACTTGAGGTTTAGTGCAGAACAAGATAAAACACTTTAAAGGGCCATTTATGAGTTTGAAATTTGAATCTTTGGTTCAAATTGATTCAAACCCATCTGGTTTTAGTTGCATTAGCCCAACACACTCATATTGCCATGTTTCATGCATGCATCATATTGTCGCACATTGTTTGGTGATGGTTGTGTATTGGTGTTCTTTGCGGCAGGTTCTGCCTCCAAGGAGTACCGTGATTACCCCAGTGAAGAACCCTATCCGTGCATCGATCCATCACGCAAGCAACCAACCATTTGATCATATCGATACAATCCCATGTTCTCGCTCTTGCTCTCTTTTACTGCATTAAGACAACGCGTTTCAAACTGCTGTGTGCTACGGTAGTTGAACCCATTTCCTCTGCATGACCTGTCATTGCCACAGTAATTAGATGGAACCCACTAGCATGTGTAGGAATTGATTGAGCCATATGTATGTGTTGTTCCTACCTTGCTATGCCTGCTATGCTTAGAGTCGTGTCAGGTCTGGTTCATCTGGGTGATGGGCTAGAGTGAAATGATCATGTCGGTAATGAGAGTGATGTGGTGAACACGATTTGGTAAAGGTATCGATGAGAGGCCATGTAGGAGTACATGGTGGGTTGTTTCATTGAAGCCGACCTTAAGAACTGAGATCTGTATGTGTGGTTTAAGATTTAGCTACTACCATGCATTGGGCCCTGAAATATGACCCCGCTCGACTTCTTATTCACCCTAGTCCTCTGTCCAGGAGTTGCAAGTAGTTTCTGGTGTTTGTAGCTTACTGGAGGTCGTGGACAGCGCTGACCCGCAGGGTGGGCTGTGATGCGGTAGGTACGTGGCACGGTGTATCGAATACCCGTTAGGTATCTCGGGAACCCTGTACACATCGTTCGGGGCCGTATGGGAAACCTCGGCCGGACTCCCTGCGGATGGAACCTGGATAGGCGATAACCCTGGACTAGAGACTTAGGTGTTTAGGTAGGTCGTGGTCTACACCCACGTCGGCTTTCGCTTGAAGTCTGCCGAGCACATGTCGTGTGTAGACGCCAAGTGGTGGAAACATGTATGAAGAAGTACACCCCTGCAGGGTTAACATGATCTATTCGAATAGCCGCGTCCGCGGTAAAGGACTACTTGGTTGCTTATACAGTTCATAGACAAGTGAATGGATACTACTAAAAATCTCAAGATAAGCGTGAGTGTCGAGGATGGCCCTTCCGTAGGATGACGGAGGTGGATCCTCGGTGGTGTATTGAAGTGGTGAGTAGTGGACTCGTGTGCGCAAAAACCATTTCAAGTTGGAGTCTCGTAGGATAGTTTAGCCAAGAGTCGAAGCTGGCTTGCTGCAATAACTCCACCAACCCTTCTTGATAATGTGCATGTATGTAGGATCTGACGTAAGTCTTGCTGGGTACCTTTGTACTCATGTTGCTATAATTTACATTTTACAGAAGACGCTGCAACCCCTTCTGATGGATTCTTCGTAGACGTTGACATCGACGAGTAGACTAAGGCCCAGGTGGTAATCCTGAGCTTGTGAAGGTCCACGTAGTATAGCTAGGCTTTCCAAGTCTCTTTTATTTTACTAGTTGTCTGTACTCAGACAAGTTACTTCCGCTGCTGGTTTGTATGACTATATGACTTGAATATGGGTCGTGTGACCCGTACTTGTATGTATGTTATGTATGGCTCTCTGAGCCTTTAAATAAAGTACTTGTGTCGTAGAGTCATGTTGTGATGCCTTGTTGTATTTGCACATATCGAGCATATTGTGTGTATGATTGAAATGCTTGGTATGTGTGGGATCTGACTATCTAGTTGTTTATCTTTAGTAGCCTCTCTTACCGGGAAATGTCTCCTAGTGTTTCCATTGAGCCATGGTAGCTTGCTACTGCTCCGGAACACTTAGGCTGGCCGGCATGTGTCCTTCTTCATTCATGTGTCTGTCCCTTCGGGGAAATGTCACGCATTGAGTACCGGAGCCCTGTTAGCCCGCTACAGCCCGGTTTACCGGAGTCCTGCTAGCCCAGTGCTACAGCCCGGACCCACTTGCTGATGACTGACACGTTCGATGCTGGGTCATGGATGCATGTCCCTGTAAGTCTGTGCCACTTTGGGTTTACGACTAGTCATGTCAGCCCGGGCTCCTTATCATATGGATGCTAGCGACATCATCATATACGTGAGCCAAAAGGCGCAAACGGTCCCGGGCAAAGGTAAGGCGACACCCATGGGAATACCGTGCGTGAGGCCGCAAAGTGATATGAGGTGTTATAGGCTAGATCGATGTGACATTGAGTCGGGGTCCTGACAGCGTTGGCATCAGAGCCGGACTGCCTGTAGGTTCTCCAAGCCAAACTGGTCGATGTTGAGTCTAGAAATGCTTTAGTTATATGTAGGGGAATTGATTGTGGGATGGTACGTAAGGCTCTTTTTATTTCTTTACCTCATGGCATTCTGATCTGAGTCAGTCCATTCTTCTACCGGGGATTAAGGATTAGGATCTTCTCTCTCTATCAGGTTCATGTGTTACGAATCAGTAGTACCTTATAGGTTTGATGACTACAAGCCTAGTTCAGTTCTACTACCTTGTTGTGCTGATAAGTTGAACCCAGAACCTTGATACGATATAGTTGAGTGTCTATGCAATTTTTTGATAAATGTCTCAAACCCTTCTTGAGCATTTACAGCCGTTATGTTGTCGAAATTTTGCTAGAAATTCTAATGCCTTTGCATTATAGTTGTGCTTTCAGATGGCCACTCGCGACCAAAATCAAGTGGTCCGCCTGACCCGATGCATTGGTGTGACCGGTCATACGGCCATGTTAGTCCGAGTGATGATCGAGACGGGTTACCGTTGGTATCCCGAATACACGGTCGAAGAGCAGTTTCGAGATTTTAACCAAAGCCAGTATCTTTGCACCGTCCGGATATTTCCCTCTTATCCTAGTTCTACCGAGGCTCTTCACTGTTCCTATGGGCTCGGTGTTACTATTGAGATGGCTGTGCAAGATGCGGCTTATTCTATGATGACCATCATGCGAGTCAGGACTGGCCTGCTTCGCAACACCGACTTCCGGTATATGCCAGCTTCACTTCCTGGAGCGCACGGTTATCTCCGGGCTATCTATGCTGACCCCAGTCAGGAGGAGTCACTAACTCGCACTACTGCTGAGTTGCTCGAGGGTAAGGACCGAGAGAATCGGGCCTTGAGAATGGAGCTTTTCAACACCCGTGCCGATCATTGGGCCACCTTGACTCGGTTTGCACTGGCTGTGCAAGCTGGATGCATGGATACGAGAGATCTGTATCCTGTTAGGTCTGCTCTGTCGGACATGATGGATTGGCGTGATGTGGGAGGCATCACCCCACCTCGTGGTCCTCGCAGGCCACCGTTTGTTGGTCCAAGACCTCACCCTAGCCCTTTTGGTCCACAGGCTCCTCAGGACCGTTTGTTTCCGGATGCTCACGTTGAACTTCCAGGCTATGGAGGAGACTTCTATGAGAACTACTACGGAGATGACTGAGATAGTAGTAGTTCCACTAGGTATTCTAATAGTTGTATTTCCACCGTCCTGCGTGACTTGTGGAATATGACTTAGCGTGTAGTAATTCCGGGGGTGTAGGAAAAATAATGTATAGGAGCTTGGGATGCCTCCGATGATATGTAATCCTCCTCTCACCGTAGTAGTACTTGTTGGTCTTGTACTAAACCTCGTATGGTGTGTACGACGATGGAATAAAAGAAGTAGTTTCTGTATCTACCATGTCATACGAATGATCATCTTGCATTCTGAGTTGTCCATTACATTCTACATTCTATGTCGGAATCTTGTCATGTTGGACTAAACCATTGTCTTGTTTTTCCTAGGATGGTCAACACCCGCAACAACCCTGCTCCCCCAGAGCAGGCCGAAGGCAGCAGAGTTGGGGATACAAATCTGCCTCACCCTCCCTCTCTGGCAGAAGTTATGCTAGAGGCTGAGAGAAACAAGCGCGAGACCAACCGTTTGTTGGAGCGTATTGAACAGAACACAGCACACCATCAGAGGACTAACTTGGTGTCACTCAGTGATTTCATCAAGTTACATCCACCCACGTTCCACCACTCCGTCGAGCCTCTCGACGCTGATGACTGGCTTCGCGGTATTTCTCACAAACTGCGTTCTGCGCTAGTAGCTGAGGTTGACAAGGTCACCTTTGCTGCATATCATCTTGAAGGCCTCGCCAGTCTATGGTGGGAGAATTATGGAGCTATGCGCCCAGCGGACCATGTCACTACTTGGGCTGAATTCAGCGAGGCTTTCCGTGAACATCACATTCCGGAGGGTCTCATGGACCGTAAACGTGAGGAGTTCTGTAGTTTCACTCAAGGTCGACTCTCTGTTGACGCTTACAGCAGGGAGTTTGGTAACCTTGCCCGTTATGCAACGGAGGAAGTTTCTACCGATGCCAAGAAGCAGGCAAGGTTCCGTAAGGGGCTTAGTCCTGAGCTCCGTCGTGACCTCCATCTGCATGAGTGCACCTCTTTTCACAAGCTTGTGAATAAAGCCATCAATGGTGAGACTGGTCAGACTGATTATGAAGCAACACGCAAGCATGGCCGTGACTTGGGTTCCTCATCCGGTGCTGGTCCTCAGAAGCGCCGCGTGTGGGTGCCTAACACTGCCCTACCACCCAGGTTCACACCGAGGCCATCCTTCCAGGCGCCTCGCCCAGCTTAGCCATATGCACCAGCCAAGCCCTATGGTGGTCCAACCAACAATGCTCCTCCACGTACCAGTTCCGTGACTTGTTTCAAGTGTGGGGAATCAGGCCACTATATGCGCGAGTGTCCCCAAACCAACCCCAACCAGACAGCAAAAACTATTGGCCGCGGCAAGCCGACAGGGAAAGTGTTCTACGCCAAGCCGGCCACCACTGCCCGTGGCCATGTTAATTGTGTTTCTGCGGAAGAGGCTCAAGAAGATCCCAACGTCGTTCTCGGTACGCTCCTTGTTAATTGCCACCCGGCATCTGTTCTTTTCGATACAGGAGCATCTCATTCATTTATATCCGAGAGCTATGCTCGTCTGCATAACACCACATTCTGTGAGATGCCCACCTCTATGGTAATTCAAACTCCGGGATCCAAATGGCAAACTTCTAGAGTAAGCCATGGAAATGAAATTCAAGTCGACAAACTTGTTTTTCTCGCATCTTTGATAGCCCTCAAATCTTCGGATATTAATATCATCTTGGGTATGGACTGGATGTCAGCCCATCATGCCAAAATTGATTGCTTCTCTAGGACTGTTGAACTCACCCATCCTTCGGGGAAGATAGTCAATGTCTTGACCCGAATAGCCAAGCGACTGTTATATTCTCTTAACGCCAGGCCTTTGCCAGACCTTGAGGACGTTCCGGTAGTCCGTGACTTTCCGGTTGTCTTCCCAGAGAAATTGCCAGGTGTTCCACCTGACAGAGATGTCGAATTTGTGATAGATCTCATTCCAGGAACTGTCCCGATTTCCAGAAGACCCTACAAGATGGCACCTTTTGAACTAGCCGAGCTTAAGAAACAACTCGATGAGTCCTTGAAAAAGGGTTTCATCTGACCTAGTTCATCTCCTTGGGCTTGCCCCGTCCTCTTCGTCAAGAAGAAGGATGGTACGGACCGGATGGTTGTAGATTATCGACCTGTCAACTTGGTCACAATTAAGAACAAGTATCCGCTCCCCAGGATCAACGACCTGTATGATTAGCTTGCTGGATCCTCAGTCTTCTATAAAATGGATTTGAGGTTGGGCTACCATCAAATCAAAATCAGAAACGGGGACATTCCAAAAACGGCCTTTGTTACTTGTTATGGCCAATACGAGTACACCGTCATGTCCTTCGGTTTAACCAACGCTCCAGCCACCTTCTCTCGGTTGATGAACTCAATCTTCATGGAGTATTTGGATAAATTCGTCGTGGTTTACCTCAATGATATACTCATCTACTACAAGAACGAGGAAGAACATGTCGAACACCTAAGGCTAGTGTTGAAGAAACTTCGAGAGCATCGCCTTTATGCGAAATTTTCTAAATGTGAATTCTGGTTGTCATAAGTGACCTATCTTGGACATGTAATTTCTGGTAAAGGCATTGTTGTTAACCCTGAGCGAGTTCAAGCCGTCCTTAATTGGACTCCACCTGAATCGGTCAAGCAAGTTCGGAGTTTCCTTGGCCTAGCGAGCTATTGTCGTCGCTTTGTCGAGAACTTCTCCAAAGTTGCAAAACCTCTAACCGAACTCCTCAAGAAAGATAAAAAGTTCGAGTGGACTCCACAATGTGAGCACAGCTTTCAGGAACTGAAAAGACGCCTGACATCTGCTCCCGTATTGGTACCGCCAGATTTCTCTAAGGACTTTGTTATCTACTGCGACGCCTCGCGACAAGGACTAGGTTGCATTCTCATGCAAGATCGACACGTAATTGCTTACGCTTCACGACAATTGCATCCACATGAGGAGAATTATCCTACTCATGATCTAGAGCTTGCAGCTGTAGTCCATGCACTCAAAACATGGCGACATTACCTTCTCGGTAATCGTTGCGAAATCTACACTGATCACCAAAGTCTGTAGTATATATTCACCCAACTGGATTTGAATCTCAGGCAAAGACGTTGGGTTGAGTTGATCACAGATTTCGACTTAGGAATAACTTACACCCCAGGGAAAGCCAATGTCATGGCTGATGCGCTAAGTCGTAAATCTTATTGTAACAACCTGATCTTACAACAAAGTCAACCGCTTCTCCATGAGGAATTTCGGAAGCTTAACCTTCACATTGTTCCTCAAGGATTTCTTTCCACCTTGGTGGCGAAACCTACTCTTACGGATCAAAACATCGCTGCCCAAAAGCGAGATAAGGGAATATCTAAGATCAAGGAGAACATTGCTAGCGGAGGTGCTAGATGTTTCTCCACAAATGATCATGGTGTTGTGTACTTTGAGAACCGTTTAGTGGTTCCCAAGAACCAGCATCTACGGCAGTTGATCCTTAAGGAGGCTCATGAATCTCCTCTCACCATTCATCCCGGTAGTACCAAGATGTATCAGGACCTACGCCAGAGGTTCTGGTGGACTAGGATGAAGAGATAAATTGCTCAGTATATTGCTAATTGCGACGTCTGCCGTCGTGTAAAAGCAGAGCATCAACGGCTTGCTGGCACCCTTCAACCCCTAGCTATTCCTGAATGGAAATGGGATAAAATTGGTATGGACTTCATTACCGGTTTTCCCAGGACCAAGAGAGGGAATAACGCTATCTTCGTCGTTATCGTCCGTCTTTCCAAAGTGTCCCATTTCTTACCTGTTCGTGAGAGTATAACTGCTAGTCAGTTAGCAGACTTGTACATCTCCCGAATAGTGTCTCTCCATGGTGTTCCTTTGGAAATTAACTCGGATCGAGGAAGTCTTTTCACCTCTCGATTTTGGGAAAGTTTCCAAAATGCTATGGGAACCCGCCTTTCTTTTAGTACCGCTTTCCACCCTCAATCAAGTGGTCAAGTGGAACGCGTCAACCAGATTCTAGAAGACATGCTTCGAGCTTCTGTTATCTCATTCGGAACGGAGTGGGAGAAATGCCTTCCATTTGCCGAATTTGCTTATAACAACAGCTATCAATCCAGCTTGGGCAAAGCCCCTTTTGAAGTTCTCTATGGACGAAGGTGTCAAACGCCTCTTAACTGGTCAGAAACAGGGGAAAGACAATTCTTTGGCCCGGATATGATTCAGGAAGCAGAAGAGCAAGTTCGCATCATTCGTGAAAAGTTGAAAACAGCCCAATCTCGTCAAAAGAGTCAATATGACCGAAAACATCAGGCTATGACTTTTGAGGTTGACGAGAAGGCTTACCTTCGGGTTACTCCTCTAAAGGGAACCCATCGCTTCGGTATCAAGGGCAAATTGGCTCCTCGTTACATTGGACCCTTTCGCATTCTCGCAAAACGAGGATAAGTTGCCTACCAATTGGAACTACCTCCGCATCTCTCCAGAGTCCACGACGTCTTCCATGTTTCTCAACTCAGGCGTTGCTTCTCGGATCCTATCCGTGGAGTAGACCATGAAACGCTTGATCTCCAAGATAATCTCACGTATCGAGAGTACCCCGTTCGTATCCTCGATCAAGCTGAGCGTACCACTCGACGTCATAATATCAAGTTTCTCAAGGTTCAATGGTCGCACCATTCTGAGAATGAAGCAACTTGGGAAAGGGAGGATCGTCTTCGACTCGAGTATCCCGCCTTCTTCTCGGAGGAACCCAAATCTCGGGTCGAGATTCTTTTGAGTGGGGGTGAGTTGTCACACCCTAGCTAGTTCATGCATTAGAGTGTTGCATCATGTTTATTCTTTCAACAGAAACCTGAAATGGGGATGTCAGAACCCCCAGCCCCCTCTGAAACAACTACGGTTTACTAAAAATAATTTCAATGAACCTGAAATGCCCTTCTAAAATGTCCATCATTTTTGTCTTGGTTCAGAACCTCTGCCAAAAGTGTTGCACCATTTTCTAGGTCATCTTAGGGTCTTTGAATTAAATGATAAGTATTTGAATTTGGGCATTTAAAATTATATAAAATATTTCAAATGCTCAAATATTCCTAAACTGAAATGTTTCATGTTGGAAATATTCCAACTTTGGACCAGGAGCAGTTTGGTGATTTTAGGAGTTGCCTAGGTATTTTTAATAATTCAACAAAGTTGCAGAAAAATAGAAAAAGCAAAAAAAACAGAAAGGAAGAACTTACCTGGCGCCTGCAACCCGGCCCACCTGCCGGCCCAGCCCAGCGCCACGCCAGCGAGCTGCTTGCCCGGCCAGGCAGGCAGGCAGGTGCTCGACGGCGAGCACCGCATCGGTGCCACGCACCTGCTCACCGCCTCGCCGCTCCACTCGCCCGGCTAACGACGTGGATCGCTCCCCCTCGCTCTCCCGAACCCCCCAGACACCTCCTCTCCTCTCCAGCTCCTCCCCCACGCGCTCCCCAGCCATGGCCGACGCCACCGCCACCGCCCCATCGTTGTAGCCGCGCTCCCCGCCGCCCGTGCGTCATCTCGTCGTGTCCAGGAGCTCCGCCGCTGTCCACTTCGTCGAGCTAACCGAGCCCCGTGTGCTCGCAAGGCCCGAGTCCTCCGCACCGACCTCGCCCGAGTACGCCGTCGCCGGAGATCCCCTTCAACGCCGTCGCCGCATCAGCTCGTCCCCGACCCCGCCGGTGGCCTCTACGGGTGCTCTGTGAGCCTAGCTACCCCTCCTACCCTTCCTCTCTCACCCCCGAGCCGTGTAGCCACCGCACGAAGATCACCTGCACGCACCGCCGTGGATCTCGTCGCCGACGTGCTCCCGGCCATCCTCCGGCTACCTCACGGTGTCCAACGCACTCACCACTTTGTGTTGAGTCCAACCGTGCACTCCCCACACCTCACCGCACACCCTAGATCCGAGTTCGCCTTCACCCAAACTCCGGTGACCGCCTAGGTCGTCGTCGGCGCCAACTCTGGCCACCCCAACCTCAACTCGCTCCACCAAGAGCTGCGGTTCGTCCCCAGCTCCACGTAGATGCCTTCCGCGCCCCATTTGGTGGCCGGAACGGCCAAAACCACTTCTGCCGCCACGTCGGGCTCGCCGGCGGCTAAACGCCGGTGCAGCCGTTTTGACTTTGACCACGGGTGGGCCCTGGTTGACTTTGTGGAGTCAATGACAGGTGGGGCCCCTTCTGCTAATTATCCAGATTAGTTTAAACTAAATTAAATTAGTTAATTATCCACTGACACCCTGGACCCACGCGTCAGGTTTGACCTGGACCGGGTCTGTTGACTTGCCGAGGTTAGCATGACCTCATGCTGACGCAGTAAACCTTTTCTGAAATTAAAATAAATCTAAAATGATTTATAAATTCCAGAAATTGTTGCAAACTTCAAAAATTCATATAAATTCAACCGTAGCTCCAAATCAAACAAATTATATATGAAAAATGATCAGAAAAATCCAATCTATCCATCTGTACTAGTTTCATGCATGTTTAAACAAACTAACTTGAGGTTTAGTGCAGAACAAGATAAAACACTTTAAAGGGCCATTTATGAGTTTGAAATTTGAATCTTTGGTTCAAATTGATTCAAACCCATCTGGTTTTAGTTGCATTAGCCCAACACACTCATATTGCCATGTTTCATGCATGCATCATATTGTCGCACATTGTTTGGTGATGGTTGTGTATCGGTGTTCTTTGCGGCAGGTTCTGCCTCCGAGGAGTACCGTGATTACCCCAGCGAAGAACCGTATCCGTGCATCGATCCATCAGGCAAGCAACCAACCATTTGATCATATCGATACAATCCCATGTTCTCGCTCTTGCTCTCTTTTACTGCATTAAGACAACGTGTTTCAAACTGCTGTGTGCTATGGTAGTTGAACCCATTTCCTCTGCATGACCTGTCATTGCCACAGTAATTAGATGAAACCCACTAGCATGTGTAGGAATTGATTGAGCCATATGTATGTGTTGTTCCTACCTTGCTATGCCTGCTATGCTTAGAGTCGTGTCAGGTCTGGTTCATCTGGGTGATGGGCTAGAGTGAAATGATCATGTCGGTAATGAGAGTGATGTGGTGAACACGATTTGGTAAAGGTATCTATGAGAGGCCATGTAGGAGTACATGGTGGGTTGTTTCATTGAAGCCGACCTTAAGAACTGAGATCTGTATGTGTGATTTAAGATTCAGCTACTACCATGCGTTGGGCCCTGAAATATGACCCCGCTCGACTTCTTATTCACCCTAGTCCTCTGTCCAGGAGTTGCAAGTAGTTTCTGGTGTTTGTAGCTTACTGGAGGCCGTGGACAGCGCTGACCCGCGGGGTGGGCTGTGATGCGGTAGGTACGTGGCACGGTGTATCGAATACCCGTTAGGTATCTCGGGAACCCTGTACACATCGTTCGGGGCCGTATGGGAAACCTCGGCCGGACTCCCTGCGGATGGAATCTGGATAGGCGATAAACCTGGACAAGAGACTTAGGTGTTTAGGTAGGTCGTGGTCTACACCCACGTCGGCTTTCGCTTGAAGTCTGCCGAGCACATGTCGTGTGCAGACGCTAAGTGGTGGAAACATGTATGAAGAAGTACACCCCTGCAGGGTTAACATGATCTATTCGAATAGCCGCGTCCGCGGTAAAGGACTACTTGGTTGCTTATACAGTTCATAGACAAGTGAATGGATACTACTAAAAATCTCAAGATAAGCGTGAGTGCCGAGGATGGCCCTTCCGTAGGATGACGGAGGTGGATCCTCGGTGGTGTATTGAAGTGGTGAGTAGTGGACTCGTGTGCGCAAAAACCATTTCAAGTTGGAGTCTCGTAGGATAGTTTAGCCAAGAGTCAAAGCTGGCTTGCTGCAATAACTCCACCAACCCTTCTTGATAATGTGCATGTATGTAGGATCTGACGTAAGTCTTGCTGGGTACCTTTGTACTCATGTTGCTATAATTTACATTTTACAGAAGACGCTGCAACCCCTTCTGATGGGTTCTTCGTAGACGTTGACATCGACGAGTAGACTAAGGCCCAGGTGGTAATCCTGAGCTTGTGAAGGTCCACGTAGTATAGCTAGGCTTTCCAAGTCTCTTTTATTTTACTAGTTGTCTGTACTCAGACAAGTTACTTCCGCTGCTGGTTTGTATGACTGTATGACTTGAATGTGGGTCGTGTGACCCGTACTTGTATGTATGTTATGTATGGCTCTCTGAGCCTTTAAATAAAGCACTTGTGTCGTAGAGTCATGTTGTGATGCCTTGTTGTATTTGCACATATCGAGCATATTGTGTGTATGATTGAAATGCTTGGTATGTGTGGGATCTGACTATCTAGTTGTTTATCTTTAGTAGCCTCTCTTACCGGGAAATGTCTCCTAGTGTTTCCATTGAGCCATGGTAGCTTGCTACTGCTCCAGAACACTTAGGCTGGCCGGCATGTGTCCTTCTTCGTTCCTGTGTCTGTCCCTTCGGGGAAATGCCACGCATTGAGTACCGGAGCCCTGTTAGCCCGCTACAACCCGGTTTACCGGAGTCCTGCTAGCCCAGTGCTACAGCCCGGACCCACTTGCTGATGACCGACACATTCGATGCTGGGTCATGGATGCCTGTCCCTGTAAGTCTGTGCCACTTTGGGTTTACGACTAGTCATGTCAGCCCGGGCTCCTTATCATATGGATGCTAGCGACATCATCATATACGTGAGCCAAAAGGCGCAAACGGTCCCGGGCAAAGGTAAGGCGACACCCGTGGGAATACCGTGCGTGAGGCCGCAAAGTGATATGAGGTGTTACAGGCTAGATCGATGTGACATTGAGTCGGGGTCCTGACATAATTATTTAAATTAATTCGAAATGGATTTATGACATCAGCATGATGTCATGCTGACGTCAGCAGTCAACGGGGGTTAACTGGTCAACCTGACCAGTGGGTCCCACTGGTTAGTGACACATGTTAATTAAATAGTTTAATTAAACTAATCAAAATTAATTAGGGGGTGGGCCCCACTGTCATACTGATTAATTAGCTAATTAACAGTAGTTAATTAGGTTAATTAATCATTAGGTCAAATAATCTTAATTGGTTTATTTAATCAGAATTAATTAAGTTAATTAGTTAATTAATTAATTTTATTTTTATTATTTTATTTTTATTTTTATTATATTATTTTTTTTACGTTATGGGGGTGTGGGCCCCCCTGTGTTGTTGGCCAGGGGGGTCTTGCGGTTTTGGGCGTAACGGGCGCGGGCGCCTGTGCACCCGAACGACGCAACAGGGGGGCACCGGCGGAGGCCGTAACCCAGCGCGGCGGGGCGAGGCACGCGGGCCAAAGCAGCGGCGTCAGCCAGTGGCGGAGGGGCCCTAGCGGCGAGCAGCAGGGGACGGCGGCGCGCGGGCGCGTGCCCGAGTCCACCAGGGGAGGCGGGCTCCGGTGAGCCGTGGAGCACGGGATGGAGGTGAGGGCGCCGCGGGTGCGAGCCAGCAGGGCTCGCGGATGGCGCGTATAGAGGGCAATGGTGCGGCAGCTGGGTGCGGGGAGCGGGGCGTGGCGGAAGGCGAGCTGGCGCGCGCGTGTGCTGGACGAGGCAGCAGCGGGGGGGAGAGGGCGCGGCCACGGCGCGTGCGGAGACACGCCGGTCACGGCGAGGCCGCGGTGAGCAGAGGCGCGAGAGAGAAGAGCGCGGAGACGAGCGCGGCAGCGAGCTCACATTGGGGCGTAGGGAACGGGGCAGTTGGGGTTGGGGAGGACAACGACGATGACGTGCGTGGCGGAGACGAGGTGTAGGCCGGCGAGAAGGCGTGGGCTCCGGGCGCGGCGTCCTGGCGTGGGATGGCGAGGTCGTCGCGGTGACGGGCGACGGGATCGGGTGTGCAGGGCGGCGCGGGATCGGGCCCCTCCCCGATCCAGAACCAGCCGAGTGTGGGGGCACCGGGAAGGAGGGTTGAGGAGGCGGGCGCTGGGCGGCGGCGGCGATGGTGAACGGCGGCGCCGCCAACGGGGACGGCCCGATCCGATCTGGATCGGGTGAGAGGGAGAGACAAGGGAGTGTGGGGGGAGTGGGGCGACGGGGTGGGGTTAGGGTTTGGTCGTGGGGATAAGGGGTGGCCTTTTGGGCCGGTTCGACTGGGCCGGCGGAACTGGCCAGCTGGGCCGGTTGGCCCAGTCGGGCCAGGGGCACTTTTCTTTTTTTTTTTTGTTTTTTTTTCCTTTTTGTATTTTCTTTTATTATTTCTTTTCTGTTTAATTCATTTAAAAGTATTTAGGCATTTTCTAAAAATATGTTTGCTGCACTATAATTACCCTTGTAATATTCGGCAACCACCGAACATTTTTGTTTCAACTTTTAAAAACTTTTGTTGTTTGCCATTTTTTTGAATTGATTTTTGAATCGGCTTGAACTAACAAAAGTTTAGCAACAGTAATCAAAGATGACATGGCATCATTAGCGGAGATTCACTGTAGCTTAATTATCCGGGCGTTACAGTGGCGACTTCGGTGTGCTCATCGCCGGGTCGCCCGTGGCCTTGATTCTGGTGAGAGGGGACGCGAACGACACCATGCCGAGGCCTACAGTAGGTGCGGGCATGGCAGTCGGTCGCCCCCCATCCTTTCTTCCTTCGCGGCGCTGGGTAGGGGCCACGGAAAGGGTTTGCCGCCAGCAAAGGCGAACCTAACTCCCCCTGGATGCCATCTTCTTGCTATGCAGGAGGGCTTTTTGCTCCCACACACGTCTTCGAAACGTGCGGTGGTTTCTGATGTCAGGGCCATTGGGGACGACCATGCTCTTTGTGGGATAGACCAAAGAGGATGGTGTCCGGCGTGGCTGTCATGCTGAGGTCTTCGGGTGGCAGTGATGTAGACGGCGGCGGCAACCCATGACGCGTCAAGGACGGGTACGACCATTCCGATGAGACGTGTTTGTCGGTGACTCCGTGTCCCCTGTATGGTCCTCCGGTAGTGTCACTATCTATGCCTGCCCTTCGGTTTCTTCCTCCTTGCTGAGAAGTGGTGCCATCCTGATCCTGGGGAGGTGCCGAATCCCAGCTGGGTCCGCCTCTGTCCTCCTCGACCTCTCCGTGAAGGAGATGGACAAGGGAAAAGGCATCACGGGCACTTATATTTTTTCAATCTTAAATTTGTAGGCACTAGGAATTATTTATCAAGTAAAGAACTCTAGGTTTTGAGAATATGCAAGAACGGTCGGATAATAACCCACCAAAGGATCTAGAGGACCGCAAAGGATCTAATGTGAGTAACGGTACTCAACCAGAAAAAGAAAGAATGCAAGGGTGTCGGATTACAGAAACACCTGACTACTTCAAAGCTCGAACGTAAAGGAATTATGATTTCCAAATCAAGGATCAGGAGCAAGGGCTCTGATTAAGGATGGATAAGTCATGTAGGCTTAGAGGAATCATTGATGGCGATTTGATTGGTCGAGATCCAGCTCATGTTTAAAATGACGTTCGAGCCGGAAGGATGAATTCTAGGATCTGATTGAGGATTGCAAGCATTTGCAAAATAGTGAATCAACAGACTTGAAATGATAGTGACAAAGGATGTCGATGAAGACTGCTAGAAATATGGAATTAACCATAGTGCCGGAAGGCAAGGAATATAGGACCAATAGGCAGCTGAGGATTTTCAGAAAACCGAATAGTATTATAAAGAATTTTGTGAAACACATAACAACTGAGGATGAATGAATCCTAGATAAGTGTGAGGAATTATTCGTATGGGTATTCATGCGGCAAAGACCTGTAAAGCAGTGTCACAAGGGGTTCTTAGAAAGTCGGAGAATAATTTGATGCATCTTGTAATAACAAGAGCGGCTGGGAATGAAAGTAAGAACGACAGTTGTATGTATTTGTCCATGGGGATATATCGATGGTACAAGATTGCAAAAGCAACGGGCACAGAGTCACGAGAGAACTACAGAGAATATCTTTAGAATCTTCTGGTGTAGCAACTAATCATAGGGAGTGAGGAGCTCCTCAGGGGAAGTAATTACAAGAACCTAGAGTTAGAGTTAGCAAAATCATTTAACCTGAATAGAAGAGATATCAGAGTCCCGGAGTATAGATGAGGAATAAAAGATACTAATACCACCCAAAAGCGATGTGGGCATGTAAGCCACACAACCATGTTAATAAAAGTTTTGCAATGACTAGACTCAACTTCGGCCAAGGGGTTTGGAAGGGGGATTCCTACAGGCAGTCAGCTCTGATACCAACTTGTGATGCCCCCGATTCAGTCATACATTAATCATACACGCAAGCGTGGACGATGAAGATCAGGGACTCACAGGAAGATATCTCAACACAACTATAAAAATAAAATAGGTCATACAAGCATCATATTACAAGCTAGGGGCCTCGAGGACTCGAATACAAGAGCTCGATCATAGACGAGTCAACGGAAGCAACAATATCTGAGTACAGACATAAGTTAAACAAGTTGCCATAAGATGGCTAGCACAAACTAGGATATAGATTGAAAGAGGCGCATGCCTCCTGCCTGGGATCCTCCCAACCTACTCCTGGTTGTAGGCGGCGGCCTGCACGTAGTAGTAGGCACCTCCGGTGTAGTAGGAGTCATCGTCGGTGGCGTCTGGCTCCAGGGCTCCAACATATGGTCGCAACAACCGGGTATAGAAAGGGGAAAAAGCGGGAGCAAAGCAACCGTGAGTACTCATCCAAAGTACTTGCAAGCAAGGATCTACACTACATATGCATTGGTATCAAATGAAATTGGTAGTATTTGTGGACTGAACTGCAGAATGCCAGAATAAGAGGGGGATAGCTCATCCTATCGAAGGCTACGCTTCTGGCAACCTCCATCTTAAAGCATGTAGAGAGTAGCTGGTAAGTTCACCAAGTATCATCGTATAGCATAATCCTACCCTGCGATCCTCTCCTCGTCGCCTTGTGAGAAAGCGATCACCGGGTTGTATCTGGCACTTGAAAGGGTGTGTTTTATTAAGTATCTGGTTCTAGTTGTCATAAGGTTGAGGTACAACTCCAGGTTGTCCTTTTACCGAGGGACACGACTATTCAAATAGATAAATTCCTTGCAGGGGTGCACCACATTACCCAAAACGCTTGATCCCTCTGGCCGCACACACTTTCCTGGGTCATGCCCGGCCTTGGAAGATCAACACGTCGCGGCCCCACCTAGGCCTAACAGAGAGGTCACCATGCTGAGTCGCTGACATCTAGGAGGCTTCGGCTGATACCACGACGTCGAGTGCCCATATATGTTCTCGCGTAGTTGGTTAGTGTGTATAGGCTCGTAGCCAGACTCGGATCAAATACCAAGATCTCGTTAAGCCTGTTATTTTGAAGTAACCGCGGACGCCGGCTAGGACCAGGCCCACCTCTCTCCTAGGTGGTCTCAACCTGCCCTGTCGCTGCGCCACAAAGATCCACTCAGAGGGCCATCGGGACAAATGTCCTTTTAGCGCCCAATCCATGAATCACTCGCGGGTACTCTACGAGTTGACCCGACTTTAGTCACCACATGTATCATATAATGTATATAAGTATATACCCGTGATCACCTCCTGAGTGATCACGGCCCGATAGTATAACATGGCAAACCGACTAGAGGACTATACTAAGCAATTAGGATTGCAGGTAAAGGTAACATCAGTAGTAGCAAAGACAGGCTATGCAGCAGAATAGATTAACCGAAAGCAATAACATGCTACACTACTCTAATGCAAGCAGTAGAGAGAAGGAATAGGCGATATCGAGTTGATCAAGTGGAGAGGGGCTTGCCTGGAAGCTCGGCAGAGAAGGAGGGGTCCTCAACACCGTAGTCATACTGGGTAGCAGCGGCGTCGGTCTCGGTGTCTAACAAGAAGAGCGGGAAGAAACAATAAATATAATGCAAACATATGCATGATGATGCATGACATGACAATGAGCGATGCTAGGTGTGCCCTAACACGGCACTAGGTGATACCGACAAAGGGGGAAACATCCGGGAAAGTATTCCTTGTGTTTCCTGTTTTCGGACAGACGGACCGGAGGGATAAATTTGCATGTTCGTTATGCTAGGGACGTGTGGCAGACAAACGGACTGTGTATTCGGATTCATCTCGTTGTTCTGAGCAAGTTTCATCTACACAGTATTTTCATCCGACATACTGATTATTTAATATTATTTTTTAAGGATTTATATCATTTTTAGAATTAACTGAATTAATTTAGTTAGAAAATGTAATTATGACGTCAGCATGATGTTAGGGTGATGTCAGCAGTCAACTAGTCAATTGACCTAGTCAAACTGATGTGTGGGTCCCACTGTCATTGACTAAGTCTAACTAAACATAATTAATTAGTTTAACTTGTGATTAGGTTCAACTAAACAGAATTAATTAAGTTAATTAATCACTTAATTAATTAATTAATTAATTAATATTTTTATTTTTAGTTCTTTTAATGTATCTTTTTTAAAATCGTTATGCGGGGTGGGGGCCCCTCGTCATAGGTCCCTAGGGGCCTAGCGGGTCGGGCGCTGGCGAAATGGGGCGGAGCACGAATGGGCGAAGCGGGCGTGGCCGACAGGGGCGCACCCGACTGGGCGCCGGCGGCCACGGTAGGGCGCTAGAGCAGGGGGAGGCCGGTGGCCTGGGTGGGCGCGGACCGGCGGGGAGGTGGGCGACAGGCGCACGAGGTCGAGGCGCACGGCGGCAGCAGATGAGTGGGGCCGGTGAGCGGGGCGGCTGCGGGGTCGGCTGGAGGTGATGGTGTGGCCGGAGCGGAGCGGGCCAAGAGGTGGGCGCAGCCGGGTGCGGACAACACGCGTGTGTGCGGCCAGGGCGAGCGGGGGACAAGGCCATCGCGGGCGGGCGGCGAGGGAGGCCTGGGCAACGCGCGTGTGCGGTGGAGTGGGGCGAGCGAGGCGCGGGCGTGGGCCATGGTCAGCAGGAGCAGCGGCACAGGGGCGCGCAGGGGGGAGGGAGAGGCGCGCGTGGGGTTGGTCAGGGCGCGACCATGGGCGAGCGGGGGCACGTGCGGGCGGGACGTTGGTGGGGCGGTAAGCCGCAGCGCGCATGGCTGCAGACGAGCACGACAGGGGAGCGACACTGGTGCGGCCTGGCGTGGCGGAGCCGAGGCGGGAGGCGGGGGTGTGCATACGGGGACACGGGAAGAAGAGGAGAGGCCGACACGTCACTGCGCGGTCGTAGGGACTAAGGCAGCGGGTGTCGAGGAGGAGGACGGGGACGAGGTCGGCAACGGAGAGGACGACGAGGCAGCTCCGGCGAGGTGGCTCTGGCGATGGTGGTCCGGCGAGCATCGGGGGCATCGGGTCCTTGCCCCCGATCTCGATCCAGATTGGGGGAAGAGAGGAGCGGGCGATGTGGGGAGTGGGGGTACGAGGGGGAGTGGTGAGCGATTCGGCTAGGTTTGGGTGCCAGGGGGTTAGTACGCGCGATTGGGCCGGCCTGGCGGCCTGGTGGCCTGCTGGGCCGAGGCTGAGTTGGGGGATTTTCTCTTTTTTTATTCATTTACCCTTTTTAATACCTTTTTGTTTCCTTATAATTTTCTAATTATTTCAGCATTGTAAAATAAGACAATAACTCCTAAAATAATGTTTCACAACAACCCACTACCATAAAAAGTTTTACCCTGAAATAAAATAGTTTAGTATTTTATAAAATACAAAAGGCATTTAAATAGGGGTTTTTGCTACTATTCTAATTAGTTTTGTGAACTTAAACATTTTATAAAAAGTTGGTTTCTCCACCATAACTACCTATGCATTATTTGTCACCACCAGAACATTTTAGTTTTAACATTTGAAAACTTTATTTGTTTGGCTTGATTTTGAATTTGAATTTTGACTCGGTTTTTTTGAATCAACATGAGTAAATCAACAGTAACTGAGCTAACGTGGCATCACTACCAGATGTTCATTGTAGCTTGATCATCCGGGCGTTACAGTAAGATGACATGATGTAGAGGGACAAACTGAACCAATATGATGAAAACACCATCTTTTTATCCTCGATGGCAACAATTCAATACGTGTCTCGCTACCCCTACTTTGTCACTAGGTGAAATCATGGTAGATTGAACCCAAAGCCAAGAACCTCTCCCATTGCAATAAAAACCAATCTAGTTGGCCAAACCAAGCCGATAATTCGAAGAGAAATACAAAGATATTAAATCATGCATATAAGAATTCAGAGAATATTCAAATAATATTCATAGATAAGTTGATCATAAATCCACAATTCATCACATCTCGACAAACACACTGCAAAACAAGATTACATGAGATAGATCTCCAAGAATATCGAGGAGAGCATGGTATTGAGACTCAAATAGAGAGAACAAGTCATGTAGCTACTAACTATGGACCCGTAGGTCTGTGGTAAACTACTCACGCTTCAGCGGAAGGGCAATAGAGTTGATGTAGATGCCCTCCATGATCAAATCCCACTCCGACAGGATGCTATAAAAGGCCCCAAGATGGGATCTCACGGGAACAGAAGGTTTCGGCGGTGGAAACATGTTTTCGTGGATGCTTTTGAGGGTTTTGGAATATATGTGAATATATAGGACGAAGATCTAGGTGAGAAAGGTCAAGAGGGGCCCACAAGGTAGGGGCACCCCCTAGGGTGCGGAGGGAGTCCTGGATTAGGGGGTGTCCGGACAGCCGGACTATATCTTTGGCCGGACTGTTGGACTATGAAGATACAAGATTGAAGACTTTGTCTGTGTCCAGATGGGACTCTCTTTGGTGTGGAAGGCAAGCTTGGCAATAAGGATATGTAGATTTCCTCCCTCGTATCTGACTTTGTGTAACCCTAGCCCCCTCCGGTGTCTATATAAACCGGTGGGTTTAGTCCGTAGGACAAGATACAATAATACCATAGGCTAGCTTCTAGGGTTTAGCATCTACGATCTCGTGGTAGATCAACTCTTGTAATACTCATATCATCAATATCAATCAAGCAGGATGTAGGGTATTACCTCCATCAAGAGGGCCCGAACCTGGGTAAAGATTGTGTCCCCTGCCTCTTGTTACCATCCGCCTTAGACGCACAGTTCGAGACCCCCTACCCGAGATCCGCCAGTTTTGACACCGACATTTGTGCTTTCATTAAGAGTTCCACTGTGTCGTCATCATAAGGAGGGATGGCTCATCCCGTTGTCAAGGACAACATCACCTCTGGGGGAGCCCTGGCTGTAGGCCGAACTCTCCGACTAGGTGGCTTCGTCATGACCGCCCGCTCGGCCGCTGCGCCGATGATGACTTCTCGGGTCTTCAAAAATAGCCTCCACATCGGCTCGAAATTCACCGAGCAAATGGATCCAATGGAGCTCTCCTCTTTGAATGAGCTCTTGGATCGCATCGCCGCTCTGGGAATCACTACGAACTATGATCGGATTGGGCTCAAACCCGACCAAAGGGAGATCAACTCTCCGCCGGTCACCCATCAGATAGCGGTGGTGGAGGAGCAATGCGGCGATTCTCCCTCTATCCTGAGCACGAACTATGTCCGGATTCCCGAGCTCTCCGAGCCGGATACCCGCCCATGGGAGGACATCGCCCTAACCCTGAACCTAGAATCAGGCTGCATGCCGAACCTGTGGGGCAACATCCCGGAGCCCGAACTTCCAAGATCGGAAACTCCCCCGCCCCGGGGTCTCAAATTGGGTCAAGGTCTGGACTTAAATCCACCCACCCACCCAGATACAAATGATCTTTCCCACATTATGCAAGTGCCCCAAGAGACAGTACATCACTATTGGGCCAGATTCCTCCTTGTAATGAACAAGGTCAAAGACTGTCGCGAGGAAGATGCAATTTCGTTCTTTTGCAACAATTGCATGGACAAGGGATTCCTCAACGCCATAAGTCACCGTGACATAGCACACTTTGCTGACTTGGCGGCCATAATACGGAATTACTGTGCGATGGAAAGCGCCTGGAAAACCCAAACAAAATTTTGGGATAATCCGGCTCTGACAAAACCCCCAATCCAAACTAAAAGGGTGTGCTCTCATAAGTCGCCCGACTCAATTACAAAGAAGCAAAAGCCCACTACAGGGCATGGAACCGTATTGGAGGGATGGCTTAACAGGCCCTGCAAAATTCATAGTACAGCGGATACCATACCAACACACAGCCTTAGAGCATGCTGGGTACTCCGGCAGGTGGCCAAGAGCGCTGAGGATCTACTCATCCAAAACACCTCAGAGCACCATCCCGTGGATAACAATACAGTACTGGCAGTCTTCGAGACCTTCGCCTCAAATAATAGGCGTAAGCGAGCACTCCACAGCCTTGCCGAAGTCTGCCACGTGGCAGCAATAAATCCATGGAGCGACACGGCTATCACCTTCAATGCTAGTGACGAACCTAATTCTGAACAGCCCGAGCACCAGTCGCCTTGGTCCTCAGTCCAATTGTGGATGGCTTTCAGCTCACTAAAGTGCTCATGGAAATAGATAGAAACCGCATTGAGCAAAGCAGCACGACCTTCTGAGGAATCATCCCTAGTCGGGAGGCACGTTGCGCTGGGAAAATCACACTAGATGTGGTATTCGGCACTCCGGAGAATTACAGGTCCGAAGAAATTACATTCCAACAGGCCCTGTTCAGTAGCGGATACCACACCCTTCTAGGGCGGGAGGCATTCATGATCTTCCAAGCCATACGCCATTACGGGTACATTAAGCTCAAAATGCCCGGGCCCAATGGAATCATCACTCTAGCTAGTGATCCGGACATAGCACTCCGTGTCGAGAACAAAACAGCCGCACTGGCCCTCGAGGCATTATCCGAAGCCCTGGTAGCGGAGGAATTAACTGCGCTGCGCTCCATAGTGGACAGGGACGACGTGATACTAGAGAAAAGATCCAAGTCCACTTCTTTTAAAACAGCAGATGAAATAGTCAAATTCCAAGTCCATCCAACGGACCCCACAAACAGCATCCATCGGGACACAGTTAAACCCCGATGTAAACGCTACACTACGGGAATTCCTGCGCGAGAATCGGGACATATTCGCCTGGCATCCTTCAGACATGCCAGGAATCCCCCGCATGCTGGCCGAGCATAGCCTTAACATTTTAAAGGGATTCAAGCCGGTCAAGCAGACTCTTCGGCGTTTCTCCGAACCTAAGCGACAAGCCATGGGAGAGGAGCTAGCCAAGTTACTGGAGGCTGGATTCATTAGAGAAATAAAGAATCCGGACTGGCTAGCAAACCTGTGATGGTAACAAAGAAGGACAAATCCTGGCGCCTATGAGTCGATTTCAAGGACCTTAATAAGGCTTGCCCAAAGGATCCCTTCCCCCTCCCTCGCATCAATCAAATTATCGACGCTGCCATAGGACATGACTCATTGTGCTTCCTCGACGCATACTCCGGTTACCACCAAATTAAGATGGCGGAGTCCGATCAAGCCGCAAGGACATTTATCACTCCATACGGCCCCAACGTCATTTAACACTCTGTCGTAGTTGGCTATCACAACTGACCTCAAGCAAATCCAGAAGTTAACCGGATGTGTGATGACCTTCGCTTTATCTCCCGATTAGGAGAAAAGGCACTCCCCCTCTATCGCCTTCTTCGGCGCACCGAACACTTCGAGTGGATGGATGCAGCCACGACCGGATTGGAAAAGAAATAAAAGCCATCTTGGCCACCAACCCAATCTTGGCCACGCCAAATGTCGGCAAACCAATGCTGTTATATATAGCGGCAACTCACCAAGTTGTAAGCGCAGTGCTCATCGTCGAACGAGAGACGGACGGACATAAATTCCCACTTCAAAAGCCGGTATATTATGTATCCACTATCCTCACTCCATGCAAATCACGGTACCCACATTATCAAAAGATAGCATACGCGGTATTCATGGCATCCCGGAAATTACGACACTACTTTCAAGAGTGTTCAATTACGGTGGCCTCAGAAGTACCACTCAACGACATAATAAACAACCGCGATGCCATGGGCCGGATTGCCAAATGGGCTATCGAGCTCCTCCAATTCGACATAACATATAGACCACGGAGAGTCATTAAGTCACAAGTACTGGCTGATTTCGTCGCCAAATGGACAGAAGTCGAACTCCCTAAAGAGTACGTCGCACACTCCAATTGGATCATGCACTTCGACGGCTCTAAAATGTTGGCTAGTCTGGGGGCTGGCGTCGTCCTGACGTCCCCAACCGGAGATACAGTGCAATACGTACTCCAAATACTATACGCAGACTCCAATAACACAGCCGAATACGAGGCCCTATTATACAGTCTCCGGATGGCAGTTTCCATGGGCATTCAATGCCTGGAGGTGCGTGGGGACTCGAACCTCGCAATATCTCAAATAAATGGAGACTTTGATGCCAAGGATTCGAAAATGGCGGCATATCGCAACGCCGTACTCAAAATGTCAGATCGGTTCGAGGGGCTTGAATTCCACCATGTGGCTCAGGAAAATAACCAGGCGGCGGATATCCTCGCCTCTATCGGCGCTAAGCGCGACCCTGTCCCACCTAACATCTTCCTGGAAAACTGTTTAAGCCATCCGTGGTATGGGAAGGAGACACCGGTAACAATAGTACGGACGCGGCCACAACACCAAATACCGAACACTCTGACACAATCGGAGGCTCTGCCATCGAAATAACACCTTCAGCCCACGTGATAATGGCCGTCATCGCCCCGTGGACAGAACCATTCCTGGCCTACCTAACTAAGCATGAACTACCCGAGGTCCAAAATGAGGCATGCTGCATAGTGCGGCGATCTAAAGCCTACAAGGTCCACGAGGGAGAGCTTTATAAGAAAAGCACTACCGGAGTCCTTCAAAGGTGCATCTCCGAAGAGGAAGGGCGGAAGCTTTTGGCTGAAATCCATGCTGGACTCGACGGCCATCACGCCGCAGCCCGGGCCCTTGTAAGCAAGGCCTTCCATACAGGTTTCTATTGGCCGACGGCCCGAGCAGATGCACAACATATGGTCCAACATTGCGTCGGTTGCCAGCTTTTTGCAAAACAAAGCCATATGCCGCCTACCGCTATGCAAACAATCCCCATTACTTGGTCCTTTGCGGTCTGGGGGCTTGATATAGTCGGACCCCTTAAAGGGGGAACCCATAAGAAAAAATACTTACTGGTCATGGTGGATAAATTCACCAAATGGATAGAAGCCAAACCTGTCAAAACGGTTGAATCCGGACCGGTGATAGACTTCATATCTGGGGTTGTACACTGTTATGGCATACCACACAGCATCATCACTCACAACGGCACGAACTTTACAGCCGACGAGGTAAAACATTGGTGCAGCAACATGGGCATCAAGCTCGATTATGCTTCTGTCTATCACCTGCAAACTAACGGTCAAGTCGAGTGAGCAAATGGTCTTATCATGAGCGGCATCTAACCCAGATTAGTGCGGTCCTTAAAGGAATCAAACACGGACTGGGTAGAGGAGCTAACTCCATACTACGGGGGCTGTGGACCACGCTGAATCGCACTATCGGATACACACCATTTTTTATGGTGTACGGCGCAAAGGCGGTTCTGCCTTGCGACATAATTCATGACTCACCTCGAGTGCGCATGTACGAAGAAAAAGAGGCCGAGCTCGATCGGCAGGATAGTTCGGACGCTCTGGAGGAGGAGCGCGATGTGGCAAAAGCCCGTTCCGCATTCTATCAGCAACAGGCTCGAAGGTATCAAAGCAGAGAAGTACATGCCAAAACCTATAACGTTGGCGAACTAGTTCTACGCCTGCCGGAGAAGAAAAAGAACAAGCTCAAGCCCAAATGGGAAGGTCCCTTCATTATTGACCAGGTTCTGACCGGTGGAGCATACTGTCTGCGGGATGCATCGGACAATCGACTCGAGCCAAACCCATGGAACGCAGCTAGACTCCGAAGATTCTACGCCTAGTGCCGGACTCTATGTTCGTCTCCTTACCCCCGTCAATTTTTTGCATATCCGTTATCTGTCTTTTCTCTCTTTCTCTCTTCCTTTTTCTTCTCCTCAATGCCTTAAAAGGCTAACTTGTGTCTTGACTACACAATCTTGATGCGCTAAACCGCGCTCATTATACCTGGGAGCTTCTTATACAGAAGCTTAATATAACTATTTTTCTGGGCTTTTATGCCCAACACATGTGTTATTCTTCTGCATGTACCTTTTTTCGCCATTATATGCATCGATATGACTTAAGTTTTGGCCAAGCTGGGTTGCTTGGCTCTTGTATTTATGCCCTACATTCTCGTTAATTCGGCTAGGGCATAAGGGGAGCACCTCTGCGATTGTTACTGCCGGGTTAGCCAGATGTGTACCTCAGACTGGGTGAAGCCGAAAGCTAGCGTTCTTAAGGGAATATTCGGTCGATGAACGAAAGATGACTTTTATTTATTTTGATACATGCCCCCAGACGTTTATAGACCGCGTCTCTTTTCACAGTTCGAACATGCACATTAGGGCATGTGTACCCAGGGAAAGGAACCCTTAACGGAACTATTCTCCCTGGAAGATGTTTCTTACTATCCATGTAATATAACATAGGTAGTTGGGTACTTGTCTGTTCAAGAACTTATGAACCCTACGCCTGGTTTCCATGCATACCCCGGTTTTTACATAACCAAGCGGGTATTCGGATACACTCCGGACTATCGGGTCCAGAGGTCGAAGCGAAAAGGTCTGCCATGACAAATGATTTACAATCCGGCTAGGGACATTATATATGTCACTTGAAGTACACAATCACTAAGACTGATTAAATTCTTCTTCTATACCATCCAACCGGCTGTCTAGCCAACAATCCTGTTGGGAATACTTTGCGGCTAATTCTACTTGGTCATAATCCAAACTAACGGGGATCTCATTCCCATCGGGCCCCACAGGTCCGACCTCGGCCATGTGGTTTGGGGTAGCTTTGGTATATCGCGTCTTCACCATAGCCCAGGCTTCCCTTGCACCTTGTCAACAGGCCGATATCTTCCATAATCGTAAGCGCCGCCGTGCTCCCTTGAGCTTCTCTATAAGCTCCCCCATGCCTCCTGGCAAGGACGCAGATGGCCACAAGGCTAGGGCAATACCCTGGATCACCTGCCGAACTTGTTCGTGCAGTTGTGAGAGCTCTGGTAGAAGATCACCTACAGACCCGGGCATCTCCTCCGCGGGATGACCCGTCAGCATACCTACAGACATAACTCTGTTAGCCGGTTTCTTCGCCAAACTCCTTCCAAAGTTCGTTCAAGCACTTACTGAAAATGTCGTGTCGAAACCGCTTTTTCTCCTTCAAAGAGTCCGCAAGCTGGGCTCGGACATCTTTCAGTTCCACGCCCAGCTGGATATTGGCGTCCTGGAGATTATTTTTCTCCCACCTGACTCGTGTAAGCACGAGCTTGCCAGCATTTAGTTGTCGATCAGCATGTTCCGCATTCACCGGCATGGCCTCCGGATTCACTTCGGGGTCACCTACAACATCTATTGTTAGATTTCTATGCATGCCACATACTATCTGGTATCTGTCATTCTTTGCAATGGAAACAAGTATTACCAGAGGGGACCTTCTCGGACTCCTTCAACGCGGCAACAGTGGCCCATAGCTGGGCTTTGCACTCTTCGAGCTCTTGAGACAATTGGGAATTCTTCTCTATAAGAACCTGCACAAATAATGATCCTTAAATCAGTTGTTTCAACTGTTTCATGTCTCAGGGGCTACTGATATATATAATCGTCAGATTTTCTTACCCGTATATCCCTTACATACTGGTCCGTGGCTCTGGCTAGACCATTTTGAGCAGCACGGATGTACGCGTCTCCTGAGTTGAAGGCATCGAACGCCTCTTGGGAGAAACAAGCGTCACGGAGTACGGCTCGGTGACGCCTGTGATTCATGGCGCTCTCCACTTCGGAATTTGTAGCGGATAGTCTGTCCACATCCTCTGTAGGAGGAGCATCCGGCATTCGCCCGTGTTAGCTTCCACCTCTATGTCCGGCCCTGGAGCCCGACTGGTGGAGGCGTGACCGGCAACCTCTCTGGATATAGTCCGGCGAGCATTTTTTCTACTAGGAAACATGGACGTCATTATATTTTAAGAAAGACGACAACCACGAAGCGATGTTTTGTATAATACCTCTGCGCCGGCGTCTCAGTCCTGACCGCCTTCCTTTTTGGCCTACCCGGCTTCGGTGCCCCTTGTTGGCGAGTCACTACGGGTTTGGGGTGGCGTCCCAAAGGCCTTCCTTGTAAAACACCATATGTGTACGGTAGGTGAAGTGCATAAAAGGGGATCCTTCTCGGAAGTTGGGACTCCGGTTTTTTCTTACATGCGATGCAGGGAGTAGCCCAGGATAGTCGGCCATGATGGCCACCATGGCGTCATCGCAGCTCAATTGATAGAATGTCATGTCTATCAGCTCCACAAATATGTCCGGATCCTCTTCGAGTCTGGGATGGAGGGCCCGGTCAGGGTCCTCCGGTTGTGGAGGAGGGCTGTTGACCTCCCTTACAGCTTTTCGTAGTTCCTGCCGTGAAACAGCAAGGTGAGTATTTACGACGAAGAATGTGGGAAGGTTGCGAGTAAAGAGTGACAGCTCACCCAGCTTGGAGGGTTGTACATGGAGAATCCATCTCGTGGCTTAATACGGATGAACTCCTCTTCCTCTCCCTTGAACAACTCGGACATAATTTTTGCTAGAGGAGCAGTGGAGTCCGGTCCCTTGCGCCCGCAGCGGGTGGCATCATCTTCCCTGTTAAAGCACCACAGGTGTGCCCTCGATATTGAAGTGGCTGCACCCCCCGCATTATGCATATTGACATAACCTCGATTATTGTCAATCCTGATTGAGGCAGCACTTTAATCCGGTCCATCAGGTAAAGGACTTCTCCGTTGTCGTCCTCCTGGGGGCTCCGTGGGTGCCAACTTCGGCGTTTCTTCGGAGGAGCATTGTTGAACTCGGGAAGACCCCCTCCGAATAGGATTTGGAGGGGGGGCGTCCTCCATGTAAAACCACTCCGAAGGTTAGTCTTCGGACGTCTTCTTCGGGGTACCGGACAGGTATCCGGTACCGGCGATGCGCCATATTTCGGCTCCGCCCACTTGATATAGGGACCCCTCCTGTGTGCAGGGCACAAGGTATAATACCCTCTTCCACAGCTCGAAATGAGCCTCGCAGCTCAGAAACAGCTCACAAAGGGCAACATAACCAGTGATGTGTAATATGGAAGCGGGGGTGAAATTATGCAACTGGAGGCCGTAAAACTCCAGGAGCCCGCGGAGGAACGGATGGATTGGAAATCCAAGTCCCCTTAGTAAATAAGGGACAAGGCATACCCGCTCCCCCTTGGAGGGATTGGGGAAGCTCTCCGCTTGCTCCCCGCCATTATAGGTGGCGAGCCCGGCTCGAACTGGGACCATATATGCTGGAGGGAGAAATCCCTGGGTCTGCAACTCTACTAATTGGTTGTGTGGGACGGAACACTTCTCCCAATCACCGGGCTTAGGGCTACGGGAGCGGGAGGAGGAGCTGCGATGGTCGGCCATGTTGGAATGGATTTTTTGGAGCACGCTCCGATGGATACTTGCCGTGGGAGGATGGTGTGGTTTGGATCTAAGAATCCCCGTCCCTTTAATAGAAAATTTATTTACATGGCTAGGGGGGCGGATGTAAAAACGCCCTGGCTCCTCGCATTCGCTCGACACGTGGACGATAACCCTTATTGGGCGCAGAAGCCAAGAAGTGCAACATTTATGGGGAGCTGGACACAACTCAGCAGATATTCAAAATTTGGAGAAGAACCCGCCTTGCAATGTCGAAGACAATTTGCGTACCGGACTCACCATCATTGAAGCCTGGTTCAGGGGCTACAGAGGGAGTCCCAGATTAGGCGGTCTCTGGACAGCCGGACTATATCCTTTGGCCAGACTGTTGGCCTATGAAGATACAAGATTGAAGAATTCGTCCTGTGTCCGGATGGGACTCTCTTTGGCGTGTGAGGCAAGCATGGCAATAAGGATATGTAGATATCCTCCCTCGTAACTGACTTTGTGTAACCCTAGCCCCCTCCGGTGTCTATATAAACCGGAGGGTTTAGTCCGTAGGACAAGATACAATCATACCATAGGCTAGCTTCTAGGGTTTAGCCTCTACGATCTCGTGGTAGATCAACTCTTCTAATACTCATATCATCAATATCAATCAAGCAGGACGTAGGGTATTACCTCCATCATGAGGGCCCGAACCTGGGTAAACATCGTGTCCCCTGCCTCCTGTTACCATCCGCCTTAGACGCACAGCTCGGGACCCCCTACCCGAGATACGCCGGTTTTGACACCGACAGGTGCGCTCTCCACCCTTACCGCCGCCTCGTGGCTCTTCTGACTTGCACTCCAAGTCCCCTGTGTGTCTTCTGGTCCAAGAAAAATCATCCTGAAGTTTTATTCCGTTTGGACTCCATTTAGTATTCCTTTTCTGCGAAGCTCAAAAACAAGGAAAAAACAAAAACTGGCACTGGGCTCTATGTTAATAAGTTAGTCCCAAAAATAACATAAAATAGCATATAGATGGAAATAAAACATCCAAAATAGATAATATAATAGCATGGAACAATAAAAAATTATAGATACGTTGGAGACGTATAAAACATCCCCAAGCTTAATTCATGCTCGCCCTCGAGTAGGTAAATGATAAAAACAAAAATTTTGATGTGGAATGCTACCTAACATATTTATACATGTAATTTTCTTTATTATCGCATGAATGTTCATATCCATAAGATTAAGGATAAAAGTTTAATATTGACATAAAAACGATAATACTTCAAGCACACCAATAAAGCAATCATGTCTTTGCTACGTCTTGAGCTTGCGTTGGTTTTCCCCGAAGAGGAAGGGGTGATGCAGCAGAGTAGCGTAAGTATTTCCCTCAGTTTTTGAGAACCAAGGTATCAATCCAGTAGGAGCCCACGCTCAAGTCCCTCGTACCTGCACAAAGCGATAGCTACTCGCAACCAACGCGATTATGGGTTTGTCGAGCCCTTCACGGTCACTTACGAGAGTGAGATCTGATAGATATAATATTTTTGGTATAAAGATGCAAAGTAAAAAGTAAAAGCATAGTAAAAAGCAAAGCAAGATTAAAGTAATGGAGATTGATATGATGAGAATAGACCCGGGGGCCATAGGTTTCACTAGTGGCTTCTCTCAAGAGCATAAGTATTCTACGGTGGGTGAACAAATTACTGTTGAGCAATTGACAGAATTGAGCATAATTATGAGAATATCTAGGCATGATCATGTATATAGGCATCACGTCCGTGACAATTAGATCAAAACGGTTCTGCATCTACTACTATTACTCCACTCATCGACCGCTATCCAGCATGCATCTAGAGTATTAAGTTAAAAACAGAGTAACGCCTTAAGCAAGATTACATGATGTAGAGATATAAATTCATGCAATATGAAATAAACCCCATCTTGTTATCCTCGATGGCAACGATACAATACATGCCTTGCTGCCGCTTCTGTCACTGGGTAAGGACAAAGCAAGATCGAACCCAAAGCTAAGCACTTCTCCCATGGCAACAACTACCAATCTAGTTGGCCAAACCAAACAGATAATTCGAAGAGACTTGCAAAGATAACCAATCATACATAAAAGAATTCAGAGAGGATTCAAATATTATTCATAGATAGACTTGATCATAAACCCACAATTCATCGATCTCAACAAACACACCGCAAAAAGAAGATTACATCAAATAGATCTCCACAAGAGAAGGGGAGAACTTTGTATTGAGATTCAAAGAGAGAGAAGAAGCCATCTAGCTATTAACTATGGACCCTTAGGTCTGAGGTAAACTACTCACACTTGATCGGAGAGGCTATGATGATGTAGAAGCCCTCCGTGATGACGGCCCTCTTCCGGCGGAGCTCCGGAACAGGACCCAAGATGGGATCTCGTGGATACAGAAAGTTGCGGCGGTGGAATTAGGTTTTTGGCTCCTGTTCTGATCGTTTGGGGGTACGTGTGTATATATAGGAGGAAGAAGTATGCCGGAGGAGCAACAAGGGGCCCACGAGGCAGGGGGCACACCCTAGGGGGGCGCCCCCACTCTCGTCACCGCCTCTTTTGTCCCTTGGAGCAGGGTCCAAGTCTCCTGGATCACGTTCGGTGAGAAAATCACATTCCCGAAGATTTTATTCCATTTGGACTCCGTTTGATATTCCATTTCTCCGAAACACTGAAATAGGCAAAAAACAGCTATTCTGGGCTGGGCCTCCGGTTAATAGGTTAGTCCTAAAAATAATATAGAAGTGGAAAATAAAGCCCAATATAGTCCAAAATAGTAGATAATATAGCATGGAGCAATCAAAAATTATAGATACGTTGGAGACGTATCCGGCATCCCCAAGCTTAATTCCTGCTCGTCCTCGAGTAGGTAAATGATGAAAAGAGAATTTTTTATGCGAAGTGCTACTTGGCATAATTTCAATGCAAATCTTCTTAATTGTGGTATGAATATTCAGATTAGAAATATTCAAGACAAAGGTTTATATTGACATAAAAAATAATAATACTTCAAGCATACTAACAAAGCAATTATGTCTTCTCAAAATAACATGGCCAAAGAAAGTTATCCCTACAAAATCATATAGTCTGGCTATGCTCCATCTTCACCACACAAAGTATCTAAATCATGCACAACCCCGATGACAAGCCAAGCAAGTGTTTCATACTCTAACTTTTTCAAAACATTTTCAATCTTCACGCAATACATGAGCGTGAGACATGGATATAGCACTATATGTGGAATAGAATGGTGGTTGTGGAGAAGACAAAAAGGAGAAGATGGTCTCACATCAACTAGGCGTATCAATGGGCTATGGAGATGCCCATCAATAGATATCAATGTGAGTGAGTAGGGATTGCCATGCAACGGATGCACTAGAGCTATAAGTATATGAAAGCTCAAAAAGAAACTAAGTGGGTGTGCATCCAACTTGCTTGCTCATGAATACCTAGGGCAATTTTTTGAGGAAGCCCATCTTTGGAATATACAAGCCAAGTTCTATAATGTAAAAATTCCCACTAGTATATGAAAGTGATAACATGAGAGACTCTCTACTATGAAGATCATGGTGGTACTTTGAAGCACAAGTGTGGTAAAAGGATAGTAACATTGTCCCTTCTCTCTTTTTCTCTCATTTTTTTATTTGGTCCTTTTCTCTTTTTTATGGCCTCCTCTTTTTTTATTTGGGCTTCTTTGGCCTCTTTTTTTATTTCGTCCGGAGTCTCATCCCGACTTATGGGGGAATCATAGTCTCCATCATTCTTTCCTCACTGGGACAATGCTCTAATAATGATGATCATCACACTTTTATTTTTCTTATAACTCAACAATTACAACTTGATATTTAGAACAAAATATGACTCTATGTGAATGCATCCGGCGGTGTACCGGGATATGCAATATGACAATGATGGAGTGTGTAATGATGAACTAGATGGTGGAAAGTTGCATGGCAATATATCTTGCAATGGCTATGGAAATGCCATAATAGGTAGGTATGGTGTCTGTTTTGAGGAAGGTATATGGTAGGTGTATGATACCGGCGAAAGGTGTGCGGTATTAGAGAGGCTAGCAGAGGTGGAAGGGTGAGGGTGCGTATAATCCATGGACTCAACATTAGTCATAAAGAACTCATATAGTTATTGCAAAAGTCTAGAAGTTATCAAAGCAAAGTATTAAGCGCATGCTCCTAGGGGGATAGATTGGTAGGAAAAGACCATCGCTCTTCCCCTACCGCCACTCATAAGGAAGACAATTAATAAATAAATCATGCTCCGACTTCATCACATAACGGTTCACCATATGTGCATTCTACGGGAATCACAAACTTTAACACAAGTATTCTTTAAATTCACAACTACTCAACTAGCATAACTTTAATATTATCACCTCCATATCTCAAAACAAGTATCATGCTTCAATCTTTTCTTAGTATTCGACACACTCAAAAGAAAGTTTCACTAATCTTGAATACCAAGCATATTATTATTAAGCAAATTACCATGCTATTAAGAGACTCTCAAAATAATTTAAGTGAAGCATGAGAGATCAATAGTTTCTTTCAAACAAATCCACCACCGTGCTCTAAAATATCTAAGTGAAGCACATAGAGCAAAATTATAACGCTCAAAATATATAAGTGAAGCACATAGAGCAAAACTACTACGCTCAAAAGATATAAGTGAAGCACATACTGTATTCTATCAAATTTTAATTCATGTATGGCTCTCTCAAAATGTGTGTACAGCAAGGATGATTGTGTCATACTAAGACACAAAGACACAAATAGTACAAGACGCTCCAAGAAAAACACATACCATATTGGTGAATAAAAATATAGCTCCAAGTAAATTACCGATGGAAGTGGACGAAAGAGGGTATGCCTTCCGGGGAATCCCCAAGCTTTGACTTCTTGGTGTCCTTGGATTATCTTGGGGGTGCGATGGGCATCCCCAATCTTAGACTCTTGCCACTCCTTGTTCCATGATCCATCAAAAGAATTCACCCAAAACTTGGAAACTTCAGAACACAAAACTCAAAATAGAAAACTCGTGAGCTCCGTTAGCAAAAGAAAACAAAAGACCACTTCAAGGTACTGTAATGAACTCATTCTTTATTTATATTGGTGTTAAACCTACTGTATTCCAACTTCTCTATGGATTATAAATTATTTTACTAGCCATAGATTCATCAAAATAAGGAAACAACACACGGAAAACAGAATCTGTCCAAAACAGAACAGTCTGTAGTAATCTGTAGCTAGCGCAGGATCTGGAACCACAAAAATTCTAAAATAAATTGCTGGACGTGTGGAATTTATATATTAATCATCTGCAAAAAGAATTTACTAAATAGCACTCCTCAAATAAAAATGACAGCAGTTCTCGTTGGCGCTAAAGTTTCTGTTTTTTACAGCAAGTTCAACAAGACTTTCCCCAAGTCTTCGCAACGGTTCTACTTGGCACAAACACTAATTAAACACAAAAAACACAACCAAAACAGAGGCTAAATAATTTATTCATTGAATAACAGCAAGGAGAAATATTGGGTTGTCTCTCCATCAAGCGCTTTTCTTTAAAGCCTTATAGCTAGGCATTGATAATTTTAATGATGCTCACATGAAAGACAAGAATTGAAGCACAAAAGGAGCATCATAAAGCGTGTGACAAACACATCTAAGTCTAACATAATTACTATGCATAGGCATCTTATAGGCAAACAAATTATCAAGGCAAGCAAAAACTAGCATATGCAAGGAAGAAGAAAGAAACAATATTAATCTCAACATAACGAGAGGTAATTTAGTAACATGAAAATTTCTACACCCATATTTTCCTCTCTCATAGTAATTACATGTAGGATCATAAGCAAATTCAACAAAATATCTATCACATAAAATATTTTCAACATGATCCACATGCATGAAAAGTTGACACTCTTCCAAAATAGTGGGATTAACATTAACTAAAGTCATGACCTTCCCAAACGCACTTTTATCAAAACCTTCATAGGATTGAACATTCTCTAAATATGTGGGATCTAAAGTTGACATTCTTCTAAAAACACTTTCAATATTATTGAAAACATTATAATCAATCTCATATTCATCATGGGGTTTAAATAAATTTTCAAGATCAAAAGAAGAATCACCCCAATCATGATCATTGCAACAAGTAGAGGACATAACAAAACTAGCATCCCCAAGCTTAGGGTTTTGCATATTATTAGCAAAATTGACATCAAGAGAATTTATAATAAAACCATTGCAATCATTCTTTTTATTCAAAGATCTATCGTGAAGCACTTCGTCACAATTTTCAGATTTACGGATTTCAGGCAAAAGCTTATAAAGATGATCTAGTGCATCCAAATCACTAGGAATTGGTTCATCATAATTGGATCTGTTAAAAATATTGGCAAGCGGATGAGGATCCATAGATCTTAGGTTCTCTGTTTAGTAATAAATAAACAACTATTCCAACCATACGAGCAAACAAGAAACGGGCAAAGAGAGGCAAATAGAGAGGGAGGATAGGGAGAGAGAGGGCGAATAAAACGGCAAGGGTGAATTGGGGGGAGAGGAAAACGAGAGGCAAATGACAAATAATGTAATGCGAGAGATATGGATTGTGATGGGTACTTGGTATGTTGACTTTTTGCGTAGACTCCCCCGCAACGGCGCCAGAAATCCTTCTTGCTACGTCTTGAGCTTGCGTTGGTTTTCCCCGAAGAGGAAGGGATGATGCATCAGAGTAGCGTAAGTATTTCCCTCGGTTTTTGAGAACCAAGGTATCAATCCAGTAGGAGCCCATGCTCAAATCCCTCGTACCTGCACAAAGCGATAGCTACTCACAACCAACATGATTAGGGGTTTGTCAAGCCCTTCACGGTCACTTACGAGAGTGAGATCTGATAGATATAATATTTTTTGTATTTTTGGTATAAAGATGCAAACTAAAAAGAAAAAGCAAAGTAAAAAAGCAAAGCAAGATTAAAGTAATGGAGATTGATATGATGAGAATAGACCCGGGGGCCATAGGTTTCACAAGTGGCTTCTCTCAAGAGCATAAGTATTCTACGGTGGGTGAACAAATTACTGTTGAGCAATTGACAGAATTGAGCATAATTATGAGAATATCTAGGCATGCTCATGTATATAGGCATCACATGCGTGACAAGTAGATCGAAACGATTCTGCATCTACTACTACTCCACTCATCGACCGCTATCCAGCATGCATCTAGAGTATTAAGTTAAAAATAGAGTAACGCCTTAAGCAAGATGACATGATGTAGAGAGATAAATTCATGCAATATGAAATAAACCCCATCTTGTTATCCTCGATGGAAACGATACAATACGTGCCTTGCTTCCCCTTCTGTCACTGGGTAAGGACACCGCAAGGTCAAACCCAAAGCTAAGCACTCCTCCATGGCAAGAACTACCAATCTAGTTGGCCAAACCAAGCGGATAATTCAAAGAGACTTGCAAAGATAATCAATCATACATAAAAGAATTCAGAGAAGATTCAAATATTATTCATAGATAGACTTGATCATAAACCCACAATTCATCGGTCTCAACAAACACACCGCAAAAAGAAGATTACATCGAATAGATCTCCACAAGAGAGGGGTGGAACTTTGTATTGAGATTCAAAGAGAGAGAAGAAGCCATCTAGCTACTAACTATGGAGCCGAAGGACTGAGGTAAACTACTCACACTTCATCGGAGAGGCTATGATGATGTAGAAGCCCTCCGTGATGACGGCCCTCTTCCGTCGGAGCTCCGGAACAGGACCCGAGATGGGATCTCATGGATACAAAAAGTTGCGGCGGTGGAATTAGGTTTTTGGCTCCTGTTCTGATAGTTTGGGGGTACGTGTGTATATATAGGAGGAAGAAGTACGCCGGAGGAGCAACGAGGGGCCCACGAGGCAGGGGCGCGCCCTAGGAGGGGGCGCCCCCACCCTCGTGGCCACCTCTTTTGTCCCTTGGAGCAGGGTCCAAGTCTCCTGGATCACGTTCGGTGAGAAAATCACGTTCCCAAAGATTTTATTCCGTTTGGATTCCATTTGATATTCTGTTTCTTCGAAACACTGAAATAGGCAAAAAACAGCAATTTGGGCTGGGCCTCCGGTTAATAGGTTAGTCCCAAAAATAATATAAAAGTGGAAAATAAAGCCCAATATAGTCCAAAACAGTAGATAATATAGCATGGAGCAATCAAAAATTATAGATACGTTGGAGACGTATCAGTCTTCTCAAAATAACATGGCCAAAGAAAGCTATCCCTACAAAATCATATAGTCTGGCTATGCTCCATCTTCATCACACAAAATATTTAAATCATGCACAACACCGATGGCAAGCCAAGCAATTGTTTCATACTTTCGGTGTTCTCAAACTTTTTCAACTTTCACGCAATACATGAGCGTGAGCCATGGACATAGCACTATAGGTGGAATAGAATTTGGTGGTTGTGGAGAAGACAAAAAGAAGCAGATAGTCTCACATCAACTAGGCGTATCAATGGGCTATGGAGATGCCCATCAATAGATATCAATGTGAGTGAGTAGGGATTGCGATGCAACAATTTTGCACTAGAGCTATGAGTGTATGAAATCTCAAAAAGAAACTAAGTGGGTGTGCATCCAACTCGCTTGCTCACGAAGACCTAGGGCAATTTGAGGAACCCCATCATTGGAATATACAAGCCAAGTTCTATAATGAAAAATTCCCACTAGTATATGAAAGTGACAACATAGGAGACTCTCTATCATGAAGATCATGATGCTACCTTGAAGCACAACTATGGAAAAAGGATAGTAACATTGCCCCTTCTCTCTTTTCTCTCATTTTTTGTGGACTTCTTGGCCTCTTTTATTTTTATAAAGTCCGGAGACTCATCCCAACTTGTGAGGGAATCATAGCTTGCATCATCCTTTCCTCACATGGGACAATGCTCTAATAATGATGATCATCACACTTTTATTTACATACAAATCAAAAATAACAACTCGATACTTAGAACAAAATATGACTCTCTATGAATGCCTTCGGCAGTATACTGGAATGTGCAATGACTGTCCAAGTAATGGGCCACGGGTAGCCTAACCCGAGCCCCAGAACCTTTCAAGACATCAGGGCCGGCTGTGGCCCTCGAGACGCCAAGATAGAGCTCCGCCTTCTGGCGGCCGGCTGGCCGAGTGGCCGATTCCCGGAAGGCGGTCATGCTCGAGAAGGCGGCTCCAAGACAGACCGACTCCTAGCAGACGGCCTCCAGAGAGGCCGGCTCCTAGCAGTCGGGCTGTGGCGCCCTCAAAGTCTGCGCCCCCCATTAAGAAGACAAGACAGGGAGTGGATGTAGTGTAGTCCATCCCCCCATATCCTGGGCCGGGCGTGGACAAAGTGCTCCGTATAGGCGGAGATCTCCGCCCGGTGCAACACTGTTGCCACTCCGCCCCTGACATCATTCCTGATAGGCGAAGCCTTGTTCCCACGACCGCTTGTTGGTACGGCCCGAGGATGATGGGCCCTGCCGGTCAGTGAGAGCCTGGAAGACGGCGGGTGCCTCACCAGTCGGACCTGAGGGAGGCCGGCTCCTAGCAGTCGGCCCGTTCCTTCCCCGGGGCCCCACGCACCATTAACCAGATAAAACGCGGGGTGGCTACAGTGTTCTCCCACCAGGCGGCGGGACTGTAGCCACGCTCCCTTGACCTAGCAAGCGTCATTAGCATCATGGCAACAGTAATCCGCAGCCGGCAAGACCCGTGAGCGGCGGAGGCGGCCTATCAGCTCCGTACCAGACCAGCTGGCGGGGCCCACCAGGCGGCGGGCCCTAGTAGTCGGCAGAGAAGTCGACGACCAGAGAGACTAACAGCCGGGCCTACACCCGGCCAGATTACCATTGTACCCATGGGGGTAGGCCTATATAAACCCCCAGGGCACCCATGCAAAGGGTTGGAACCTGTTAGAATTAGACTCACACCTAGGGGAAGAGGAAAGCAGGCCTGCCTTCTTCTACCTCTAGCATACAGCTCGAGGAGCACCATTGTACTCACTAGTGCCTTAGTGATCATGCGGAGACCCCGCAGAGCAGGACTAGGGGTGTTATCTCCTAGGAGAGCCCCGAACCAGGGTAAAGTGCGCCGGCGTTCGTGTCTACACCTTATCCTGCTTCCAGGCACCGGCGACATTCTACTCGCTCCCACAATGATAAGCCATCCATTGGCATATGTCGCACCCAACCCCCGACATTTGGCGCCCACCGTGGGGCAAGGTGCACCGTCCCCCGAAGACCTGTTCTAGACGGGAACCCTATTCCTTCCTGGCGAGCGCAGCCAGCCCGGCACGCCAGACGGCGTCTACGCCGACGCGATGCACGGCGCGGAGGTTGCCTGCGCGGCGAGCTGCCTCGCCGATCTTGTTGGTGAGATTCGCCTCTCCGACGAGCCCGCGTCTGATGCGGGCACCGATGGCCCCGAGAGTCGCCTTGTGAGCATCCTCGATCAGCTCCACGTCGCCAGCGAGCTTGCTGCTAACTTGCAGTCGGTTGGCTCCACCAACCCGATGTTGGTCGACTCCGACATGGCATCGCTTGACGCATTCCCCTCCAACGTGGTGGTCTACGACGAGCCGCTTCCTTGCGCAGATAGCAGCGGCAGCACCATCACGGAGGTGCTCGTCATCAGCCACGGCGAGCACTCTGGCGAACGTGGCTAGGATCCGTTGCAGGCGGTGATGCAAGACCTGGCTGCACCTATCCCGGAAGACGTCGACGCTGAGGCGATGGAAGCACGCCTCGTCTAGCTCCTTGAGAGCACCAACCGGCTGGCCAGCATGAGACGCCTTTCGGAGGCCTACTAGTGGGAGATGGACCGTGCTGTCGGCGGCACACCGGCTCCTGGTGGGCCTAGCCGCATTGGCTTGGTCCGGCAGCGTGGCGCAACCATCGCCAGCATGTTCAGGACAGATCGCCCCGTATACGCCACACCTGCAGAGAACATACGAGCTGCCCAGGCGGCAGCAGACGAGCTAGACAAGCTCGAGGGCAACGAGCGTCGCCACATGACAGAGCGAGTCCTGCAGCTCCTCGACGCGGCTGCTGGGCAACAAGATGCTGGGTGCCGCACCGAAGTGCCCGACCGGCGAAACGACGACCCGCCTCCTCGCTGAGATCAAGGCGCGACATCCCGGACGCCGACTGGTAGCGTCCCCAATAAAAGAGACAAGGAGCCGGCTGCTAGCCGTAGCCAGACTCACACCACCATCGAGCGCGACCAAGACGGCCGTCCAAGAGCAGTGCGGCGGCGAGACGATTGCCCGACTCCTCCTCCCCGCAGGGAGAGGCGCATTTCCCCGCCGCCTGCTGATTGCCCATCACTCGGCGACCGCCTTGGCCGCCGAGAAGGAATTGGAGAAAACGATGCCCGCCATCGAATCAATCGCCTCAATCGATCCCTAGCGCTAGAAGAAGAAGATGAGCTGGGTCTGCCTTGTTTTGGCCCCCGCATCCGAGATGAGCCCTTCCCCAAAGGGTTCACTCTCCCGAGAAATACACCCAAGTACACCGGCTCCGTGAAGCCGGAGGACTGGCTGGTCGACTACTCCACAGCCATCAGCATCGCCAACAGCAACAAGCGCGTTGCCGTGAAGTACGTTCCACTCATGCTCCAGGGCACGGCCCAGACATGGCTGAACAGCCTGAAGCCTTGCAGCGTCAATAGCTGGGTTGATTTTACTGAAGCATTCATCTGCAACTTCACCAGCACGTACAAGCGGCCGCCCAAGCCTCGCCAGCTCTCCCTATGCGTCCAAGGCCCCAACGAGTCAACTCGCGGCTATCTCACGCGCTGGGCCGAGTCGCGCAACTCTTGGAGGGCGTGCACGAGGTGCAGGCCATCGAGTACTTCACTGCCGGGTGCCGAGAGGGCACCCTCCTCAAGCACAAGCTTCTCTGTGACGAGCAGGCGACCCTCGACGAACTGCTAATCATAGCAGACAAGTACGCCACGGGCGACTCCTCCACGAAGGCGGAGATTCAAGTGGGTGTGTCAGGAAAGGTGGCCCCTCAAGCTTCTCGAACCCCGGTTGGTGAGGCGAGTCAGCGACAAAAAACCAAACGACAACAAACGCAAGGCCATGCAGCCGGCTTCCACAAGCCGGCAGGTGGCAACAGTCGAAGATCAGCAGCCAGAAGGGCAGCCTCCTCCCAAACGCCAGAAGGGCGGCAAGCCCAACTGGCTGCCCGCCTTGTCGTACGAACAGACTCTCGATGCACCCGACAGCGGTGCGAAGCCATCCAATCACACCACTCGGAAGTGCCACTGGCTCACCAGGATCGCCAAGGGTGACGGACTCCAGCCCCCTCTGCTAGCCGGCCCGCCTCCTCCTCCTCCACAACAGCCGGCGGCTCGGATAGTCGGCGCCATACAAGATGATTATCCTGAAGAGCATGGAGCTTATGTCGTGTTCACCAGCGTGGCCGATGACAGGCGCATTAGACGGCAGCAGCGACAAGAAGTTAATGCGATAGCATCAGAAACCCCTGAATTCATGCATTGGTCTGAGAAGCCCATCAGCTGGATCCAAGCCGACCACCCGCATGTGATGCCCAATCCCGGATCTTATGCTCTGGTGTTCGATGCCACGTTTGCCATGGAAAGGCGAGCTGCTCGTTTCTCCCGAGTTCTGATAGATGGCGATAGCAGCATCAACATTCTGTACAAAGATACCATGGAGAAGTTGGGAATCAAGCAGAGACATCTTCAGCCCAGCCGGACTGTTTTTCATGGCATAGTTCCCGGCCTTTCTTGCTCACCAATCGGCAAGACTCAGATAGATGTCCTTTTCGGGGACAAAAATCATTTCCGCCGAGAGCCAGTCTGGTTTGAGGTGGTGGACCTTGAGAGCCCTTATCATGCATTACTTGGCCGGCCGGCCCTGGCCAAGTTCATGGCAGTCCGCCACTATGCTTACGTGAAGATGAAGATGCCGAGATCCAAGGGAATCCTAACCGTGGCATGGGACTACAAGAAGTCGTCCGCCTGCGCAGCAAAGAGTAGTCGGTTAGCCGAGTCCCTCATGATCGCGGCTGAGAAGCAGCTCCTTGACCGGGTTGTGGCGATGGCCAGCAAGCGGCTGGAAATATCACCCAACCCCAAGGAGTCAGAAGTCGAGGGCTCGTTCAAGCCTGCAAAGGAAACAAAGAAGATACCCTTGGACCCGGAGCACCCGGAGAGGCACGTTGTCATAGGTGCAAACCTTGACAGCAAATAGGAAGGCGAGCTCGTCGATTTCCTCCGTGAGAATCGAGACATCTTTGCATGGTCCCCAAGGACATGCCAGGTGTTCCGACAGAATTCATCGCGCACAAGCTACACGTCTGGTCCGATGCCAAGCCAGTCAGGCAGCCCTTGCACCGCCTATCGGAGGAGAAGGGAAGAGTTGTTGGAGAAGAGATAGTCTGCCTTCTAGCAGCCGGCTTCGTCATGGAAGTATTGTTTCCAAAGTGTTGGCCAACCCGGTCCTAGTGCTGAAGAAGAACAAGCAGTGGCGCATGTGTATTGATTATACCAGCCTGAACAAAGCATGCCCCAAAGACCCATTTGCTCTGCCAAGAAACGACCAAGTGATTGACTCCACAGCCGGATGCGAGTTGTTGAGCTTTTTGGATGCATACTCAGGGTATCACCGGATCAAGCTAAGCTCGGCCGACAGGCTGAAGACCGCCTTCATCACGCCATTCGGAGCCTTCTGCTACCTGACCATGACGTTCGGCTTGAGAAATGCCGGCGCCACGTGTCAGCGTTGCATGCAGAAGTGTCTCCTCAAGCAACTCGGCAGAAATGCCCACGTCTATGTGGATGATGTGGTGGTGAAGATGGAATAGCGAGGAACACTACTAGAAGACTTCAAGGAGACCTTTGAGAACTTGCGCCGATTTTAGATCAGGCTCAACCCGGAGAAGTGCGTCTTTGGAGTACCAGTCGGCCAGCTCCTTGGCTTTCCGGTTTCAGAGCGTGGCATAGAGTGCAACCCTATGAAAATCAAGGCCATCGAGAGGATAGAGGTGCCCACCCGACTGCTAGACGTACAAAAATTTACCGGCTCCTTGGCATCCATCAGCCGTTTCATTAGTCGGCTGGGCGAAAAGGCTCTTCCCCTGTACCAGCTCATGAAGAAGACCACTTTTTTCGAGTGGAACGACAAGGCGGATGAAGCTTTTCTCCAGCTCAAGAAGATGTTGACCACTCCGCCTGTTCTAGGAGCCCCGACTCCTAAGGAGCCCATGCTCCTCTACATCACCGCCACCAGCCGGGTGGTCAGCACAGTCATAGTAGTGGAACACAAGGAAGAAGGCAGAGCTCTACCAGTCCAGAGGTTGGTGTATTACCCGAGTGAAGTACTATCAGCCTCCAAGCAGAACTACCCCCACTACCAGAAGATGTGCTACGGCGTGTGCTTTGCTGCCAAGAAACTAAAGCCAGACTTCCAAGAACACCCCATCACTATGGTCTGCACAGCTCAACTTGCCGAGATCATTGGAAGCCGAGATGCCTCGGGCCGAGTGGCCAAATGGGCCATAGATTTGGCCCCCGACACCATCTACTACCAGCCTCGCACCGCCATCAAGTCACAAGCACTGGTTGACTTCCTCGTTGACTGGGCCGAGTCCAAGTACCTGCCGCCAGCGATAGATTCCACTCATTGGTGAATGCACTTTGATGGTTCCAAGATGCGCACCGGTTTGGGAGCCGGCATCGTCCTCACCTCTCCCAAAGGCGATAAGCTTAGATATGTGCTGCAAATTCACTTTGCCGCCTCCAACAACATTGCTGAATACGAAGCACTCCTTCATGGGCTCCAGCTTGCCAAGGAACTTGGCATTCGCCAGATCCTGTGTTATGGAGATTCTGACCTGGTGGTCCAGCAGTCGTCTGGTGACTGGGACGCCAAGGATGCAAACATGGCAAGCTACCGCTTCCTTTTCCAGCAACTCAGCGGATACTTCGAAGGGTGCAAGTTCCTCCATGTGCCAAGAAATGACAATGAGCAAGCTGACGCCTTGGCATGAATTGGCTCCACCCAACAAGCAATACCAGCCAGCGTCGCCCTGCAGCGCCTCCTCAAGCCGTCTCTCCGACCATCGCTGGAGTCGGATTCCATCTTTGTGTCGGCTCCTCCTGAAGCAGTCGGATCCGACTTGAGGACCCCAGCAGCCGGCACGGGGAATTCGGCAGGCGACCCGAAGACTGCAACAGTCGGCCCGGGGACTTCATCGACTCAGCAAGCGGCAGGTGACTCCAAGCCGCCACCTCCCGGCCCAACCACCCTCGTGCAAGTAGCAGTCTTAGAAGCTGAAGAAATTGTAGCACCTTCATGGGCCCAGCCCATCCTCAAATTTTTGGTGAACAAAGAGCTATCGACTGATGAGACCTCGGCCTGGCAAGTGCAACGCCGGGCAGCAGCGTACACCATAGTCAACAGAGAGCTTGCGAGGCGCAGTGTCACTGGTGTCTATCAGCGCTACATAGAGCCAGAGCAAGGCCAAGCAATCCTCAAAGATATCCATCAAGGCGAGTGTGGTCACGACGCAGCTTCAAGAACACTCGTGGCCAAAACTTTCCGCCATGGTTTTTTCTGGCTGACTGCCCTAGAGGACGCCAAGGACTTGGTCTAGAAATGCAAAGGATGCAAGAAGTTTTGTTCAAAGCCACATCAGTCGGCTTCTGCACTCAAGACCATTCCCATTGCCTGGCCCTTTGCCGTCTGGGGCCTGGACATGGTGGGACCATTCAATACGGCACACGGCGGCATGACTCATCTGCTTGTCATAGTGGACAAGTTCACCAAGTGGATAGAAGCAACGCCAATTAAGAAGTTGAATGGTCCGAGTGCTGTGACTTTCATATCTGACATCACCATCCGGTATGGCATACCACACAGCATCATCACCGACAATGGCACAAACTTTGCCAAAGGTGCCTTGGCCCATTTCTGCGCGATGCAGGGCATCCGACTGGACCTAGCGTCCATTTCCCATCCGTAGTCAAATGGCCAGGTGGACCGAGCAAACGGGCTCATTTTATCCGGCATCAAGCCCCGACTGGTCGAGCCTCTGGAGCGGTTGGCCGGCTGTTGGCTCGACGAGCTGTCGGCGTCCTCTGGATCCTACGCACAACTCCGAATAAGTCAACCGGCTTTACGCCTTTCTTCCTCGTCTATGGTGTCGAAGCCGTCATCCCGACGGATATAGAATTCGACTCCCCTCGAGTTACTATGTACACCGAAGAGGAGGCAGAAGAAGTACGATAAGACGGCATCGATCTGCTGGAAGAGGGCCGGCTGTTGGCACTCAGCGGTCCACCATCTACCAGCAGAGCCTGCGCCGATACTACAACCGAAAGGTCAAGCAAAGATCCTTCCAAGAAGGAGACCTTGTGCTCCGGCTGATCCAGCGAATAGCCAGCCAACACAAGATCTCGGCACCTTTGGAAGGCACCTTCATTATCAGCAAGGTGTTGGGCAACGACTCCTACTACCTCATCGACGCTCAGAAGCCTCGAGCATGCAAAAGAGATGACTCCGGCAAGGAGACAGAGCGGCCATGGAATGTGAACCTCCTGTGAAGGTTTAAAGTTGATGCAGTATGTACCACGCCAACTTTTGTATTAAGTACGAAGACTCCGGGTCCCCCGAGAAGAGCTCGGGGACTGCCCTCTTTTATCTATATGTTAAGTATTACGCCTGTCATTTGTGCTATTTCATTAGTCCGTCTGGCACCGGGTTCGACCAGTCAACCCGGGGACTTGCCGCCTTGTACTATGAAATGCTTCCTGCAGCCGAACAACTAATGATTTGGCACCTAAGCTTTCTCCTGCCAAAGCCACAGCTCACAGAGCGACTGTTTGGTCGGCAGGAGTTAAGGCAGAAAGGGTGTCTGCATGAAAAATGGCTAAGGACCCAAAAGCATACACATAGTCCAAGTCGGCTTCCCGCCTCACCGACCAGCTCCTACTTAACTTGCTAGAAAACTCGAATCGGCTAAGTACTTGCCTTCCTGAAAGTGGCTAAGTACTTGACCAGCCACAGTCCATGGAACGGTTGTTCGGCTGGCAAGACGACAACTGAGGGAAGGCAGCAAAGGAAAAAGCCAAAGAGCATAAGCAAGGAAAGATAGTACTCGGCAAAAATATTTACACATCAAATGTCCCTTGGCCAACATCCAACAAGAGTTTAAAATACAGCCCACGGGTGGAATTGTGCGAAGTTAAGAAAGTTTGTCTAGACTGATAAGTAGGAAGAAACGAAGGTAAAGTGGCAGCCTAGGAAGCAGCAGACACGTTCGGCGGAACGGTGGAGTCGGTGGTACCGGCTGGTTGAGCGGTCGGTTGGTCGGTCCCCGCTTGATCGCCTTCAGCAGCAGCCGCCTTGCTCGGGCGTGGCTCATTGCTGGAGGCGCGGTCGAGTTGAGGCTGGCCGTCCGCTCCGACCTCTGGCGCCTCCTCTTCACCTTCCTCCTCCTCTTCGTCCTCTCCCTCATCGCTGGAGTCGATCACCTCGGCCGAGTCCTTGCCATCCTCCGGGTTCAAGATCACCCTCCACTACCACCAGCTCCTCCTGGGCTTCCTATAGAAACATGGTCAACTAGGCTAGATTTAGCCCAGGGTACCATGCCTTGATGAACTCCAAGGCCCGGCGTGCTCCGACCCGGGCCGAGGAGCCCTTCCATGCCTCAAGGCGGCCGGCCGCCACCTCCAGCCAGTCGGTAGTCCGGCTGGGTGTGCGCCGAGTCGGCATATCGGGCCACAGGGCGATGACCGCCTGGGTGCCGACATGCTGAAGGCGGCGCAACATATGATGAGTCGGCCGAAGAAGAGCATGGATGCTAAGAAGCTGCTTGCGAAGAGTGTGAGGGGCGTTGGTGGTGATCTCCTCACCTTTTGCCCTCCGTCCTTTGTGATTGGCCTCAATAGCCTGGTTGGCAGCACCAGGGTGACCTGGGAAGAAGTCTGCTCGGACGAAAAAGCAAAGAGTCAGATCAGAAACAAGAAGTCAGCTCGTTCAGAAGCCGGCGGCTTGAAGAAAGAGTAAAGAAGGCAGCTTACCATCGACCATGTCTTCAATCTCGCCAAAGCCGGCTGTAAGCATTGCCTCCTTGTCGGTCTAGGCAGAGCGCTCGATCTCGAACTCAGCAAGGAGACTTGCCTCCTTGTCCTCCGCCTCCTTCTGGGCCTTCTTGAGAAGCTCTGCCTGCTCCACCAGTTGCGTGACTAGCCGGTCACGCTCCTCGGCCAGCTTGTTGCAGTCCGCCTCCTTGGCATGCAGCACGGTGTTGGCTTCGCCCAGCTGCTGCTGCAGGGTGGTGTTGGCCTCTACAAAAGTAGAAGAAGAAAAGGACATCAACAATCAACAAGGAAAGATGCAGTTGCTACGAAGATCCGGCCCGACTGCACAGCAGTCGGCCCGAATCTCGGGGACTACAGCCCATGGGTGCGCCAGCGCGCCCCCGTAGAGAAAGAAAAAGACTTACTCCGGCTCTCAGACAAGTCGACAGCTTGTTGCTCCAGCTCCTGGACTTTGGAGTTGAAAGCAGCTGCACAGAGGTTATGATAATCCTATAGCAAAGATATCAGACAGTATTAGTACTCGGAGCATGACAATTAAAGTTCCGAGCCGCCTGCTCAGTAGCCGGTCCGAAACTCGGGGACTACACACAGTGGGTGCGCTGCCGCGCCCCCACAAAGCAGTGCAAGAATCAAAAACAAAGAAGCAAGAAGCATACCCGGATGGCTGCTCGTGATTCCAGGAATGCATTATTGCAGTGCTTGAGTGCGTCGGCCTCTGCGCGGAGCTTGGCTTGGACGTCCAGGATTGCCTTGTTCAAAGGGCCTGTCCCGCCTCCCCGCACCCACCCAATGGGCGCGGTGCTGGTAGCCTCGGCGTCCGGGATCGAAGAGCTCGCGGCGCCAGTCTGCAGTGGGCGTGGCGCCGAGGCCGCTTTTGCAAATTGGTGGCCCGAGGGTGTGCAGACCTATGGAGTTGGGCCTGTCACCAGCTCGTCTCCGGCTGGTGGCACCGGCGGGTCAGCCGGTTATTTGTCCCGCGCCTCCTCGGAGGGTGGTGGCTGGGGCACGATTACGTCTAGCCTGACGACGTCCCCGCCATTCCTCTCCATGATCGGATGCTCGTCGCCGGCTCCCTCAACCGGCGCCACGAACTCTGGTGGTGCCAGTGCGGAGTTCAGGGGGGTGACGAATATCACCGACTGACGACGCGCGGCTTCCTCGACTCGCTTTTCACCGCGGTGGCAGCTTCGGCCTCCGCCAGCTTCTTCAAAGCGGCGGCCTCCGCCTTGTCCGCCTCTGCCTTCTCCAGGCGGGCGGCTTCCCGCTCCTCGCACGCCTCCCGCGCGTTTCGCTCTGTTGCCTCCCAGAGGTCGGCGGCCGGATCGATTCTCCTGGTGGCGGTGGAAGTCTCCGCCGACCCCACGATGGAGGCGGCGGCCGACTTCTCAAGAGAGAGCGGAGCCCTAAAATCAAGAAATAAAACAAAGGAAGTTCAGAAAGAATCAACGAGAAAGAAGAACGCAAGGGAAAGATACTTACTCCGACACCATAAGAGGCGCCTTTGGGAGCTTCCGGTACTTGGCCGCCTTCACTGCGGCCTCTTTCCGCCTGGTCGCGGCGGCTGGATTCTCGGCCTTCTTCGGCGCGTTGCCGAACAAGACGACACCTTGCTTACGCTTACGCGTGCCTCCTCGAGCAGTCGGCTCGATAGAGGGGCCCGCGTCTGCCCTGCCGGCGCCCCGCGCAGGGCGCGGCTCTTCTTCCTCTTCATCATCATCAGGCCAGGTCCCGATGTTGGCTTCTTCGGAGCCGCTTGCTTCATAGACGCCGCCTGTCACGGTGTCCTCCAAGGCGGCCGCTCCCAAGTCGGGGTCGTCCACATCGCTCACCGCCCGGTCCAGTTGGTAGTCGCCACCCGCCCCTACGATGGCGGTCGTCACGTCCGACATATAGATCTGTTTCAATGATGAGAAGCCGGCAGATCAAGACCAAGATCAAGACTAAGGCAAGTATCAGAAAAGAAAGAATTGGAAAACTTACCACAGGCGGTGGGTTGACGCAACAATATGGCCGCTTGCCGAAGCTCCAAGAACCCTCTAGCTTGACGCCGGAGATCTCGTTCACCAAGTTCGCGACCTCGGTAGCCGGCATCTCCTTGGTGCTTAGCCGGCATGGGTCGCGATGCCCGCTCATCCGGCTGATCAGGTGCGGCCGGCCTTGGAGTGGAAGAACTTGGCGCTCGATGAAGGCGACCAGCAAGTCGTACGCCTTGAGGCCTTCGGTCTCAGTCAGCTCCCGGAGCCGTTGGATGGTGGTGGCGCCATCTGCTGATACTGGCTTCGTCTTGTAGCCCCAGCTGGCCCGGGGCTCGGCAGGCGGGCCGGCTACATAGGCCGGCAGGTTGATCAAATCGGCGGCTGGGTCCAAGTTCTCCACGTAGAAGTAGGATTGCTGCCACATCCTGACCGACTGTGTGGCAGCTTGATGGTGAGGAAGGCATTCGACGGCGACGGTCGGCGAACCGCAATGAAGGCGCCACACTGGGCAGCCACCTCCTGGACGAAGGTGCCCAGCTTGGTGTAGAAGAAAGCTCCCAACAACTCGATGGTGGGGAGGATGCCGAGGTAGCCTTCGCACATCGTGACGAAGGCGGACAGGAGCATCACGGTGTTGGGCGTGATGTGATGGGGCTTGAGGTGATAGAATTTGAGAAAGAAATGGAGGAAGCCGCTCGCCGGCAGGCCGAAGCCGCGGATGAAGTGCGAGCAGAAGATGACATGTTCGCCTTCTCTCGGTGCCGGCGAGATCTCCCCCTCCGGCGGCACGCGTGCCTTCACGAAGCCCGCGCCGGGAAGACACCGCGTCTCGCAGAGGAAAGTGATGTGGTCCTCATTGACGTTGGACACGTCCCAGTCTCCTCCTCGCTCGCGCGCCATGGAGAGCTCGACGAAGAAAGGGTGTGGCGAGGGAGCTGGGAATGGGCGGAGCAAAGAGAGATCGGGCGGACGAGCTCGACGGAGACGAACTACGGCAGTGCTCCGGCGTGGCTCGGGGGCACTGCGATGAGAGGAAGAAGGAGGCAAGAGCAGGGTGGAGGGGCGCGCGTGCTCTGCCGCTCCCTCACCTTCCCGTACTTATAGCCTACGGGCTATGAAGCCAAGGGGGCGGGCGTGGGATCGTGGGATTAACTTTGCCCACGACCCCACGTCCCCACCTTTATCACGCGAGTTCCTCCGCGTAGTAACTCCGCGGGGAAACACAACCGCCTGCCTCGGCCGTAGCGGATCCGCTCGCGCTCCGAGGCCTGGTGGTGGCAGGCCCAGCCTGCAGACGCGTCCCATCGCGCGTGTGGGCTTACAGGCTGGCCCGGTTGGCTGGCACCATGTGGCATGCCCATGACAGGCGGCGGGCCGAGAAGCTTAGCTAGCACGCCACCTGGTTCCCGCTGTTCCATTCGAAATTCCAGAAAGATCCGACTGGACGTATCCGACTCCTGCCAACCGGCCTCCCAGGAGCCGGATGAGGCTTCCTTCAGAGCACCCGGAGGAGGAAACTGTTGAGGCTCCTTGGCTCATCAGCCGCGGCACCTCACCAGCTTCGGGGACTACTGTCGGAGTAATGGGCCATGGGTAGCCTAACCCGAGCCCCAGAACCTTTCAAGACATCGGGGCCGGCTGTGCCCCTCAAGACGTCAAGATAGAGCTCCGCCTTCTGGCAGCAGGCTGGCCGAGCGGCTGACTCCCGGAAGGCGGTCATGCTCGAGTAGGCGGCTCCAAGACAGACCGACTCCTAGCAGACGGCCTCCAGAGAGGCCGGCTCCTAGCAGTCGGCCCGTGGCACCCTCAAAGTCTGCACCCCCCTTAAGAAGACAAGACGGGGTGTGACTGCATTGTAGCCCATCCCCCCATATCCTGGGTCGGGCGTGGCCACAGTGCTCCATACAGGCAGAGATCTCCGCCCGGCGCAGCATTGTTGCCACTCCGCCCCTGACATCATTCCTGACAGGCGAAACCCTGTTCCCACGACCGCTTGTTGGTACGGCCTGAGGATGATGGGCCCTGCCGGTCAGCGAGAGCCCGGAAGAAGGCGGGTGCCTCACCAGTCGGACCCGAGGGAGGCTGGCTCCCAGCAGTCGGCCCGTTCCTTCCCCGGGGCCCCACGCACCATTAACCAGATAAGATACGAGGTGGCTACAGTGATCTCCCACCAGGCGGCGGGACTGTATCCATGCTCCCCTGACCAAGCAAGCGTCATTAGCATCACAGCAATAGTAATCCGCAGCCGGCAAGACCCGTGAGCGGCGGAGGCGGCCTGTCGGCTCCGTACAAGACCAGCCGGCGGGGCCCACCAAGCGGCGTGCCCCAGCAATCGGCGACCAGAGAGACTGACAGTCGGGTCCTACTCCCGGCCAGATTACCATTGTACCCTTGGGGGGTAGGCCTATGTAAACCCCCCAGGGCACCCATGCAAAGGATTGGAAAATGTTAGTATTAGACTCACACTTAGGGGAAGAGGAAAGCAGGCCTTGCCTTCTTCTACCTCTAGCATACAACTCGAGGAGCACCATTGTACTCACTAGTGCCTTAGTGATCATGCGGAGACCCCGCAGAGTAGGAGTAGGGGTGTTATCTCCTAGGAGAGCCCTGAACCTGGGTAAAGTGCGACGGCATTCGTGTCTAAGCCCTATACAGCTTCCAGGCACCGGCGACATTCTACTCGCTCCCACCATGATAAGCCATCCATTGGCATATGTCGCATCCAACCCCCGACAATGACTCAAGAGTGACATGTATGAAAATTATTGACGGTGGCTTTGCCACAAATACTATGTCAACTACATGATCATGCAAAACAATATGACAATGATGAAGCGTGTCATAATAAACAGAATGATGGAAAGTTGCATGGCAATATATCTCAGAATGGCTATGGTAATGCCATAATAGGTAGGTATGGTGGCTGTTTTGAGGTAGGTGTGTGGTGGGTGTATGGTGCCGGCGAAAGTTGCACGGCACTAGAGAGGCTAGCAATGGTGGAAGGGTGAGAGTGCGTATAATCCATGGACTCAACATTAGTCATAAAGAACTCACATACTTATTGCAAAAATATATTAGTAATCGAAACAAAGTACTATGCGCATGCTCCTAGGGGGATAGATTGGTAGGAAAAGACCATCGCTTGTCCCCGACCGCCACTCATAAGGAAGACAATCAATAAATAAATCATGCTCCAACTTCATCACATAACGGTTCACCATACGTGCATGCTATGGGAATCACAAACTTTAACACAAGTATTTCTACAATCCACAATTACTCACTAGCATGACTCTAATATCATCATCCTCATATCTCAAAACAATCATAAGGAATCAAACTTCTCATAGTATTCAATAGACTCTATATGAAAGTTTTTATTATATCCCTCTTGGATGCCTATCATATTAGGACTAAATTCATAACCAAAGCAAATTACCATGATGTTTAAAAAGACTCTCAAAATAATATAAGTGAAGCATGAGAGTTCAATAATTTCTACAAAATAAAACCACTATTGTGCTCTAAAAATACATAAGTGAAGCACTAGAGCAAAAGTGCCTAGCGCGAAAGATATAACTGAAGCACATAGAGTATTCTAATAAATCACGATTCATGCGTGTCCATATCAAAAGGTGTGTACAGCAAGGATGATGGTGGCAAACTAAATGGCAAAGACTCATATCATACAAGATGATTGTCGTTGTCCTAGGAACGGGGGTCCCCAGACTTGCCTGCCTGGGCCCACGACGTGGATCCACCAGCGGCCTGGTATGACCCATCTTCACCAGCAAAACACCCAAGACCCTCGCGAGGGGCCAAGCCTCGTGAGGTGGATGACGCAAGATCTCCTCGGGGGCCGCCTCACCAGTCTGCTCGCGAGGGGCGGAGAGATCAAGGCAAGGGGCACCTCCCGAGGTTCCTGTGACGCAAGCCATGACGACCAAGGCCAGGCGGGCACCAGGCGGGCCCCAGCGTGCAGTGTCCTCGCTTCCTCTTTGGTGTTAAAGAGGCAAGTGCAGGCAAGGAGTCCCGAGGCATCAGGCAAAGGTTTCCATATCAGTGCAACGAGAGCAAGACCAGCAGGACGGCAGGACGGAGGTCACCGTGGAGCCCAGGACAGCGTCCCCACCAGAGCCTTTGGTAGGCGAAGACCACCTTTAGTCAGGATAACTTGTACTAGTTGTCTCCCTTCAAATTTGGCCGTTGTGGCATCCCTTCCCGCCAGCATTTGGGAAGAGGACCAGGGCCTCTATAAATAGGGCTAGCCACCACCATAGCAAAAAAACACATTTAGTCCACCCTCAAACACACCAGCTCATCGAGCCCAAGAACACCTCTCCTCAGGAGACTGTTCTTCCCTTGTACTCATTCATCCTCAGCCCAAGAGGCAATCCACCACACCACACTAGAGTAGAGTATTACACCACAACAGTGGCCCGAACCAGTATAAACCCTGTGTCCTTTGTTCTGCGAGTTCTACGTGTCGGATTTCGGGTTCCGGCAGACCTTGAGGTTCGAACACTGGGGTGCCCGTGAAGATTTCGCCTCCTACCTACCTGCACCCCTCCGCCTCGCTAAGATCTAAGCTATGGAACGAACAACACGTGAGACATAGGGTTTATACTGGTTCGGGCCACCGTTGTGGTGTAATACCCTACTCCAGTGTGTGGCGTGGTGGATTGCCTCTTGGGCTGATGATGATGAACAATACAAGGAAGAACAGCCTCGCGAGGGTCTGCTCTTGTCTGGGGCGATGAACTGCTGGGAGGAGTTCAGTCACCCTTCTCTCTCTCTCTCTCTCTCTCTGATTCTGATTCTCCCCTAAAACTCTCTCTCTTTCTCCCTCCTTATTGTTTTTCTCGATCTCCCTTCACCTCTCTCTTTCCCCTGTGGGTGGTTGGTCCTATTTATAGAGGCCCTGGTCCACTTCCCAAATATCGAGCGGGAAGGGAGCCAACAATGGCGGACTAATTTGAAGGGGGGCAGCTACAGCTATCCTGACAAAAGTAGTCTTCGCCTGCACAAAGCTCTGGTGGTGACACCGTCTTGGGCTCCACGATGACCTCCATCTTGCAGTCCTCCTGGTCTTGGTCTTGTTGCACCGAAATGGCAACCTTTGCCTGATGCCTCGGTATTCCGCGGCTGCGCTTGCTCCCTTTGCACCAAAGAGGAAAGGAGGACACTGCGCGGGGCTGGCACCCGCCTGGCGCCTTTGGTCGTCATGGCTTGCGTCACGGGCACCTCGTGAGGTACCTCGCCTTGATCTCTCCGCCTCCTCGCGAGCCAGCCTGATGAGGCCGTGCCTGAGGAAGCTCCACGTCGTCCGCCCCGCGAGGCTTGGCCCCTCGCGAGGGTCTTGGGTCTGTGTTGGTGAAGATGGGTCGTGCTGGGGCCCCCTTTGAGCCACGCCGCAGGCTGGCAAGTCTGGGGACCCCCGTTCCCAGAACGCCGACAGTAGCCCCCGGGCCCAAGGCGCGCCCGGACTTGGCTGTGCAGGGAGGCGGAAGGGCAAGAGCGAAGCGCCGTGGGCCCTAACAGCCTGCGGCCTTGGGCGTCGCGTGGCGGTTGATTCGACGTGAGCGCCTTAGCAACCGCGCAAGTTGATAAAGGAGCGGCATCTGCCTAGGCTTTGCTTTTCGCTTTCTCCGGTTGCTGCTCAGATCCCCTTTCTTGCACCTCTCCTTCCTTCATCCAAAATTTCCAGATCTACTCCGACCGTGAGACCTAGGAAGCCATGGCGCCTCGTCAGCCCCCGACCGTAGCTTGGTACTCGTCTGCCCTGGACTCGCCGAACGTGTCAGAGGCGAGCCTCGCCCGGTTGCGCCGGATGGCGGCGGCGCGGGGCATCAATGGGGCAAAGGTGTTCAAGGCCGGCTCCGACACCCCTGAGGGTCAAGGGAGCACCTTCTATCCATTCTTCATAAGCGCCATTGCTGCTGGCCTGGTGCCTCCCTTCTCCGAGTTCTTCTTCTCTGTCCTTCGCCATTATAAGCTACAGGCTCTGCATCTCCACCCCAACTCTGTCCTTCTCCTGGCAATCTTCGCCTATTACTGCGAGGCTCACGTAGGGGTGCAGCCCTCAGTGGCCTTGCTGCGCCACTACTTCTACCTCCGAACCTCTCGCGGTCCTACTTCCGCGTGCGCGAGCTTCATCGCGTACGGTGGCGCCATTGCCATCTCGAACCCCGGGAAAAGGATGCAGGGCTTCAGGAGCAAGTGGGTCTTGGCAGATGCTGGGCACATCCACCCTTGGCTGATCTTGCCCACGGAGCAGCCCACAAGCTCCAGCAATTGGGGTCGAGCGGAGCTCGCGGACCCCCGCGCGAAGCTGGTGTTGGAGAAGATGCACGCGGATCTGAGGCCGGCCAACATGGCGGCAGCGAAGCTGACCGGCGCATCGCTGCTGAGGGAATTCCTGGAGCACCAGCTGGCTCCGCTTCGGCAGTACTCACTTCCGATGTGGAGGCCCCATCCGAGCCCCGCGGCCTTGGCCGATGGAGATCTAGCTGCGGTCCTCCAATCTCTGGTCGGGGGCGATGTGGCGACGTTGGAGGGCGCTCCTACTCCCTTGTTCCTCCGCGACGACTCGGAGCAGGTAGTTGAGTCCATGCCCATCTTCAATGGGGATGGGCCCATGCCCATGGAAACTCCCGAGGAACCGGTGGACTTGCCCTCCGACGACTCCAGTGAAGAGGAGGAAGGAGGGGAGGGGAAAAGGGGCCTGACTCCGAAGCGACTGACGGAGAGTCGAGGGCTCCCCTCCCCCGGCGTAGGTCCCGCGTTCTCCGCCTCTCTCCGAGCGATGACGACAAGGATGACAACGAGGAAGACGATGAGCAGGACGGCGGGAGCTTGCCCCCGATCCCGAAGAAGGACCAGACCGGGATGATCTCTCGCGGGTCTGCCCCGGCCCCGAGGCGGACCACAGACGCACCTTCCGCTTCCAAGCTCCCCGAGGTTGACCCTTCCAGCCGGCTTTCAGGCTTCAAATTTGGTCGGAGGCCGCTCAAGCTCACTGGCGACGACCCGTAAGCGTTTGATTCTTGTCTTTATTTCTTGTTCTGCTTCTGAGGCTTGACGTCCGCATCTTTTGGATAGGCTGGCGCCCGCAACAAAGAAGTCGAAGGGATCTCCCGAGGTTCCATCTGTGGCAGCGCCTCTGCCCGCGAAGGAGGGTGACCGCGGCGCACGGGCTTCTCCTGCCTGGTCGTCCTTGCGAGGCCTGGCTGAGCTGGCTGGGGCGAGCTCAGCCCCCATGGCCCAAGTGACTCCCGAAGTGCCTTTGCCTGCTGCCGCCACTACAGCCGTTGGGGCGCAGCAGACTCCGCCTCAGGATGATGTGGCCGCGCTTCCGCATTCTCCTCCTACTCCACTGGCTGCTGTCTCTCCGACTCCTTCTGCCGTTCTGGATCGTGCTGCTGCTGAGCTGGACCGGCTGCGGCAGGATCTTCTTGGCACCGACCCTCGCTTGGTGGACGGGCGCTTGGAGCTGGCTTCAGGATGGGTTCGCTCCGACGCTTCGATTCGGGTGGTGCTAGTCTAGGCCTCGACAGCTTGCGACAAGGAGAAGCAGGCCGTCCTTGAGGCGAAGGCTCCTCGTGACGCAGCCCTGGGGGAGGTGGTCGACGTCCGTGGTCGCTGCAAGGCGCTGGAGGACGAGCTGCAAGGCCTGCGGGACCAGCTCATGAAAGAGGCCCACCTTCGCCAAGAGCAGCAAGAAGGCATGAAGGCTCGCGAGGCAGCCGTCAAGGAGACGGAGGTCAAGCTCAGGAAGCGCCGCGACCGCCTAGGCGCGCTGGAGCAGGAGTTGGGGGCGAGGAAGGCCTAGCTGGACGACAAGGCCCTGGTTCTTGCCGAGGACCGCGTGGCCTTCACGGAGATGGAGGCGAAGGCTCGCTCCTCGCTAAGGACGCTTTATGACAGCGGCCTGGAGAGCCCGCTGGCTGGCACCGAGGATGGCCCTGCCAAGCTGCTTCCCTTCCTGGTTCGTGCTCTTGAAGATGTCGCCCTTGGCCTTGGCCCCATGGCTGAGGCCGAGGCACGTGTCCTGTCTTCTGCAGCACTGACGCGGGTGCTCACCCACATCTATCTTCGCGATCCCGACATCGACCTCGACAGACTGCTGGAGCCAGTAAGTGGCGAGCGTGCCGCTGCCGCTGCCGAGGCCGTGAAGGGTCACGCGGAGGCTCTGCTGGGGAAGTTCCGGGCCTTCAGCACCAAGCCGAAGCAAGGCGCTGCCAACCCCACTGCTCCATAAGGCGAACCCACTCCGTGCTGCTCCACCGCCGACAAGTGACTTCGGTGTGGCTCCTGTCCTGCCTTTATTTCCTGCACATGTATCATGCCTCGGGGAGGCGTTTAAACTTGCGTTTGGCATTGAGACAACAGTGTGGACTGTGATATTTGCTTTTGAATTCCTTGAAATTTGCGCTTTTCCTTCCTACTTGCTTATGTTCTACGCCGGCAGAGCCTGGCCCCGCGCATACCTCACCCAGCGTTAGTCCCGACCGGAAACCAGGACGGGGCCAAGTAGTGAGGGGCTACGTGACAAGTTAGGCTCCTGAGTCGCGATGCTCAGGAGTCCCCCTTGGCGCACGAGCAGCAAGTAGGGAGGTGTGATGTGGGTGGATCTACCATTGTACGTCTGCAGAGCCCGGCCGCACGCATACCTCAACCGCCGTTAGCCTTTCGAAACTAAGGAGTGAGGGGCTATGCGACCAGTTAGGCTCCTGAGTCGCGATGCTCAGGAGTCCCCCTTGACGCTCAAATGGCCTTCGTACCTTGGCTCCGCTCGGGGAGAGACGCGAAACGAACCAGGCACGGGGGGGCCTGGCTGGGCGGTGTGCGTCTGGGCGTGACCCAGGCGCAGCCCCCGTGCCCAGCCCCCTCGCGCGGCACTCCCAAGGGGAGGCGTTATGATGAGTCTAGACACTGAGCTCTGGGCTCCCTGAGGTTGATGCGTCCAGGGGGCCACCCTCAGTTGTTTATCACCAGCGCGGAGCATAGCGCTTCCATATGTGTACGGGCATAGCCGCTCCTCGGCAGTGTCGTCAGCCAGCACGGAGCATGGTGCTTCCACTGGTACGTGGGAGGGGGCCCCCCTCCGAGAGGAGCCCTCGGGGCGTGTACAGCCCCGCCCTGACACGTGGCTGGCACGGTAGGGCCTGGCGAGGTGTATCTGGGCACCCGTGGGCCAGCGCGGGACTCACGGGGCCCTACCTCTAGGCGGGTTGTGCATGGCACTGGGCCTTATCTTGTGATGTGTCCCTGCAAATTTGGTTAGATGCCGGCACTCTACGTCCTCGGGTCCCGGCCCTCGAGCTGGTCTCAGCCGTCGCTGGTATGCCAGGTCGCGATGCCGTGGACAAGGCCAGAGGGTGAGGGCTGGAGAGCCAGTAAGAGCCCTGAGTCGCGATGCTCAGGTACCCCCCTTTAACGTGCAAGTGGTCGGCATGGAGAAGAAGAGCTGCCATGGACCGGCATCAAATAATCAAGCATGGTGGGTATAACGCATAACCGGAAATAAATGCAAATGAGATGCATGCCGCTGGGTCTGGCCCGAGCGACTTGGGGATCATGCAGCCCGAGGGGCGCCCCCAACAAGGTAAGCTAACAACATGAAATAAAAGGGATACATGCCGCAAGGACGGACCCACGCGGCCTGGGAATAATGCAGCCTTGGGGGGTGCTCCCAACTGGAAGTGAAACTTGAAAGATGTGACCTGATGACGTTGAGGATGAAGGGGTGTTGGTGTAGTAGACTCGGTGGGCTGCGAAAGCCGATTCTCACGAGCCCCTAGGCCCGGGGACCTCGGGAGGCTCCGGAGGTGCTGGCGGCTCCCCGCAGACCATCTCCATCTCCGCCCGGGCTGCGGAACGCCTGGCCTCTTGTGCCTCCATGATGCCCCTCATGAGGCACTGGTACGTGGCAGCCGCGTTCAGCAAGCCGTAAGGCATGCGAACGTAGCTGTAGGGTTGACCTCCGCAGCGCCCCACTCGCGATGGCCAGAGGCGCTCCAGAGAGGCGACTCGGTTGAGCCCTGGTATGTCGATGTAGACGCGTAGCCGATCATCCTCGCCTGGATGGGGAGCCACTGCTGGTAGACGACGGCCGCCTTTCATGATCCTTGACTCATGTAGCTCCTGAATGGCCTTGCTGACAAACTCTTGAGGGTCTGGCTCTCCTTGCCTTACTCCTTCTTGAGGGAAACGTGCTTCGAAACACGCCTCCATGTGGTGCCCAAGCGCCTCCCTCGTGACCCTAGCCAGGTCGGTGGCCCTCCAGGGGAGAGCCCCCGAGCCCTGCCTAAGGAGGGCGCCGGGCGCGCTTTCCTATGCGATGGAAGGAGGTTCCCGCTGGGCAGGCACGGACCCAGAGGGGCCTGCCTCCTTAGGGGCCGGGCCGGACAATGTCTTCTTCTTCTTGGGGGCGGTCTCGGGACGCCTCCTTCTTCCACGATCCGGGTCTTCCAGTGACGCGGCCTGAAAGGCTCATTCCAGGGAACACACCGCGTCCTTCTCTTCACAGGGCACCGTGATGACTCCGCCACTTCCTGGCATCTTGAGGATGTTGTAGCCGTGGTGAGTTATGTCCATGAACTTGGCCAGCGCTAGGTACCCAAGGATGGCGTTGTACGGCAGGCGAATGTGTGAGCGAGGTCGAAGTCGATGAGCTCGGTGCGGTAGTTGTCGCGTACCCCGAAGGTAACAGGGAGGCGGACCTGCCCAATCGGGACCGTGGAGCCGTCGGTGATTCCGGAGAAAGGCTTCGTTAGCTGAAGCTGGCTGTAGGGCACTTGGAGATTGTTGAATGTTTCCACGGACAGGACGTTGAGCCCTGCCCCGCCATCGATGAGGGTCCTGGTGACCACTACGTTGCTGATGATTGGGGAACAAAGCATTGGGAGGACTCCGGCTGTAGCCGCACACTTGAGCTGATCTGCTGAGCTGAACGTGATGGCGCATGCCGACCACCTGAGAGGGCGCGTGGCTTCAAGCCTGGGGAGGACTGCATTCACTTCGCGGGCGAACTGCTTGAAGATGCGTTGAGAGGCTGGGGCCTGAGCCCCGCCCACGATGCAGGCGATCGCGCGCGGCTCCTGGAAGTCCCCAGCCCCCTCGTCTTGGTGGCGGTCCTCGTTTCTCCTTGGCTGCGGCGGCAGCGGAGGGAGGCCTGCGTTGCCTTGCGGGCGATCCTCGCGAGGCTGATCCCTCCAGTGTCCCTCGCGAGGCGGGTCTTGCCAGCGATCCTCGCGAGGTTGATCGTGCCACCCTTGGCGCGGGCCACGGTCTTCCCAGCGTCCTACGTTCCTTCCTCCTCCTCGACCGCAGCCCCGGTCACCGCGGTCGGGGCGACGGCCGATCCTTCCTTCCCGCACGGCTCGGAGCTCTTGACATTCGTTGGTGTTGTGGGTGTGGAGGTCGTGGTACACACAGTACCGGCTGCCCTTGGAAGGTTCGGGCTGATCTCTGCCCCGCTTGGTGTCTGGTTCTGCTGCGAGCACGGCAGCCCCCTTGCGCTTCACATCCTTGACCTTGGGCTTCTTCTCTTCTGGGTTTGCGGCAGGCAGCTCGAGGAGGGAGAGACGCCCTTCCTCAGCCCTGGCGCGCTTGGTTGCCAAGTTGAACAGCTCCAAGGAAGTGCACAGGTCTTCATGCATCGCCAGCTCCTCCTTCATCTTGACATCGCGCATGCCGTCGGAGAAGGCTGAGATGATGGCCTCCTCAGTCACCTTGGGAATCTTGAGGCGTGCGTTGTTGAAGCGCTGGATGTACTTCTGCAGGGTCTCCCCGGGTTGTTGCTTGATGCGGCGCATGTCGCTCACGGCAGGTGGCCAGTTGCGAGTACCTTGGAAGTTGGCGATGAAGCGGGTGCGCATCTCATCCCAGGAGGAGATCGTGCCTAGAGCCAGGTTCAGGAGCCAGGTGCGGGCCCCGTCCTTGAGTGCCATGGGAAACCAGTTCGCCATGACCTTCTCGTCTCCGTTGGCAGCTTCGATGCCCAGCTCGTAGAGCTGGAGGAACTCCGCAGGGTCAGCCGTGCCATCGTAACGCGGAGGCAGGTCTGGCTTGAACTTGCCGGGCCACGCGATGCTGCGTAGCTCGGTGGTGAAGGCACGGCAGCCTGCTGTGGCCACGGGAGGCCTTGGGTGATGGAGAGCTTGGTCTTGCATGTCCCCATGTGCTGCAGCTGGGTCTTGACATGCGGGAGCAGGAGCATGGTCGCGACGTGCTGGAGCAGGGAGCGCCCAGGCAGCTTCTTGCGGGCGAGGGACTTCCTGGCAGCTCTGCTCTTGCTGCGCTGGCACCTGACGGAGCGGGTTCCGCCCAGGGCCACGCGCCTTGGAGCCATGGCGCCTTCTTGAGGAGGAGGCGACCGGGGCGCCGCCGGAGCTTCGTCGCCCGTGCGGGGTGGGGTGCGGTGCAGCGGAACGGACGGCGCAGGAGAGCCCCCTGCGGTGCGGACGAGCTCGGCGACGCGGTCGAGCCATTCTTCATAGACGTCGTCGACAGGACGGTAGCGCAGGAGCTCATTTGCCGCGATGAGCGCAGCTCGAGCCTCCGTGGGTGCGCGGAGCGTGTGGGACGAAGAACCAGCTGGGGTGAGCGAGGGAGTTGCGGTGCGGCCGTCTTGCCGCACGGACGGATGCTGAGACGATGCTTGCTGCTCGTCCCCTGCTGGGCCGGTGGCGGCATTGACGGCAGGTGATGGGGAACAGCGAGGACGCCCGCCGACAGGAGCCGTCTGGGCGACGCGGGAAGCGAGAGCGGCCCGGTGCTCGGCACGGGCCCGACGAGCATCAGACATGGGCGCGATAGTCGAAGGAGAACGGGGTGGTGGAAGATGAATTCCGGCGCACCCCTACCTGGCGCGCCAAATGTCGGATTTCGGGTTCCGGCAGACCCTTGAGGTTCGAACACTGGGGTGCGCGCGGAGATTTCGCCTGCTACCTACCTGCACCCCTCCGCCTCGCTAAGATCTAAGCTATGGAACGAACAGCACGTGAGACACAGGGTTTATACTGGTTCGGGCCACCATTCTGGTGTAATACCCTACTCCAGTGTGTGGCGTGGTGGATTGCCTCTTGGGCTGATGATCATGAACAATACAAGGAAGAACAGCCTCGCGAGGGTCTGCTCTCGGCTGGGGCGATGAACTGCTGAGAGGAGTTTAGTCACCCTTCTCTCTCTCTCTCTGATTCTGATTCTCCCCTAAAACTCTCTCTCTTTCTCCCCCCTTATTGTTTTTCTCGATCTCCCTTCACCTCTCTCTTTCCCCTGTGGGTGGCTGGTCTTATTTATAGAGGCCCTGGTCCTCTTCCAAAATATCAAGCGGGAAGGGAGCCAACAATGGCGGGCTAATTTGAAGGGGGACAACTAGTACCAGCTATCCTGACAAAAGTAGTATTCGCCTGCACAAAGCTCTGGTGGTGACGCCGTCTTGGGCTCCATGATGACCTCCATCTTGCAGTCCTCCTGGTCCGCGGCTTTGCCTGATGCCTGATGCCAAATGGCAACCTTTGCCTGATGCCTCGGTACTCCGCGGCTGCGCTTGCTCTCTTTGCACCAAAGAGGAAAGGAGGACACTACGCGGGCTGGCACCCGCCTGGCGCCTTTGGTCGTCATGGCTTGCATCACAGGCACCTCGTGTGGTACCCCGCCTTGATCTCTCTGCCTCCTCGCGAGCCAGCCTGATGAGGCCGTGCCTGAGGAAGCTCCGCGTCGTCCACCCCGCGAGGCTTGGCCCCTCACGAGGGTCTTGGGTCTGTGTTGGTGAAGATGGGCCGTGTTGGGCCCCCCTTTGAGCCACGCCGCAGGCCGCAGGCAGGCAAGTCTGGGGACCCACGTTCCCAGAATGGCGACACTACGTGCTTAACTCTGAGATTGTGGTGAGCGCGTGAGCTAGGGGGGAGAGATCTTCGTGCGCACCCAGTGTTCGAATCTCAAGGGTTTTGTCGGAACCCGAAATTCGACATTTGGCATGCCAGGTAGGGGTGTGCTGAAGCCTTCCTCCCGCTGATCCACGTTCCACCGCTCCACCGCATCCATGTCAGACGCGCGTCGACCCCGTGCCGAGTGTCAGGCCGCCCTCACTGCCTGTGTCGCTCAGACAGCCCCTGTCGGCTGGCCTCCCCATCGTTCTCCATCTCCTGTTGCCAACACCGCTACCGGCCCGGCAGCAAACGAGCAGCAAGCATCATCACTGCACCCCTCCGTGTGGTGGGACGGCCGCACCGCCACCCCGTCACTGACTCCGGCCGGCTCATCATCTCACGCTCGCCGCGCACCCACGGACGGGCAGGCTGCGCTGCTCATGGCACGCGAGCCCCTGCGCTACCGCCCGGTCGATGACCTCTACGAGGACTAGTTAGACCGCATCGCCGAGCTCGTCAGTGCCGCTGGGGGCTCCCCTGCACCATCCCTCTTGCTGCCTCGCCCACCTCCAGTCGCGGGTGATGTAGCTCATGGAGTGCCTCCGCCGCCTCCGTATCAAGAAGGCGCCCTCCTGCCAAGACGCGCAGCTCATGGAGCGCCACCGCCCCTCCGTGTCAAGACGGTGTCCTTGCCCCAAGACGCGCGGTCCCGCGGTGTGATCCTCCATGCTGTGTGCCTGCGCACGAAGAAGGAAGCTGCCAAGAGGTTCCCCGGCCACAAGAAAATGCACCAGCGCTCCCGGCGCCACCATGACAAGACCGCGTGCCGCCTGCGGTGGCGGAGGGTGGACATCAAGGGCAGGGTCCGCCCCTACAGAGGGCCCGGGTGGCTACCGCAGGCTGCCGCACCTTCGCTCCGGAGCTGCGCACCATCATGTGGCCAGGCAAGTTCAAGCCGGATCTGCCTCCATGCTATGACGGCACCCCCGACCCCGCGGAGTTCCTACAGCTCAACGAACTAAGCATCGAGGCAGCCAACAGCGACGAAAAGGTCATGGCGAACTGGTTTCCCATGGCTCTCAAGGATGGCGCCCGCTCATGGCTCCTGAACCTGCCCGCGGGATCAATCTCCTCCTGCGGTGAGATGCGCAACCACTTCATCGCCAACTTCCAGGACACTCGCGACCGTCCTCCTGCCGCAGGTGACCTGCGCCGCATCAAGCAACAGCCGGGAGAGACCCTGCAGAAGTACATCCAGCGCTTCAATAGCGTTCGTCTCAAGATCCCCAAGGTGACGGACGAGGCCATAATCTCAGCGTTTTTGATGACGTCCGTGACATCAAGATGAAGGAGGAGCTCGCTATGCACAAGGAGCTATGCACGACTCTGGATCTGTTCAACATAGCAACCAAGGGTGCAAGAGCTGAGTTGTGGCGTCTCTCCCTCCTCGAGCTCCCTGCTGCCGACCCAGAGGAGAAGAAGGCCAAGGTCAAGGACGTGAAGCGCAAGGGAGTAGCCGTACTCGTGGCAGAGCCGGACACGAAGTGCGGCCGGGACCAACCTGAGTCGTCCAAGGGCAGCCGTCCGTTCCGCGCCTTCCACAACATGCACAACCACAACACCAACGATTGTCAAGACCTCAGGGCCATCTGAGATGGACGCTTCGGTCGACGCCTCGAGCGCAACGACCGAGGCTACGGCTGAGGAGGAGGACGATGTGGAGGACGGTGGGACGACCGCGGCCCCTGCCAGGAGTGGCGCGACCAGCCTTGTGAGGACCACTGGCAGGAGCAGTTTCATGAGGGCGCTTGGCGTGACCAGCCTCGTGAGGACCGCACTCAGGGCAATCCTGGCCTCCCTCCGCTGCCGCCACCGCCAAGAAGGAACGACGACCACCATCAGGACGAGGGGGCTGGGGCCTTCCAGGAACTGCGCGCCATCGCTTGCATCTTGGGTGGTGCTCAGGCCCCGGCTTCCCAGCACATCTTCAAGCAGTTCTCTCGTGAGGTGAATGCACCCCTCCTAGGCTCGAGGCCACGCGCCCGCTCAGCTGGTCCAAGTACACCATCACCTTCAGCTCGGCGGACTAGCTCAAATGCGCGGCGACTAACGACGTCCTCCTGATGCTTTGCTCACCCATCATCAGCAATGTCCAAGTCACCAGGACCCTCATCAACGGCGGCGCGGGGCTCAGTGTCCTATCCGTCGAGACGTTCAACAGCCTTCCAGTACCCTATGATCAGCTGCAGCCTACTAAGCCCTTCTCAGGATAGACCGACGGCTCCACCACCCCGATAGGGCAAGTTCGTCTCCCTGTCACCTTCGGTCAGTGCGACAACTACCACACCGAGCTCGTCAACTTCGACGTCGCCCACATCCGTCTGCCGTACAATGCCATCCTCAGGTACCCAATAAGAGCCAAATTCATTGCAGTGACCCACCATGGCTACAACGTTCTCAAGATGCCAGGAAGCGGCGGATTCATTAGAGTCCCCTGCGAAGAAAGAGATGCGGTGTGCTCCCTCGAGCGCGCCTTCCAAGCCGCAGCAATCGAAGACCCTGACAGCGAGGGCACACAGTACCCTCCAGAAGCCACCCCCAAGAAGAAGAAGCAACTACTACGCACAGGGACTAAGGGGGCGGTGTCACTAATGGTGCCGCCTCAGGATCTGCGCCCACGCCTGGGGCACCTCCCTCCCTCGCATAGGAAGGTGCAACCGGTGCCCTCCTCGGGCAGGGCTCGCGGGCTCTCTTCTGGAGGGCCTCAGACCTGGCCAACATCATGAGGGAGGCGCTCGGGCACCACGTGGAGGCGTGCTTCGCGGCACGTTTCCCTCAGGAGGGCACCGGGCGAGGAGCGCCCGGCGCTCAGGAGTTCATCGTCAAGGCCACCCAGGAGCTTCAGGAAGCAAGGGCAATACGCAGCGACAGCCGCCCACCTGGTGCAGCTCCCCATCCAGACGAGGGTGGCGAGCTGTGCGTCTGCATCGACATCTCAGGGCCCAACAGGGTCGCATCTCAGGAGCGCTTCTGGCCTTCGCGCTGGCCGATGCGAGGGTCCACCTCACAGCTATGTTTGCAAGCCGCTTGGCCTGCCGAGTGTGGCAGCCGCCTTCTAGTGCAACATACGGAGCATCTTGGCAACCCAGGACGCCAAGCATCACGTGGTCCTGGCGGAGATGGAGACGGTCCTCAGGGAGCCACCTAAGCCCCCAGAGCCTCCCGAGGCTCAGGGTCTTGGCGGCTCGTGAGGAGCGACTTCTTCAACACACGCCTTCAGCTACCCCAACACTCCTTCGACAACAAAACCAGGTGACATTTTCCAAGTTCATTCAGCTAGGAGCGCCCCTTGGGCTGCATTATTCCCAGGTCGCATGGGCCTGTCCCTGCAGCGTGTACCCTCTTGCATCTTTAGCTTACCTTACTGGGGGCGCCCCTTGGGCTGCATCATCACCAGGCCGCACGGGTTTGTCCCAGTGGCATGTATCGTTCTCACATCTATCTAAGCTAGCTGGTTCCCATGCATGACTTATTTATAGTCATCACCTCCTTAATTGTCACCCATCGTGACCGCCCGCGTCGCCGATATGCCCCATGCTCGTCCCGCAATGGGAGCTACTCATGCTGGCACGACGCTAGTGCTCGAGTCCGTCCCTGCAACGCTGACAAATCTGAGTGGTTGAGCTCTGGCTCGCAGCACGCCCGTGCACGTCACCTCACTAGACCCTCAGTGCCTTCATCTTCTTGCAGAGCGACTTGTGGCAGACCGGCAATCGTAGTGGAAATTTGTGTCGCTCCTCACGCTAACCTGCAGGAACCTCCTGAGGACAACAGCAGGCAGTACCGCGGGCTCCCTCTTCTCCCTTGCAATTCGCTTGTGCGTTAAAAGGGGGGCTCCTGAGCATCACGACTTAGGAGCTCTTACTGGCTCTCCAGCCCTCACCCCCTGGCCATGACCACGGCACCGCTAGCTGGCATACCAGCGGCGGCTGACCTCGCTCAAGGGCCGGGACCTGAGGACGTAGAGCACATAGAAGAGCATGGAGAAGATAGGAAGGCTCGCATGGGCCTATCCTAGCTACACTATGGCCGTCGACGCGCAAGCCTAGTGCTGCACAAGGAATCAACTCTGGACTACCAAGCTAAGTTTCACATCCGGGTCGGCCGAGCGCTACGACATATGATTCCCACCTCTCGCGGCCATGTTGTGGTGACGTCGCCTCCCTTTCCCACCTTTAGGTAGCTGCTTGCGCGCTAAAGGGGACCTCTTGAGCATCGCACCTCAGGAGCTCTTGCTGGACCTCGAGCCGCTCACCTCCTGGCTTTGACCACAGCATCGCGACCTGGCATACCAGTGATGGCTGCAGCCTGCCTGGGGACCGGGACCTGTCGGCGTAGAGCACCAAGCTGCCGCCGGGTAGGAAAGGGGAGACCGAGCCGAAATAGGACATGTGTTCGCAAATTTTCATAATGAGGATAATATCAACAAAAGACATTACAGACCCTTTACACGCCCCCGCTGGGTCCATCTTGTTTCCTCGCAGGGAACAAAAGAAGGTAGTTTCTAGGGGGCCTATCTACACGTGCCAGCGTGGTCGATGCCGTCATCAACAGTGGGCTACGGGAGTTCGGCACCAACCTCATCCAAATCAGCAGCGGCCGGACGCTGCGGCCGCACTCCGGGCACGGCGGGAGCTCGGGGGCACGTAGCTGTCGTCGCTCATCTCCGGAGTCTCATCGGGCTCGGGAGAATCGCTAGACCACTAGGAGTCGCTGCTACTGCTGGAGGAGCTACTGGCGAAGCCAGCGGCAGGCTCAGCGTTGGTCGTTGCGCCGCCTCGATAACCCCCTCCTCGACAGCACTCCAGGCGGCGGCCTTCCTCGTCGAAGACTTTGAAGAGCACTGTGGAGGCATTTTCGTACTCAAAATGGATGGCGAGGGCGCCTTCCGCATGGCAGACTCGAGCAACCTCGCCCCAGCCACAAGTCATGAAAATCTTTCCTAGGGAGAGGGCTTCAACCTTCACTCCAGTTGCCGGGGCGTCACAGTCGGCGTGCTGCAGCCAAAGCTCGAGGGGGGCCCTCGGCGGCATCTCGGGGAGAAGAAGTGCGGAAAGCGAATCCAAGTGCGCGGAGGCATCACCGCCCACATCATGAGTTCGCGCGAGGAGTACGTGGTGTGGGCTCCTAGGGCAACGGCGTGCGTCACCACGGCGCGGCGACCACGGCCACGGGGTGGGCGCTGCCGCTTGCTGCCTCTCCCTCCGGAGCCCTCGGCTGGGGCGTATAGAGGCAGCGGATACCTGGGAGGTGGCCGCTCGCACCAAGGCGTCGACATCTCCGGCCTCACGACTATGTCGCGGTGGTGGGCCAGCCTCTTCTTTAGTGGAAGTGGCCCGGCCTCGTCACGGGGGGTTTTTCCCTTCTCTGCGGCCGAGAACCTCCATATCGGTGCCATGAGTGTCGCTGCTAGCGATGAAGCAAGGGAGAAGAAGCAAACGGAGCAGGAAGGGATGAGCGACGGGGGCTCCGCCCCCTCCTCATTTATAGCGGGAGAAGACCAACCGGCGATCCCCACGATCACAGGTAATGATGATTTTACTTTGCATTCAGCACGGACTCGTCAAGTCGAGAAGTTGCCAAGGCAGCATGGGGAAGCGGAGATGCCCACGTCCCATCAATCGCCACACGTCAACCAAGGCCGCAGGCTGTTGGGGCCTGCGGTGCTCTGCACTGGCCCCATGGCTTCTCCTCGAAGCCAAGTCCGAGCACGCCTTGGGCCCGGGGGCTACTGTCGGCATCCTGGGAACGGGGGTCCCCAGACTTGCCTGCCTGCGGCCCACGACGTGGCTCCACCAACAGCCTGGTACGACCCATCTTCACCAGCAAAACACCCAAGACCCTCGCGAGGGGCCAAGCCTCGCGAGGCGGACGATGCAAGACCTCCTCGAGGGCGTCCTCACCAGGCTGGCTCGCAAGGGGCGGAGAGATCAAGGCAAGGGGCACCTCGCGAGGTTCCTGTGACACAAGCCATGACGACCAAGGCCAGGCGGGCGCCAGCATGCAATATCCTCGCTTCCTCTTTGGTGTTAAATAGGCAAGCGCAGGCGAGGAGTCCCGAGGCATCGGGCAAACATTTTCATATTAGTGCAACGAGACCAAGACCAGCAGGACGGCAGGACGAATGTCACCGTGGATCCCAGGACGGCGTCACCACCGGAGCCTTTGGCAGGCGAAGACCACCTTTATTCAGGAAAACTTATACTAGTTGTCTCCCTTCAAATTTGGATGTTGTGGCATCCCTTCCCGCCAGCATTTGGGAAGAGGACCAGGGCCTCTATAATTAGGGCTAGCCAGCACCATAGCAAAAAAACACATTCAGTCCACCCTCAAACACACTAGCTCATCGAGCTCAAGAACACCTCTCCTTAGGAGACTGTTTTTCCCTTGTAATCGTTCATCCTCGGCCCAAGAGGCAATCCACCACACCACACTGGAGTAGGGTATTACACCACAACGGTGGCCCGAACCAGTATAAACCCTATGTCCTTTGTTTTGCGAGTTCGACGTGCTTAGCTCTGAGATTGTGGTGAGGGCGTGAGCTAGGGGGAGAGATCTTCGTGCGCACCTCAGTGTTGAAACTCAAGGGTTTTGCCGGAACCCGAAATCCGACAATGATCCAAGCAAAACACATATCATGTGATGAATAAAATATAGCCTCAAGTAAAATTACAGATAGACGAAGACGACAGAGGGGATGCCTTCTGGGGAATCCCCAAGCTTAGGCTCTTGGTTGTCCTTGAATATTACCTTGGGGTGCCTTGGGCATCCTGAAGCTTAGGCTCTTGCCACTCCTTATTCCATAGTCCATCAAATCCTTACCCAAAACTTTAAAACTTCACAACACAAAACTCAACAGAAAATCTCACGAGATCCATTAGTATATGAAAATAAATCACCACTTTTGGTACTGCTATGAACTCATTCTTTATTTATATTGGTATAATATCTACTCTATTCAAACTTCACTATGGTTCATATCCCCCGATACTACCCATAGATTCATCAGAATAACCAAACAACACATAGAAAACAGAATCTGTCAAAATCAGAACAGTTTGTAGTAATCTGTAACTCTCTAATACTTCTGTAACTCCAAAAATTCTTAAAACTTAGGACAACCTGGGAAATTTGTATATTAATCTTCTACAAAAAGAATCAGTATTTTATCATGCTTTTGTTAAAAATGAGAATTATGTTCCTGGGCGCAAAAGTTTCTATTTTTCAGCAAGATCAAATCAACTACCACCGTAAGCCATCCCAAAGGCCTTACTTGGCACAAACACTAACTAAAACACAAAAACACATCTAACCAGAGGCTAGATGAATTACTTATTGGAAAATAGAACCAAAAAAGCAAGAACAAAAGTCAAATTGGGTTGCCTCCCAACAATCGCTATTGTTTAACGCCCCTAGCTAGGTACAAAAACATAGATATAAGCATTGTCATCTTTGGTATGCAATCAATAAGTAGCTCTCATAATAGATTCATCGGAAACTTAATTTTCTTTCTAGGGAAGTGTCCCATGCCCTTCCTTAACAGAAATTGAAATCTAATGTTTCCTTCTTTCATATCAATAATTGCACCAATCGTTCTAAGGAAAGGTCTACCAAGAATAATAGGACATGTAGGATTGCAATCTGTATCAAGAACAATGAAATCTATGGGCACATAATTCCTATTTTCAACAATAAGAATATAATTAATTCTTCCCATAGGTTTCTTAATAGTGGAATCCGCAAGATACAAATTTAAAGAACAATCATCAAATGCACGGAAACCTAACACATCACATAAAGTTTCCGGAATCGTGGAAACGGTAGCACCCAAATCACACAAAGAATGGCAACCATAATATTTAATCTTAGTCTTAATAGTAGGTTTCCACTCAAAAGCTTTCTACGGATAGAAACTTCCAACTCAAGTTTTTCTTCAAAAGATTTCATCATAGCATCAACGATATGTTTAGTAAAAGCTTTATTTTGATTATAAGCATGAGGAGAATTCAACATGGATTGACACAAGGAATTACAACCTATTAAAGGACAATTAACATAATTAAATTAATTGAAATCCAAAAGAGTGGGTTCATCACTACTTAAATTTTGACCTTTCCAATCCCACTTTTATCAATTTTTGCATCAAGATCTATAAACTCTGAATCATTGGGATGCCTTCTAGCTAAAGTTGACTCATCACCAGTCCCATCTTTATCAATTTATTTTAGAAAACAAAGATTCAATAGGATTCAGATCAATCACTTTAAGATCTTCATCATTATGTTCACAAAAACTAGAAGAACACTCTTTTACAAACCAATCTTGCTTAGCACGCATACTGGCAGTTCTTTCTTTACATTCATCAATGGAAATTCTCATGGATTTAAGAGACTCATTAATATCATGCTTGGGTGACATAGATCTAATTTTCAAAGAATCAATCTCAAGAGAAATTCTATCAATGTTCCTAGCCAAATCATCAATCTTAAGCAATTTTTCTTCAACCAAAGCATTGAAATTCTTTTGCGAACTCATAAACTCTTTAATACTATTCTCAAGATCAGAGGGTATCTTATTATAATTTCCATAAGAATTGTTGTAGGAATTACTAGGGAACAACCTAGGATTGAAATTACCACTATACACGTTATTACCAAAATTCTTCCTACCAACAAAATTCACATCCATAGATTCATTGTTATTCTCAATCAAAGTAGACAAAGAAATATCATTAGGATCAATAGGAGCACTCTTGCTAGCAAATAATTTCATAAGTTCATCCGTCTTTCCACTCAAAATATTAATTTCTTCAATCTCATGCACTTTTTACTAGTGGAAGATCTTTCGGTATGCCATTGAGAATAATTAACCATAATATTATATAGGAGTTTAGTAGCTTATCCTAAAGTAATTTTCATAAAAGTACCTCCCGCGGCCGAATCTAGAAGATTTCTAGAAGCAATTCAATCCGGCATAAAAAAAATGTATGATCATCCACAAATTTAAATCATGAGTAGGGCAATTCCGTATCATCAATTTCATCCTCTCCCAAGATTGTGCAACATGTTCATGATCAAGTTGCTTAAAATTCATAATATCCTTCCTAAGGGAGATGATCTTAGCGGGTACTTTGAAATAAAAGCATCTTTACACTTATTCCATGAATCAATACTATTCCTAGGCAAAGATGAAAACCAAGTTTTAGCACGATCTCGTAGTGAGAATGGAAATAGCTTCAATCTAACAATATCATTATCCACATCTTTCTTTTTTTGCATATCACACAACTCAACAAAATTATTTAGATGGGATGCGACATCTCCACTAGGAAGGCTGGAAAATTGATCTTTCATAACAAGACACAGGAAAGCTGCATTAATTTCATAAGATTTCCGCACTAGTGGTGGGAGCAATCGGAGTACTAATGAAATCATTATTATTAGTATTGGAAAAGTCACACAATTTGGTATTCTCTTGATCCATCATGACAAAGCTAGCAATCTAACACACGAGCAAACGAAAAGACAAATGGAAGAAGGGCGAAGAAAAGGGAAAATCTTTTCGAATATCGTTTTTGAAGTGGGGGGGAGGAAAACAAGAGGCGAATGGAGAATAACGTAATGTAAGAGATGAGAGTATATGATGGGTACTTGGTAGGCTTGGCGTAGATCTCCCCTGCAACGGTGCTATTGTCTGCATTCTGGGAACGGGGGTCCCCAGACTTGCCTGCCTGCGGCCTGCGGTGTGGCTCAGGCAGGGGCCCAGCGCGGCCCATCTTCATCAGCCCAAGCTCAAGACCCTCGCGAGGAGCCAAGCCTCGCGGGGCGGACGACAGGAAGCTTCCTCAAGTGCGGCCTCATCAGGAAGGCTCGCGAGGAGGCGGAGAGATCAATGCAAGGGTACCTCGCGAGGATCCCATGACGCAAGCCATGACGATCAAGGCCAGGCGGGCGCCAGACGGGCACCGACTTGCGCAGGGTCCTTGTTTCCCCTTTGGTGCAAAGGGGGCAAGCACAGGCCAAGGTATCAGGCAAAGATTACCAATCCGGTGCAACGAGACCAAGACCAGCCGGACGGCCGGACGGAGGTCACCGTGGAGCCCAAGACGGTGTCATCACCAGTGCTTTTGGCAGACGAAGACCACCTTTGTTCAGGATAACTTGTACTAGATGTTCCCCTTCAAAATGGCCAATTATTGGTGCCCTTCCCACTCAATTATTCGGGGAGAGGCCTAGGGCCTCTATAAATAGAGCTAGCCTCCACAAAGGAAGGGGGAGAGAAGAACCTAGTAGAGACTAAGTAGAACACACCGCACCAGCTCAAGAACACCCCTCGTGAGACTGTTCTTCCCTTGTACTGTCCATCATCAGCCCAGAGGCAATCCACCACACCACACACTGGAGTAGGGTATTACACCACAACAGTGGCCCGAACCAGTATAAACCTCGTGTCTCTTGTGTTGTTCATCATTTTCATCTTAGTTTGCACGAGAGGATCGGACGTAGATCGGTAGGGGAGAGATCTCCGCGCGCACCCCGGTGTTCGAACCTCAAGGGTCTGCCGGAACCTGAAATCCGACAGCCATAAATTCTTCCTACTACTTCATGAGCTTGTGTTGGTTTTTCCCTTGAAGACGAAAGGGTGATGCAGCACAGTAGAGATAAGTATTTACCTCAATTAATAGCTAAGGTATCAATCCAGTAGGAGAAACACCCAAGTCCCCAACAGATGCACCTGCACAAACAATCAAACACTTGCACCCAACGCGATAAAGGTGTTGTCAATCCCTTCACGGTCACTTGCAAAGGTGAGATCTGATAAAGATAAATAAAACTAAACAAAAGATAATTTTTTTGGGTTTTTTGGTTTATAGATATGAAAATAAAAGATTGCAAGAATAGTAAATCGGAAACTAATATGATGGAAAATAGACCCCGGGGCCGTAGGTTTCACTAGAGGCTTCTCTCATGAAGGCAAATAATATGGTGGGTGAACAAATTACTGTCGAACAATTGATAGAAAAGCGCAAAGTTATGATGATATCCAAGGCAATGGTTATGCAATATAGGCATCACGTCCATGTCAAGTAGACCGACTCCTGCCTGCATCTACTACTATTACTCCACACATCGACCGACTCCTGCCTGCATCTAGAGTATTAAGTTCAAGAGAACAGAGTAACGCTTTAAGTAAGATGACATGATGTAGAGGGATAAACTCAAGCAATATGATGAAAACCCATCTTTTTATCCTCGATGGCAACACGTCAATACGTGTCTCGCTACCCCTACTTTTTATTGGGTGAAATCACGCAAGATTGAACCCAACGCTAAGCACCTCTCCCATTGCAAGAAAAAACAATCTAGTTGGCCAAACCAAACCGTTAATTCGAAGAGAAATACAAAGATATCAAATCATGCATGTAAGAATTCAGAGAAGATTCAAATAATATTCATAGATAAGCTGATCATAAATCCACAATTCATTCGATCTCGAGAAACACACCAGAAAAGAAGATTACATCAGATGGATCTCCAAGAACATTGAGGAGAACATGGTATTGAGAATCAAAGAGAGAGAAGAAGCCATCTAGCTACTAGCTATGGACCCGTAGGTCTGTGGTAAACTACTCACGCTTCATCGGAAGGGCAATAGAGTTGATGTAGATGCCCTCCATGATCGTATCCCCCTACGACAGTATGCCGGAAAATGCCCCAAGATGAGTTCTCACGGGAACAAAAGGTTGCGGCGGTGGAAAAGTGTTTTCGTGGACACATCGTTTGGGGCTTTAGTGGAAACCCCAGCTGGATTTCCTTGTGGATGGAACCCAAATAGGTGATAAACCTGGACTAGAGACTTGTGTGGTTAGTCATGTCGTGGTCTACACCCTCGCTGGGCTTCCGCTTGAAGGTTGCCGAGTGCATGTCGTGTAAATGGTGATGAGTGGTGGGAGCATGCATGAAGAAGTACACCCATGCAGGTTTTTAAATGATCTATTCAAATAGCTGCATCCGCGGATATGGACCACTTGGAACGCTTACATTGTTCGTAGATAACTAGAAGTGGACATGGACCACATGTTAACCCAATGTCTTGGTCCTTAAAGGAGGTGTCAATGCAGCGAATGAGGCAATTGGACTATGTGGTATTACCACTCCCACTTAGCCATAGGATTTGACGATGGGGTTGTAAGATAGCCCCTGGTGCGGATGCAGCTATCGAACTTAGGTGCCTTTAGACGCTTGACTGAAAAAATGGTCAGCCCTTCATGTAATATGGTAGAAATCGCTAGAGATTTAGTAAGTCACCGAGTTACTGACCAGCTCTCACTACATCACGACAGTCAGTTTTCGGCTTTCTCTACTAAGGTGCTTAACCGGGCCAGCCGGAAACACAATCGCAGTAGTTCTCCCTTTACTACCTTAGCTGAAAACGGAAGGTAAGGTAGCAAGCACACGAGCCGGGAAACCCAACTATTGACCAAAGATGTGATTCAGAGCCGATGCATATAATGCAGTATTTAGGACGTCGAAGTATACTCTGAGAGTGTTCGGACTTTCTATTGCTAAAGATATGTATATGGCTTGAATAGAGCCCCTAGCGATTTAGGTTGTACCAAGGTGTATATGCCAATTTGAACACAAAGTGGGAAAACAGAGAAAAAGGGGCCAATACCAAACAAGGCTGGGTGAAAATGTTTCCGTTATAATCTGATTAGTACGTCAAAACGAATTTTTATAGAAGGTGACATAAGTATCATGGCTATTTTACATGCCGAGAACAAGGGAAAGCTGTATACAGGTCCTAAATTTGAAAATATGATCTAGAAGATCCTTTGGACATTCTGCCGCATGTCTGCACCGCTTTTCACCTTGGTGTAGGATCCTTTGAGAGGATCAACAACCGAGTATGTATAAGGCGCCTAGAAGGGGGCCTTGTTAGCTCCAAAAATTGATGTGGCCTATAAAGTGTTGGAAATATGCCCTAGAGGCAATAATAAAATGGTTATTATTATATTTCTTTGTTCATGATAATCGTCTATTGTTCATGCTATAATTGTGTTATCCGGAAATCGTAATACATGTGTGAATACATAGACCACAACACGTCCCTAGTGAGCCTCTAGTTGACTAGCTCGTTGATCAAAAGATAGTCATAGTTTCCTGACTATGGACATTGGATGTCATTGATAACGGGATCACATCATTAGGAGAATGATGTGATGGACAAAACCCAATCCTAAGCATAGCTCAAAGATCGTGTAGTTCGTTTGCTATAGCTTTTCCGAATGTCAAGTATCATTTCCTTAGACCATGAGATTGTGCAACTCTTGGATACCGTAGGAGTGCTTTGGGTGTGCCAAACGTCACAACATAACTGGGTGACAATAAAGGTACATTACAGGTATCTCCAAAAGTGTCTGTTGGGTTGGCACGAATTGAGACTGGGATTTGTCACTCCGTATGACGGAGAGGTATCTCTAGGCCCACTCGGTAATGCATCATCATAATGATCTCAATGTGACCAAGTGGTTGATCACGGGATCGTGCATTACGGTACGAGTAAAGTGACTTGCCGGTAACGAGATTGAACGAGGTATTGGGATACAGACGATCGAGTCTGGGGCAAGTAACGTACCGATTGACAAAGGGAATTGTATACGGATTGATTGAATCCTCGACATCATGGTTCATCCAATGAGCTTATCGAGGATCATGTGGGAGCCAACATGGGTATCCAGATCCTGCTATTGGTTATTGACCGGAGAGTCGTCTCGGTCATGTTTGCGTGCCTCCCGAACCCGTAGGGTCTACACACTTAAGGTTCGGTGACGCTAGGGTTGTTGAGATATTAGTATACGGTAACCCGAAAGTTGTTCGAAGTCCTGGATGAGATCCCGGACATCACGAGGAGTTCCGAAATGGTCTGCAGGTGAAGATTTATATATAGGAAGTCAAGTTTCGGCCATCGAGAAAGTTTCGGGGGTAATCGGTATTGTACCGGGACCACCGGAAGGGTCCCGGGGGTCCACCGGGTGGGGCCACCTATCCTGGAGGGCCCCATGGGCTGAAGTGGGAGGGGAAACAGCCCCTAGTGGTCTGGTGCGCCCCCCCATGGGCCTCCACCCGCGCCTAGGGTTGGAAACCCTAGGGGTGGGGGACGCCCCACTTGCCTTGGGGGGCAAGCCACCCCCTTGGCCGCCCCCCCCCCTTGGAGATGGCATCTCCTAGGGCCGGCGCCCCCCTAGGGGTCCTATAAATAGTGGGGGGAGGGAGGGTAGCCGCACAGTAGCCCCTGGCCTCTCCCTCTCCCTCCCGTGACACTCCTCCCTCTCCTTGTGCTTGGCGAAGCCCTGCCGAGATCACTGTTGCTTCCATCACCATGCCATCGTGCTGCTGGATCTTCATCAACCTCTCCTTCCCCCTTGCTGGATCAAGTTGGAGGAGACGTCTTCCCAACCGTACGTGTGCTGAACACGGAGGTGCCGTCGGTTCGGTGCTAGGTCATCGGTGATTTGGATCACGACGAGTACGACTCCATCAACCCCATTCTCTTGAACGCTTCCGCGCGCGATCTACAAGGGTATGTAGATGCACTCCTTTCTCCCTCGTTGCTAGATGAATCCATAGATTGATCTTGGTGATGCGTAGAAAATTTTAAAATTCTGCTACGTTCCCCAACAGTGGCATCATGAGCTAGGTCTATGCGTAGTTTCTATGCACGAGTAGAACACAAAGCAGTTGTGGGCGTCGATATTGTCAATTTGCTTGCCGTTACTAGTCTTATCTTGATTCGGCGGCATCGTGGGATGAAGCGGCCCGGACCGACCTTACACATATGCTTACGTGAGACTGGTTCCACCGATTGACATGCACTAGTTGCATAAGGTGGCTGGCGGGTGTCTGTCTCTCCCACTTTAGTCGGATCGGATTCGATGAAAAGGGTCCTTATGAAGGGTAAATAGAAATTGGCATATCACGTTGAGGTTTTTGCGTAGGTAAGAAACGTTCTTGCTAGAAACCTATAGAAGCCACGTAAAAACTTGCAACAACAATTAGAGGACGTCTAACTTGTTTTTGCAACATGTGTCGTGTGATGTGATAAGGCCAAAAGGATATGATGAATGATATATGTGATGTATGAGATTGATCATGTTCTTGTAATAGGAATCACGACTTGCATGTCGATGAGTATGACAACCGGCAGGAGCCATAGGAGTTGTCTTTATTTATTTATGACCTGCGTGTCAACATAAATGTCATGTAATTACTTTACTTTATTGCTAAAGCATTAGCCATAGTAGTAGAAATAATAGATGACGAGACAACTTCAAGAAGACACGATGATGGAGATCATGGTGTCATGCCGGTGACAACGATGATCATGAGGCCCCAAAGATGGAGATCAAAAGGAGCAAATGATATTGGCCATATCATGTCACTATTTGATTGCATGTGATGTTTATCATGTTTTACATCTTATTTGCTTAGAACGACGGTAGCTTAAATAAGATGATGCCTCGTAATAATTTCAAGAAAGTGTTCCCCCTAACTGTGCACCATTGCGAAGGTTCGTTGTTTCGAAGCACCACGTGATGATCGAGTGTGATAGATTCTAATGTTCGAATACAACGGGTGTAAGCCAGATTTACACACGCAATACACTTAGGTTGACTTGACGAGCCTAGCATGTACAGACATGGCCTCAGAACACGGAAGACCGAAAGGTCAAGCATGAGTCGTATAGAAGATACGATCAACATGAAGATGTTCACCGATGTTGACTAGTCCGTCTCACGTGATGATCGGACACGGCCTAGTTAACTCGGATCATGTTTCACTTAGATGACTAGAGGGATGTCTATCTGAGTCGGAGTTCATTGAATAATTTTATTAGATGAACTTAATTATCATGAACTTAGTCTAAAATCTTTACAATATGTCTTGTAGATCAAATGGCCCATGTTGTCCTCAACTTCAACGCGTTCCTAGAGAAAACCAAGCTGAAAGATGATTGTAGAAACTATACGGACTGGGTCCGGAACCTGAGGATCATCCTCATAGCTGCCAAGAAAGATTATGTCCTAGAAGCACCGCTAGGTGACGCACCCATCCCAGAGAACCAAGACGTTATGAACGCTTGGCAGTCACGTGCTGATGATTACTCCCTCGTTCAGTGCGGCATGCTTTACAGCTTAGAACTGGGGCTCCAAAAGCGTTTTGAGAGACACAGAGCATATGAGATGTTCGAAGAGCTGAAAATGGTTTTCCAAGATCATGCCCGGGTCGAGAGATATGAAGTCTCCGACAAGTTCTTCAGCTGTAAGATGGAGGAAAATAGTTCTGTCAGTGAGCACATACTCAAAATGTCTAGGTTGCATAACCGCTTGACTCAGCTGGGAGTTAATCTCCCGGATGACACGGTCATTGACAGAATCCTTCATTCGCTTCCACCGAGCTACAAGAGCTTTGTGATGAACTTCAGTATGCAGGGGATGGAAAAGACCATTCCTGAGGTATATTCAATGCTGAAATCAGCAGAGGTGGAAATCAAAAAGGAACATCAAGTGTTGATGGTGAATAAAACCACTAAGTTCAAGAAAGGCAAGGGTAAGAAGAACTTCAAGAAGGACGGCAAGGGAGTTGCCGCGCCCGGTAAGCAAGCTGCCGGGAAGAAGTCAAAGAATGGACCCAAGCCTGAGACTGAGTGTTTTTATTGCAAGGGAAGTGGTCACTGGAAGCGGAACTGCCCCAAATACTTAGCGGACAAGAAGGCCGACAACACTAAAGGTATATGTGATATACATGTAATTGATGTGTACCTTATTAGTACTCGTAGTAGCTCCTGGGTATTTGATACGGTGCGGTTGCTCACATTTGTAACTCAAAACAGGAGTTGCGGAATAAGCGGAGACTGGCGAAGGACGAGGTGACGATGCGCGTCGGGAATGGTTCCAAGGTCGATGTGATCGCCGTCGGCACGCTACCTCTACATTTACCTATGGGATTAGTTTTAAACCTTAATAATTGTTAGTTTGTGCCAGCTTTGAGCATGAACATTGTATCAGGATCTCGTTTAATTCGAGATGGCAACTCATTTAAATCCGAGAATAATGGTTGTTCTATTTATATGAGAGATATGTTTTATGGTCATGCTCCATTGGTGAATGGTTTATTCTTAATGAATCTCGAGCGTAATGTTACACATATTCATAGTGTGACTACCAAAAGATGTAAGGTTGATAATGATAGTCCCACATACTTGTGGCACTGCCGCCTTGGTCACATAGGTGTCAAACGCATGAAGAACCTCCATGCAGATGGACTTTTGGAGTCTCTTGATTACGAATCATTTGACACGTGCGAACCATGCCTCATGGGTAAAATGACCAAGACTCCGTTCTCAGGAATGATGGAGCGAGCAACCAACTTATTGGAAATCATACATACTGATGTGTGCGGTCCAATGAGTGTTGAGGCTCGTGGTGGCTATCGTTATGTTCTCACCCTCACTGATGACTTGAGTAGATATGGGTATGTCTACTTAATGAAACACAAGTCTGAGACCTTTGAAAAGTTCAAGGAATTTCAGAGTGAGGTTGAGAATAACCATGACAGGAAAATCAAGTTCTTGCGATCAGATCGTGGGGGAGAATACTTGAGTCACGAATTTGGCACACACTTAAGAAAATGTGGAATAGTTTCACAACTGACGCCGCCTAGAACACCTCAGCGTAATGGTGTGTCCGAACGTCATAATCGCACTCTATTGGATATGGTGCGATCTATGATGTCTCTTACCGATTTACCGCTGTCATTTTGGGGCTATTCTTTAGAGACTGCCGCATTCACTTTAAATAGGGCTCCGTCGAAATCCGTTGAGACGACACCATATGAATTATGGTTTGGGAAGAAACCTAAGTTGTCGTTTCTGAAAGTTTGGGGATGCGATGCTTATGTCAAGAAACTTCAACCTGAAAAGCTCGAACCCAAATCGGAAAAATGCATCTTCATAGGATACCCTAAAGAAACTATTGGGTATACCTTCTACCTCAGATCCGAAGGCAAGATATTTGTTGCCAAGAATGGATCCTTTCTAGAGAAAGAGTTTCTCTCGAAAGAAATAAGTGGGAGGAAAGTAGAACTTGATGAAGTATTACCTCTTGAACCGGTAAGTGGAGCAGCTCAAGAAAATGTTCCTGAGGTGCCTGCACCGACTAGAGAGGAAGTTAATGATGATGATCATGAAACTTCAGATCAAGTTGCTACTGAACTTCGTAGGTCCACGAGGACACGTTCCGCACCAGAGTGGTACGGCAACCCTGTCTTGGAAATCATGTTGTTAGACAACGGTGAACCTTCGAACTATGAAGAAGCGATGGCGGACCCGGATTCCGACAAATGGCTGGAAGCCATGAAATCCGAGATAGGATCCATGTATGAAAACGAAGTATGGACTTTGACTGACTTGCCCGATGATCGGCGAGCCATAGAAAATAAATGGATCTTTAAGAAGAAGACAGACGCGGATGGCAACGTAACCATCTATAAAGCTCGGCTTGTCACTAAGGGTTATCGACAAGTTCAAGGGGTTGACTACGATGAGACTTTTTCACCCGTAGCGAAGCTGAAGTCCGTCCGAATCATGTTAGCAATTGCCACATTCTATGATTATGAGATATGGCAAATGGACGTCAAAACGGCATTCCTTAATGGTTTCCTTAAGGAAGAATTGTATATGATGCAGCCGGAGGGTTTTGTCGATCCTGAGAATGCTGACAAGGTGTGCAAGCTCCAACGCTCGATTTATGGGCTGGTGCAAGCATCTCGGAGTTGGAACACTCATTTTGATGAGATGATCAAAGCGTTTGGGTTTACGCAGACTTATGGAGAAGCCTGCATTTACAAGAAAGTGAGTGGGAGCTCTGTAGCATTTCTCATATTGTATGTGGATGACATACTGTTGATGGGAAATGATATAAAATTCTTGGAAAGCATAAAGGCCTACTTGAACAAGTGTTTTTCAATGAAGGATCTTGGAGAAGCTGCTTATATATTAGGCATCAAGATCTATAGAGATAGATCGAGACGCCTTATTGGTCTTTCACAGAGTACGTACCTTGACAAGATATTGAAGAAGTTCAAAATGGATCAGTCAAAGAAGGGGTTCTTTCCTGTATTGCAAGGTACAAGATTGAGCACGGCTCAATGCCCAACCATGGCAGAAGATAGAGAAAAGATGAGTGTCGTCCCCTATGCCTGGGCCATAGGGTCTATCATGTATGCTATGTTGTGTACCAGACCTGATGTAAACCTTGCCGTAAGTTTGGTAGGAAGGTACCAAAGTAATCCTGGCATGGAACACTGGACAGCGGTCAAGAATATCCTGAAGTACCTGAAAAGGACTAAGGATATGTTTCTCGTTTATGGAGGTGACGGAGAGCTCGTCGTAAAGGGTTACGTCGATGCTAGCTTCGACACAGATCTGGATGACTCTAAGTCACAAACCGGATACATGTATATTTTGTATGGTGGGGCAGTAAGCTGGTGCAGTTGCAAGCAAAGCGTTGTGGCGGGATCTACATGTGAAGCGGAGTACATGGCAGCCTCGGAGGCAGCACAAGAAGCAGTATGGGTGAAGGAGTTCATTACCGACCTAGGAGTCATACCCAATGCGTCGGGCCCGATGACTCTCTTTTGTGACAACACTGGAGCTATTGCCCTTGCCAAGGAGCCCAGGTTTCACAGGAAGACCAGGCATATCAAGCGTCGCTTCAACTCCATTCATGAAAGTGTTCAAAATGGAGACATAGAGATTTGTAAAGTACATACGGACCTGAATGTGGCAGATCCGTTGACTAAACCTCTCCCTAGAGCAAAACATGAACAACACCAGAACTGCATGGGTGTTTGATTCATCACAGTGTAACTAGACTATTGACTCTAGTGCAAGTGGGAGACTGTTGGAAATATGCCCTAGAGGTAATAATAAAATGGTTGTTATTATATTTCTTTGTTCATGATAATCGTCTATTGTTCATGCTATAATTGTGTTATTCGGAAATCGTAATACATGTGTGAATACATAGACCACAACACGTCCCTAGTGAGCCTCTAGTTGACTAGCTCGTTGATCAAAACATAGTCATGGTTTCCTGACTATGGACATTGGATGTCATTGATAACGGGAACACATCATTAGAAGAATGATGTGATGGACAAGACCCAATCCTAAGCATAGCTCAAAGATCATGTAGTTTGTTTGCTATAGCTTTTCCGAATGTCAAGTATCATTTCCTTAGACCATGAGATTGTGCAACTCCCGGATACCGTAGGAGTGCTTTGGGTGTGCGAAACGTCACAACGTAACTGGGTGACTATAAAGGTACACTACAGGTATCTCTGAAAGTGTGTTGGGTTGGCACGAATCGAGACTGGGATTTGTCACTCCGTATGACGGAGAGGTATCTTTGGGCCCACTCGGTAATGAATCATCATAATGAGCTCAATGTGACCAAGTGGTTGATCACGGGATCATGCATTACGGTACGAGTAAAGTGACTTGCCGGTAACGAGATTGAACGAGGTATTGGGATACCAACAATCGAGTCTTGGGCAAGTAAGGTACCGATTGACAAAGGGAATTGTATATGGATTGATTGAATCCTCGACATCGTGGTTCATCCGATGAGATCATCGAGGAGCATGTGGGAGCCAACATGGGTATCCAGATCCTGCTATTGGTTATTGACCGGAGAGTCGTCTCGGTCATGTCTGCGTGTCTCCCGAACCCGTAGGGTCTACACACTTAAGGTTCGGTGACGCTAGGGTTGTTGAGATATTAGTATACGGTAACCCGAAAGTTGTTTGGAGTCCCAGATGAGATCCCGGACGTGACGAGGAGTTCCGGAATGGTCCGGAGGTGAAGATTTATATATAGGAAGTCAAGTTTCGGCCATCGGGAAAGTTTCGGGGGTAATCGGTATTGTAGAGGGACCACCGGAAGGGTCCCGGGGGTCCACCGAGTGGGGCCACCTATCCCGAATGGCCCCATGGGCTGAAGTGGGAGGGGAACCAGCCCCTAGTGGGCTGGTGCGCCCCCCATGGGCCTCCCCCTACGCCTAGGGTTGGAAACCCTAGGGGTGGGGGCGCCCCACTTGCCTTGGGGGGCAAGCCACCCGCTTGGCCGCCGCCCCCCATTGGAGATGGAATCTCCTAGGGCCGACGCCCCCCTAGGGGTCCTATAAATAGTGGGGGGAGGGAGGGCAGTGGCACCCTAGCCCCTGGCTTCTCCCTCTCCCTCCCGTGACACTCCTTCCTCTCCCTGTGCTTGGCGAAGCCCTGCCGAGATCACCGCTGCTTCCATCACCATGCTGTCGTGCTGCTGGATCTTCATCAACCTCTCCTTCCCCCTTGATGGAACAAGTTGGAGGAGACGTCTTCCCAACCGTACGTGTGTTGAACACGGAGCTACCGTCCGTTCAGCGCTAGGTCATCAGTGATTTGGATCACGACGAGTACGACTCCATGAACCCCGTTCTCTTGAACGCTTCCGCGCGTGATCTATAAGGGTATGTAGATGCACTCCTTTCTCCCTCGTTGCTAGATGACTCCATAGATTGATCTTGGTGATGCATAGAAAATTTTAAAATTCTGCTACGTTCCCCAACATAAAGAACCTGAAAAAAATAAAAAAATAAAAAAAATGTTGGAGCAATATGTGGGTCCGGATAGGGTCAAGCAGTATCGTTGACCCTATGTGTAGCATGCCTCCGTCTTTGCCCATGGTATTTTTAACGCGTAGTTCTGTACGCGTGGTACGTATGCCGCTATCAGGCTGGGGCATTGGTGGAGGCCGAATTGCTAATCTAGCTGTAGATGAGCCGGACTGTCGTTCTGCAGGGTAGACCATACTGGTTTAACATTGTCTAGGGGCTTGACTACCAGTGTGGTTTTCGGCTTAGCGAGGCCACCCTGCACCTCGGCCGCGAGGGCCGCGGAATGCTCCTCTGTACGAAGGGAGCGCTCCATGTTTCCATTGACTGTTATAATGCCACGTGGTCCAGGCTTCTTAAGCTTGAGATAAGCATAGTGCGGGACTACATTGAAACGGGCGACAGCGGTTCGTCCGAGTAGTGCATGATAGCCACTTCGGAACGGGACAATGTTGAAGATCAGGTCTTCGCTCCGGAAGTTATCCGGTGAGCCGAAGACGACTTCCAGCGTTATGGATCCTATGCAACAGGCCTCTACGCCGGGTATTACCCCTTCAAAGGTGGTTTTAGTGGGCTTGATTCTTGATGGATCAATGCCCATTTTATGAACGGTGTCCTGAAAAAGCAGATTAAGACTGCTGCCACAATCACATAAGGACTCGCGTGAGGTGGAATCTGTCGATAATTGGATCAAGAACCAATGCGTCCCAACCTGCGTGACAGATGCTGGTCGGATGGTCTCTGCAATCGAAAGTGATCGGACAAGCTGACCATGGGTTAAATTTTGGGGCGACTGGCTCTATGGCGTAGACGTCCCTTAATGCGCACTTGCGCTCCCGTTTAGGGATGTGAGTGACGTAGATCATGTTCACCGTTTTGACCTCGGGGGGGAATTTCTTCTGGCCCCCTGTGTTATGTGGGTGAGGCTCTTCATCGTCGTCCTTGTTGGGCGGCCCTTTCCCCTTGTGTTTGGCGTTGAGCTTGCCAGCCTGCTTAAAGACCCATAATTTTCTGTTGGTGTGATTGGCAGGTTTATCGGGGGTGCCATGAATCTGGCAAGGCTGATCGAGTACTCTGTCCAAACTAGATGGACCATCTATGTTTCCTTTAAATGGCTTCTTCCGCTGACTGGGTTTAGAGCCACTGAATCCGGCGTTAACCGCCGTGTCCTCGATATCTTGGTTGTTACTTTGACGCTTGTGCTTGTTGCATCGTGTCTTGGAATTGCCATCCCTGGCTTCGGAGGTGCCAGGGTCGCTGGTGTTGTTGCTTCTACGAGCAAGCCAGCTATCTTCTCCTGCGCAAAAGCGGGTCATAAGTGCGGTAAGGGCTGTCATGGACTTTGGCTTTTCTTGGTCGAGGTGTCTGGAGAGCCATTCATCTCGGATGTTGTTTTTAAAGGCCGCGAGGGCTTCAACATCCGGACAATCCACAATTTAGTTCTTTTTAATTAAGAACCTGGTCCAGAGTTTCTAGGATGACTCTCCGGATTGCTGGACTATGTGACTAAGGTCATCGTCGTCTGGAGGCCGAACATAGGTGCCTTGGAAGTTGTCTCTAAAGGTGTGCTCCAAGTCTTCCCAGCTTCCAATAGAGTTTTCTGGGAGGCTATTCAGCCAGTACCGTGCTGGCCCCTTGAGTTTTAGGGGCAGGTACTTGATGGCGCGGAGGTCGTCACCGCGAGCCATGTGAATGTGGAGAAGAAAATCTTTGATCCATACTGCGGGATCCATCATACCATCGTATGATTCGATGTTCATAGGTTTAAAACCTTCGGGGAATTGGTGCTCCATAACCTCATCGGTGAAGCATAAGGGGTATGTGGCGCCTCTGTATCGAGCGATGTCGCGGCGCAGTTCGGATGAAGTCCGAATGTGGTTCTCAGCTCGAGTGAGGTTGTGCCTGTCACACCAGGCGTGATGGCTGTCCTCTCGTGTTGGAGCACGCCCCCTTGACCCATAGATTGATCTTGTCTGACCGGCTCTACTGTCCAGGTCCTTACGTAGGTTGTAGGTATAGCCCGAGGCCGCTGCCTCCGTGCGTCGATGGCGGGCTGGCACGGGCTGGTGTTCGGCATGGGTAGCCGGTTTGTCCCATGCACGTGGTGGTCGGTCGGGTTCGTCGGCAGTTTTGTGCTTTGGCGGTATTGGCTCAAAGGCCTCGTCATCGAATTGTGGTAATAGCTTGTGCTTCGGGTAACTCTTAGTTGCGCATTCGAGGCCGTACACCTCGACTGCCAGGACATTAGTCCATCTATCATTGAATAAACCCTGATCAGCTTAAAGCTGCCGCTGCTTCTTTTTCAGGCTTCTTGTAGTGTTGATTAGTCGGCGCTTAAAGCGCTCTTGTTCAAGGGGTTCTTCCGGCATCATGAAATCTTCGACGCCGAGGCTAACATCCTCTTCGGAGATCGGCAGGTAGTTACTATCCTCCGAGTCCTCGTTCCCGATTGGATCATCGGGGTTAACTTTTCCATCCTCCCAATCGTCCTGTTTGGATGTTGGCTCAACAGGGGCTTCGGGATCTCTGGCGTTCTCTAGAGTGTCGGTATTGCTGTCTTCTTCGCGACGCAATTTTGAGCGGTGTCGCTGACGTCGACACTTTGGAGGTGCTTCGGTAGGCTTGTTCTCAACTATCTCCTTCTTGCCGTCGTCGTCATCCTCTTTGGGTGTATCCACCATGTATATGTCGTATGTGGAGGTGGCCGTCCAACGTCTGGTAAATGGAGGGTTTTGTCCTTGATCGTCTTCGGGATCGTCGTCCATACCATCTATGTCTTCGGAGGCGTAGTCCAGCATGTTTGTTAGATCTTCGAAACTGTCTATGAAGTGGGTGGTGGGTCGGGCGTAAAATTCCCCACGCTCAGCCCCTAGTCCGGGCTAGGTGTAATTCGGAAACGATTCCTCTGTAATGGTGAGGGATCACATTAAGTCCAGAGCCTCATTTAGGAGCGAGGTTTGGACAGAGAAGCGAGAGTCCGCTTGGCTGGCCGGGGTGAGGGCATCTTGGCCGCACCCGCTTGTCACGGACCTAGAGAGTTCGGATTTAGAGTCTGAGGGAGAGGCCGGCGCTTTAGCGACAAGGGGAGTTCGGTTCGTCTTCGGGTTAGGTGATGACACCGTCCCCTTAGGATCTCCGGTAGCAAGTTCCATAATTGCAGGGAGTTCAGTGGGCTCTAAATTCCCGTCTTCGGACCCGATGGTCTGCTCTGGATCTAAGGCCAGGGCAGCGGTCGGGGCTGCAAATCCTTCAAAGATCAAGTCTCCTCGGATATTGGCGACATAGTTGAGGTTCCCGAAACCGATCTGATGACCAGGGGCGTAGCTGTCGATCTGCTCGAGGTGGCCAATTGAGTTGGCGCAGTGCGAAGCCGCCGAATATGAAGATTTGGCCGGGGAGGAAAGTCTCCTCCGAAACAGCATCATTGTAGATGATGAAATGAGCCATCGAACCTTCTGTCGACAACACAGAGGAACTCCCAATGAAAGCACCAATGTCGGTGTCAAAACCGACCGATCTCGGGTAGGGGGTCCCGAACTATGCATCTGAGGATCGAAGGTAACAGGAGGCAGGGGACACGATTTTTACCCAGGTTTGGGCCCTCTTGATGGAGGTAATACCTTACTTCCTGCTTGATTGACTTTGATGAGTATAGGGGTTACAAGAGTTGATCTACCTCGAGATCGCAATGGCTAAACCCTAGATGTCTACCCTATATGGTTGTGATCGCCTCTACGAGCTAAACCCTCCGGTTTATATGGACACCGGAGGGGCCTAGGGTTATACAGAGTCGGTTTACATAGAAAGGAATCTTCATATCTGAACACCAAGCTTGCCATCCACACAAAGGAGAGTCCCATCCGGACACAGGAGGAAGCCTTTTATCTTGTATATTCATGGCCCACCAGTCTGGCCCACGTCACACAGCCCGGATGCCTGGGGACCCCCTAATCCAGGACTCCCTTAGTGTGCGCCACCTCAAAGGAAGTACTCGTAGTATAGGATAGCCACCGAGTCAAAGACGGCTTCCTGCAGTTAAACTCCACCACCCCCTTTGTTGATACTGATGCATAAGTAGTTAGTTCTGATGTAAGTCCTGTTGGGTACATTTGTACTCACCTTTGCTTAAAAAAATTTGCAGAGAGACTTCAATCTCACTAGTAGTTCCACGTGGGCTTCGACAATTAGCTTGGGATCCCTAATAGAGGTCTGGCTCCTTTGCAGGGTCTTATAGATAGACAAGCTTTCTAGCCTTCTTTCTTTTCAGATGTCTATACTTAGACATGTTTATGCTTCCGCATGTGCTTGTTGCTTATATGACTTGAATGCTGGTTCATGATACCCATGTTTGTAATATCTGGCTCCTCGTGGCCTATTGAATAAATACTTTGAGTCATAGAGTTTTGTTGTGATGCCTTGTTGTATTTGCACATATCGAGCATATTGTGTGTATGCTTTTTAAATTCTTGGTATGTGTGGGATCCGACAACCTAGTTGTTTATGCTTGGTAGCCTCTCTTATGGGGAAATGTCTCCAGGTGCTTCCACTGAGCCATGGTAGCTTGCTACTGCTCTGGAACACATGGGATGATCGGCATGTGTCCTTCTTTGCTCATGTGTCTGTCCTTCGGGGAAATCTCACGCGGTGTCTACTGGAGTCTTGTTAGCTTGCTACAGCCTGGATTCACTCGCTGCTGACCGGCACGTACATTGCTGGGTCATGTATGCATGTCCCTGTAAGTTAGTGCCACTTTGGGTTTATGACTAGTCATGTCAGCCCGGGTTCTCTATCATATGGATGCTAGCAACACCATCATATACGTGAGCCAAAAGGCGTAAACAGTCCAGGGCTAGGTTAGGTGGCACCCGTGGGGATACCATGCGTGAGGCCGCAAAGTGATAAGAGGTGTTACATGCTAGATCGGTGTGATTTAGGATCGAGGTCCTGACAGCGTTGGTATCAGAGCTTGACTGCCTATAGGATTACCAAGCCAAACTGATCGAAGTCGAGTCTTGAAATGCTTTAGTTATATAGGTGAATTGATTGTGGAAGGGAACATAAGGCTCTTTTTACTCCTTTACCTTATGTCCTTCTGATCTGAGTCACCCTCTTCTTTTCTACGGGGTTAAGAACTAGGCTTCCTCATCTATCTATCAGGAGGACGAGTTACTATGTTGGAGACTTACAGGAATGATGGATTCAAGCCTCAGTTCAGATCCTACTACTTTTATGTGTTAATAGTTTGTCTCAGAACCTTGATATTGTGATGTTGAGTGGTCATGCCACCATTTTGCTGGATTTATATCTCAAAACTTTTTGAGCATTTACAGCCGGTATGATATCTGACTCATCCCAGGTTTCTAAACAATCTGATGCATTTGCAAATCTTTCCTTCCTGTTCCCGATGTCCTTTTGGGTCTGATTGAGCACACTAATCGGTGTGTTGAGGTACTCCATGGCCTCGACATATATGTTGAAGCTATTATTATGACACTAGGGTATCTTAGAGAACCACCTAGTAATCTAGACATGATTTGTGTTCCCAGTGTGATAATTCTGGCCACCATTCTCGAAAGCATCTCATGATGTCATTTAGTATGTAGGTATTATATTTTTGGGTTCTTGAACCCAAGATTCAGTCTACTCACTTCATGTTGATAGTGTTTGCTCGTTCCTTTAGGATATTAGCAACCTTTGTGATAGTCCTCGAGGTTCATGGTATATCATTCTTCCAAATACCTTGAACCATCATCGGCAGAAGTTCTTTGGAACCAAAACATCACAATAAGAATACTCTTGATGAGTTCTGGATTCTACTTTGTGAATCTGCCAGTCCTTCCTCTTATGCATGGGTTACTCAAAAAAATATGTTGAACTTGTTCGACATGCTAATTGATGCATTCATGCTACCTCTTGAGCATGCGTTGGTTTTCCCTTGAAGAGGAAAGGGTGATGCGGCAAAGTAGCGTAAGTATTTCCCTCAGCGTTTGAGAACCAAGGTATCAATCCAGTAGGAGACTACACGCAAGTAACCTAGTACCTGCACAAACAAACAAGAACCTCGCAACCAATGCGATAAAGGGGTTGTCAATCCCTTCACGGTCACTTGCGAAAGTGAGATCTGATAGAGATAATAAGATAAAATATTTTTGGTATTTTTGTTGTATAGATTGAAAAGTATAGATTGCAAAATAAACGGCGACAGAAATAGCTAGTTGACGGGAAAATAATATGATGTAAAGTAGACCCGGGAGCCATAGGTTTCACTAGTGGCTTCTCTCAAGATAGCATATATTACGGTCGGTGAACAAATTACTGCTGAGCAATTGATAGAAAAGCGCATAGTTATGAGAATATCTAGGCATGATCATGAACATAGATATCATGTCCATGTTAAGTAGACCGAAACAATTCTGCATCTACTACTGTTACTCCACACATTGACCGCTATCCAGCATGCATCTAGAGTATTAAGTTCATAAGAACAGAGTAACACATTAGGCAAGATGACATGATGTAGAGGGATAAACTCAAGCAATATGATATAAACCCCATCTTTTTATCCTCGATGGCAACAATACAATACGTGCCTTGCTGCCCCTGCTGTCACTGGGAAACGACACCGCAAGATTGAACCCAAAGCTAAGCACTTCTCCCATTGCAAGAAAGATCAATCTAGTAGGCCAAACCAAACTGATAATTCGAAGAGACTTGCAAAGATATCAAATCGTGCATATAAGAATTCAGAGAAGAATCAAATATTGTTCATAGATAATCTTAATCATAAACCCACAATTCATTGGATCTCGGCAAACACACCGGAAAAAGAATTACATCGAATAGATCTCCAAGAACATCGAGGAGAACTTTGTATTGAGATCCAAAGAGAGAGAAGAAGCCATCCAGCTAATAACTATGGACCCGAAGGTCTGTGGTAAACTACTCACACATCATCGGAGAGGCTATGGTGTTGATGTAGAAGCCCTCCGTGATGGAATCCCCCTCCGGAAGATCACCGAAAAAGGTCCCCAGATGGAATCTCACGGGTACAGAAGGTTGCGGCGGTGGAAAAGTGGTTTTGTGGCTCTCCAGGATGTTTTCAGGGTATAAGAGTATATATAGGCGAAATAAGTAGGTCGTTGGAGCCACGAGGGGCCGACGAGGGTGGGGGCATGCCTTCCCCCTGGGCGGGCCACCCTACCTCGTGGCCGCCTCGTTGCTTCCTTGACCTCCACTCTAAGTCTCCTGGATTGCGTTTGTTCCAAAAAAAGTTCCTCGCAAAGGTTTCATTCCGTTTGATATTCCTTTTCTGCGACACACTGAAATAGGCAAAAAAACAACAATTTGTATTTGGCCTTCAGTTAATAGGTTAGTCCCAAAAATAATATAAAAGTGCATAATAAAGCCCATTAAACATCCAAAACAGATAATATAATAGCATGGAACAATCAAAAATTATAGATACGTTGGAGACGCACCAAGCATCCCCAAGCTTAATTCCTGCTCGTCCTCGAGTAGGTAAATGATAAAAACAGAATTTTTGATGTGGAATGCTACCTAACATAATTTTCAATGTAACTCTCTTTATTGCAGCATGAATGTTTAAATCCAAAAGATTTTAGACAGAAGTTTAATATTGACATAAAAATAATAATACTTCAAGAATGCTAACCAAGCAATTACGTCTTATCAAAATAACATAGCAAAAGAAAGCTTATCCCTACAAAATCATATAGTTTGGCCATGCTTCATTTTCATCACACAAAATGCTCCCATTATGCACAACCCCGATGACAAGCCAAGCAATTGTTTCATACTTAGCCTTTTCAAACTCTTTCAACTTTCACGCAATATATGAGCGCGAGCCATGGACATAGAACTATGGGTAGAATAGAATATGATTATGGAGGTTGTGTGAGAAGACAAAAAGGGAAAGAGTCTCACATTAACGTGGCTAATCAACGGGCTATGGAGATGCCCATCAATGAATTTCAATGCAAGGAGTAGGGATTGCCATGCAACAGATGCACTAGAGCTATAAATATATGAAAGCTCAACAAAAGAAACTAAGTGGGTGTGCATCCAACTTGCTTGCTCACGAAGACCTAGGGCATTTTGAGGAAGCCCATCATTGGAATATACAAGTAATTTCTATAATGAAAAATTCCCACTAGTATATAAAAGTGACAAAATAGGAGACTCTCTATCATGGAGATCATGGTGCTACTTTGAAGCACAAGTGTGGTAAAAGGATAGTAACATTGCCCCTTCTCTCTTTTTCTCTCATTTTTTCTTTGGGTCTTTTTTCTTTTTTTATGGCCTCTTTTTTTCATCCGAAATCTCATCCCAACTTGTGGGGAAATCATATTCTCCATCATCCTTTCCTCACCTGGGACAATGCTCTAATAATGAAAATCATCACACTTTTATTTACTTACAACTCAAGAATTACAACTCGATACTTAGAACAAAATATGACTCTATGTGAATGCCTCCGGCGGTGTACCGGGATATGCAATGAATCAAGAGTGACATGTATGAAAGAATTATGAAGGTGGCTTTGCCACAAATACTATGTCAAATACATGATCACGCAAAGCAATATGACAATGATGGAGTGTGTCATAATAAACAGAACGGTGGAAAAGTTGCATGGCAATATATCTCAGAAAGTCTATGGAAATGCCATAATAGGTAGGTATGGTGGTTGTTTTGAGGAAGATATAAGGAGGCTTATGTGTGATAGAGTGTATCATATCACGGGGTTTGGATGCACCGGCGAAGTTTGCACCAACTCTCGAGGTGACAAGGGCAATGCATGATACCGAAGAGGCTAGCAATGATGGAAGGGTGAGAGTGCGTATAATCCATGGACTCAACATTAGTCATAAAGAACTCACATACTTATTGCAAAAATCTACAAGTCATCAAAACAAAGCACTACGCGCATGCTCCTAGGGGGATAGATTGGTAGGAAAAGACCATCGCTCGTCCCTGACCACCACTCATAAGGAAAGCAATCAAAGAACACCCCATGCTTCAAATTTGTCACACAACGTTTAACATATGTGCATGCTACGGGACTTGCCAACTTCAACACAAGTATTTCTCAATTCCATAATTACTCAACTAGCACAACTCTAATATTACCACCTTTATATCTCAAAACAACTATCAAGAATCAAACTTCCCATAGTATTTAAGGCACTATATATGAAAGTTTTTATTACACCCATCTTGGATGCCTATCATATTAGGACTAATTTCATAAACAAAGAAAATTACCATGCTGCTCTAAAAGACTCTCAAAATAATATAAGGGAAGCATGAGAGATCAATAATTTCTATAAAATAAAACCACCACCATGCTCTAAAAAGATATAAGTGAAGCAGTAGAGCAAAATTATCTAGCTCAAAAGATATAAGTGAAGCACATAGAGTATTCTAATAAATTATGATTCATGTGTGTCTCTCCAAAAGGTGTATAAAGCAAGGATGATTGTGGTAAACTAAAAAGCAAAGACTCAAATCGTACAAGACGCTCCAAGCAAAACACATATCATGTGGTGAATAAAAATATTGCCTCAAGTAAAGTTACCGATAGATGATGACGCCTTCTGGGGCATCCCCAAGATTAGGCTTTTGGTTGTCCTTTGATTTTACCTTGGAGTGCCTTGGGCATCCCCAAGCTTAGGCTATTTCCACTCCTTGCTCCGAAATCCATCAAATCTTTACCCAAAAACTTGAAAACTTCACAACACAGAACTCAACAGAAAATCTCATGAGCTCCGTTAATATAAGAAAACAAACCACCACTTTAAGGAACTGTAATGAACTCATTCTTTATTTATATTGGTGTTAAACCTACTGTATTCCAACTTATGTATGGTCACCCCTCGATACTAGCCATAGATTCATCAATATAAGCAAACAACACACGAAAAACAGAATCTGTCAAAAACAGAATAGTCTGTAATAATCTGTAGGTTTCGAATACTTATGTAACTCCAAAATTCCTGAGAATTTAGGACGTCCTAAATAATTTGCATATTGATCTAGTACAGTTGGAATTGTTATTTTATAGCTCTCCGGTTAAAAATGAAAATTATTCTCGTGAGCGCATACTTTCTATTTTTTCGGCAAGATCAAATAACAATCATCCAAGAATATCCTAAAGGCTTTACTTGGCACAAACACTAATTCAAACATAAAAAATACAATCATAACAGAGGATAGATGATTTATTTATTACTAAACAGGAACAAAAATAAAATTGGGCTGCCTCCCAACAAGTGCTATCGTTTAACGCCCCTAGCTAGGCATAAAAACAAGGATAGATCTACGTGTTGTCATCTTTGGTGTTGGGAAAGAAAAGAGAAAATTTCTTATCTATAGCATTTATATTTCTATTTTGAGAAAGCACATGGCCATTAATGGTGGAAGAAAGATTAAGCACGCTACGAAAATTTGCATCTAAGCTAGCCTTCATCTCTTTAATAATTTAATTTTGATAAAAGCACAAAAGAGAGGTGGATTCAACCCTCTCACTCATGGGGTGCCCAAATATAGTTTTCATCTTTTCATAGGTATCTATGGCATCCCCCTCAACAAAACCTTCTTCAAAAATAGAATATAAAACTTGCTTAAACGAAGAGGGTAAGACAACATAAAAGCTTTTTAGGTATATCTCAATTTGATATTGGGGCACATAGCTAGCTTGGATCCTTAATAACCTATCCCAAGCGTCTTTCAAAGACTCATCAAGCAAATAACGAAAAATTCCGGGATCATCTTCATCGAAATTATCCAAACTCTCATTGATAACCCCGGTAGGTCTTTCCATAGCATCATTATTTATGAGCTTAGAAAGGACATAGGGTATATCCAAAGTACTAGAACTTGGAGAGAACCCTTACCCCTTTTTGATTAGGCCATGGTGAAAGAAAGGCAAACGGGAAAGAGGCTAATAAAACGGCAAGGGTGAAGTGGGGAGAGGAAAACTAGAGGCAAATGGCAAATAATGTAATGCGAGGGATAAGATTTTGTGATGGGTACTTGGTATGTCTTGACTTGGCGTAGATCTCCCCGGCAACGGTGCCAGAAATGGCTAGTTGACGGAAGATCAACTCTTGACTTGACTTGGTGCAAATCTCCCCGGTAATGGCACCAGAAATCCTTCTTGCTACCTCTTCAACATGCGTTGGTTTTCCCTTGAAGAGGAAAGGTGATGCAGCAAAGTAGCGTAAGTATTTCCCTCAGTTTTTGAGAACCAAGGTATCAATCCAGTAGGAGACTACACGCAAGTCACCTGGTACCTGCACAAACAAACAAGAACCTCACAACCAGCGCGATAAAGGGGTTGTCAATCCCTTCACGATCACTTACGAAAGTGAGATCTGATAGAGACAATAAGATAAATATTTTTGCTATTTTGTTGTATAGATTGAAAAGTAAAGGTTGCAAAATAAATGGCGACATAAATAGCTAGTTGACGGGAAAATAATATGATGTAAAGTAGACCCGGGGGGCATAGGTGTAGCGACCAGACCTCAAACGGTCGGATCTCTGTGCTCCGGTGTCATCCCTGGATCAGTAATGCTGACACCATACAGTACTCGGAGGATTTATAGCAGAGTAGCAATCACACACTTATTACATCGAGTGTCTCAAAAGAGAACTTATTACAATAAATATGGCTTAAGGCCATCTAATAACGATAACAGTGGAAGGCTTGGAAGATAAGTGAGTCCATCAACTCCAACGGCATCACTGAGTATAGAACCACGACCTAAAAACTCCTTAATCGTCATCTGAAAAGTCTGCAACATTAACATTGCAGCCCAAAACGGGTCAGCACATGGAATATGCTGGCAATGTAACACATAGAGAGTAATGGAATGAAATAGCTATACTATATGCATATTTGGCTGGTGGAAAGCTCTATGGTTACAGTTTTGCATCAAGCCAATTTTTCCCTACTTCAAAGGAATAAAATTATTTAACTAACATGGTAGTTGTTAAACATTGAGAATGGTTGACAGCATTCTCAATCCCAATTAAGCATCATCATTAAACATAACCCAACAAATTTAATTTAGAGTAACATGTTGAGATTCACATGATAATCCAGGTACTAGATACTCAAGATGTCCATAACCGGGGACACAGCTAATCATGATTAGTTTTGTTACACTCTGCAGCGGTTTGCGCACTTTTCCCCACAAGACTCGATCGCCTCCGTTTGGTTTCTCGCACTACATGGTGTTTGAGAAGACGGATGACCGAGACATAGTCTTTGAGAAGCGCTAGCACCTTACGATCGGGTAGACCGTACCACCTACATCCCCTACATCTGCTAGTCTACCACTGTAAGAGTTCGCACAACTTAGTCAACTATGCTAGAGCCCATAATAGCTTGTGGCTGCACACGGAAGATTCTAGTATGAATAGTCTCATGATCCCTTTGAGCCTGGGTGGCGGTCCAAAAGAAAACAGGCAAGTCCTGGAATACCCAAGTGCCTCAATCCACCCAGATGTGTGTTTAAGTTGCCACCTTAGATAAACCATTAATTAACAATCTCACATCTGTCATGGATATCACTCACCCAATCCACGTCTACTAGCATAGCATGGCATAATAAGCAAACGTAGAAGTAACTCCCAAAGGTTTGAAAATAAACAGGTAATAGGTACTACCTCAACTACTTCACATCCCACAATTTAATTAGATCCTAGTCATGCAATGTGTGAGTATTGATCTAATGCAATAAAACTGGGTAGTAGAAAAGGTATGATCAAAGTGTTACTTGCCTTGCTGATGATCCGGGAAACCTAACGATTCGAAGTAACAAGCGGCGCACTCCGGGTATTCTATCACAGACAAACAAACAAGCATACAATAAGTACTCATCTCATGCACGGGTAAAACTCAAATAAGAGATCTAACCATAAGGTTCAACTTAAGAACTCCGGTTGGCAAAAAAATCAAATCGAAAGAAGCAACGAAAGTCAACCGGCGAAAGAAAACAACTTCGTTCTAGTAATCCGGATCTAGGGAAAATTTTACAGTATCAAAATCTTTTTTAAGTTGGATAAACAGATAGAGGGTTTCGAGACGAAACTCTAGGCGCTTGAATCGCCTGATTCTGATAAACGAGTGAAAAGTTATACTAAAACGAAAATCGGATCAGGAATCGCGATCAGAAAAATCGCGGATTTAATCCGAGAAAAAGAAAAACGACGAACGCTCGCTAGAACAAACGAACGGACGAACGCTGGCTATTTGAATAAACCGGAAAAACCGATCTATTTAAAAAACCGAATCTAAAAAAACGATGAAAATCGATTTTTTAAAAAAACCATTGGCACGGAAGTCGAGGCACGGCGAACCTCGGCGGCGGCGGCGGCGTCCGGCGACGGCGGCGCGGGGCGGCGGCGGCGGCGGAGGCGTCCGGCGACCGCGGCGCGGGGCGGCGCTGTGGCGGGACTGGGTGGCGTCGCGGTTTGGGGGCTGGGGCGGCTAGGGTTTCCCCGTGGCTGGGCCTCGGCTTATAAAGGCCCCCTCGGGGCGGAGTCCTAGTCGGACACGGCCCGTAGGTCGGTTCGTTTTTTTTGAAATTATTCCGCTCGGAAGAAAAATAAAAGAAATACTAAACGGACTCCAAAAATTCCGAAATAAATTTTCACGGGCTTCTAAAATCAAGCCGCACAAGGTGAACATTTATTTGGGACCTAAATGCAATTTTGAAAAACGCACATTTTTCCTAAATTCAAATAAAACACCGAAAAACTCCGAAATAAAATCTTATTTGATTTTATTATTAAATCCTTAATATTTCTTTATTTTGGGAAAATCATTTTATTCCCTCTCTCATATTTTTGTAGTAGAAATAATTGATGATAAAATAAATAAAATCAATGATCCTATCCTCAAAATTTGAGAAAACTCAAATATGAAAATAACGAAATCCCCAACTCTCTTCGTGGATCATTGAGTTGCGTAGAATTTCTAGGATAAACCGAAATGCAAAATAAAATATGATATGCATTGATGATCTAATGTATAACATTCCAAATTGAAAATTTGGGATGTTACAAACCTACCCCCCTTAAGATGAATCTCGCCCTCGAGATTCGGGTTGGCTAGAAAATAGGTGAGGGTGGTCTTTGAGCAAGTCTTCCTCTCATTCCCAGGTGGCTTCATCCTCTGGGTGGTGGCTCCACTGAACTTTGCAAAACTTGATAACCTTGCTGCGAGTGACTCGACTGGCAAACTCGAGAATCTTAATTGGTTTCTCCTCGTAGGTCAAATCGTTATCCAACTAAATAGTTTCCAATGGCACTTTGTCTCTCAAAGGTATGCCAGCCATCTCCGCGTGACATTTCTTTAACTGAGAAACGTGGAACACATCATGAACTCCTGACAATCCTTCGGGCAATTCCAACTTGTAGGCCAGTTCTCCCATACGCTCCAAAACTCGATATGGTCCTACAAATCGTGGCGCTAACTTCCCTTTAACTCCAAAACGCTTTGTTCCCCGAAGTGGAGATACTCGAAGATAAGCTCTATCTCCGACTTCGTAAACTGTCTCCTTGCGTCTAGAATCTGCATAACTTTTCTGTCTGGACTGTGCTACCTTGAGCCTATCACGAATCAACTTCACCTTCTGTTCAGACTCTTTAATCAAGTCAGGTCCAAACAACTGGCGGTCTCCAACTTCGTCCCACGACAACGGTGTCCTGCACCTTCTTCCATACAAGGCTTCGAAAGGGGCCATCTTTAAACTCGTTTGATAACTGTTGTTGTAAGAGAACTCTGCATATGGCAAAGATCCGTAATCTAGCGCACAAGCTCTCAGCATATCCTCCAAAATCTGATTGACTCTCTCGGTTTGTCCATCTGTTTGTGGATGAAAAGTTGTACTGAATTCTAGCCTGGTTCCCAATGTTTTGTGCAACTGTTTCCAGAACTTTGAGGTAAACTGGGTTCCTCTATCTGACACGATACTCCTTGGAACTCCATGCAGACATACGATCCTGGTCATGTATATCTTTGCCAACTTAGCACTGGTGTAAGTGGTCTTTACCAGGATGAAATGAGCTACTTTCGTCAATCGATCGACTACAACCCAAATTGAGTCATAGCCTGAACGAGTCCTGGGCAATCCCGTGATAAAATCCATGCCTAACTTATCCCACTTCCATTCGGGTATCGGCAATGGTTCTAACAGTCCTGCTGGCTTCTGATGCTCTGCCTTTACTCTCTGACATACATCACAAACTGCTACATACTCCGCAATATCCTTCTTCATTCCGGTCCACAGAAAATATCCTTCAAATCCAAATACATCTTGGTATTTCCTGGGTGAATTGAATATGGTGAATCGTGTGCCTCTTGCAAAATCAACTTCCTGATCTCCGGGTCATTGGGCATGTAAACGCGGTCTTCAAACCATAGGGTGTCGTGCTCATCCTCACGAAATCCTTTAGCTTTTCCTTTGCTCAGTTTCTCCTTTATAGCGGCAATCTCTTTGTCAGCTTTCTGAGCTTCCCTGATTTTATCCATCAAAGTTGACTGAATCTCCAATGCTGCTACATATCCTCTCGGAACTATTTCCAAACATAGTTCACGAAGATTTTCGGCTAACTCCCTTGGTATTTCACCCGTCATTAATGTATTGACATGGCTCTTACGGCTTAATGCGTCAGCTACTACATTAGCCTTTCCAGGATGATAATGCAATTTCATATCATAATCCTTGATAAGCTCCAACCATCTTCTTTGTCTGAGATTCAACTCCTTCTGGGTGAAAATTTACTTCAAACTCTTATGATCCGTGTACACCTCACAATGATTTTCAATGAGAAAATGTCTCCATGTTTTCAAAGCATGCACTACGGCTGCTAACTCCAAATCATGCGTAGCACAATTCAACTTGTGAGGCTTCAGTTGTCTTGAGGCATATGAAACAACTCTCCCTTCCTGCATAAGCACTGCTCCAAGTCCTCGACGTGAAGCGTCGCAAAATACCTCATAATCTTTGGTCTGGTCTGGCAAAATCAATACTGGTGAGGTAACTAAGTGTTTCTTCAACTCCTGGAAACTAGCCTCACATTCCTCTGTCCATATGAACTTGGTATCCTTCTTTAACAACTCAGTCATAGGTTTCGCAATCTTTGAGAAATTCTCAATAAATCTCCGGTAGTATCCTGCGAGTCCAAGAAAACTCCAGATCTCTCCAACTGTTGTTGGGGCTTCCCACTTGGTCACGGTTTCAACTTTAGCGGGATCTAGTGCTATTCCTTCTCCGGATATAACGTGTCCGAGGAATCCTACTTCCTTCAACCAAAACTCACATTTGCTGAACTTGGCATATAATTGATGTTCTCTGAGCCTTCCAAGTACCAAACGCAAATGCTCCTTATGCTCCTCTTCATTATTCGAGTAAACCAGGATATCATCAATGAACACTACGACGAACTTATCCAAAAACTCCATAAACACTTTGTTCATCATGTTCATAAAATAGGCAGGTGCGTTAGTCAGACCAAATGACATAACGGTATACTCATACAGCCCATACCTGGTGGTAAAAGTTGTCTTCAGAATATCCTGTTCTCGAATCTTCAACTGGTGGTATCCTGATCGTAGATCGATCATGGAAAATACCTTAGCTCCTTGCAATCGATCAAACAGATCATTAATCATTGGTAGTGGGTACTTGTTCTTGATTGTTACTTCATTCAATTCTCGATAATCAACAACCATCCTTAACGATCCATCCTTCTTCTCCACTAGTAGTACTGGCGAAGAACTTGGGCGAATATATCCTATATCCAGTAACTCCTTAATCTGCTTCTTAATTTCCACCAAATCCTTTGCTGGCATCCTATATGGTCTCTTTGATATTGGCCCTGTGCCTGGCAATAGCTCAATCAGAAACTCAATATCTCTATCCGGTGGCATGCCTGGCAACTCCTTGGAAGTACTTCAGGGAAATCCTTTACCACTGGTACTTCCTCCTGCACAACTCCTGTTAGGCAATTTACTTGAGTCCTCTTTGGCACATGCCAGGATACATACTTGATCCTTCTCCCTTCTGGGGTGGTAAGCAAAATTGACTTACTAGCACATTCTATATTCCCTTCATATTTTGATAACCAATCCATGCCTAATATCACATCCAATCCTTGGGATTCCAATACTATTAGGTCTGAGGGAAAAACATAGTTACCAATCCTTAATGGTAACTGATCACACCATAGACTAGCCACATACTCTGCTCCGGGCGAGGTTACTAACATGGGTGACCTAAGGGCTTGGGTTGGTAGGTTATAATTATCCACAAATCCCCTTGAGATGTATGAATGCGATGCACCAGTATCAAAAAGAACGAGTGCAGTAAATGACTTAACCAAAAACATACATATTACTGCATCGGGCTGAGCTTCAACCTCCTCCATGCTAACGTGGTTCACCTGTCCCCTGTTGAAAGGGTTCGGCTTCTTCCCAGAACTTCCATTGCCATTTTGGCCTTCAGGACATTCATTGGCATAATGTCCGGTCTTCTGGCACTTAAAACAAGTGACTTGGCTCAGGTCCTTCTTGGCTGGGGTTGAGGGGTTGGTGTGGTTCTGGCTGTTGCTTCCTCCATTGCCATTACCATTCTTGGTGCCATTGTGATTGTGCGAGCTACCTCCTCCATGGGTATGCTGAAAATGTCCTCCCAGTCTAGGGGTAAAACGTGGCTTCTGCTGAGCTCCTGAAGTGTACTTTCCTTGTCCATACTTCCTCTTGCGATTCTCAATTTGCTGCTGCTTGCCTTCAATCATAAGAGCACGATCTACCAACTCCTGGTAGTTGTTGAAGGTGGCTACCATCAACTGCATGCTCAACTCATCATTCAGTCCTTCCAGAAACTTCTCTTGCTTAGCTGCATCCGTAGCGACGTCATCTGGTGCATAACGTGCTAACTTACTAAATTCCTCCACGTACTGGCCAACTGTCCGTCCTCCTTGGCGCAAGTTGTGAAACTCACGCTTCTTCATGGCCATAGCTCCTGCTGAAACATGGGCAGTACGAAAAGCCTGCTGAAACTGGTCCCATGTGACAGTGTCGACTGGGAAAGTGGCGGTGAAATTCTCCCACCATGATGCTGCGGGTCCTTCCAGCTGATGTGCGGCAAACTTCACCTTCTCCGCATTAGTGCATCCTGCTGTGGTCAACTCCCTAGCTGTCTTGCGGAGCCAATCATATGCTACTATCGGCTCGGTGCTACTAGAAAACACCAGCGGATTCAGCCTAAGAAAACGGGCTAAGTGGTCAATAGGTGGTGGTGGAGGTGGTGGGGTGTTGTTGTTGTTCCCCTGATTCTGATTCTGGACTAGCAACTGCATCAATGTGTTCTGCTGCTGGATCAGCTGGGTGAGCTCCGGTGGAAAGGCAAATCCGGGGTCACATCTCGGAGGCATCTGAGGGTTTAGAAAAGATGAGATATAAGAATAGAGGGGGTCTAAAGAGAAAACACTACCCATATGCACATGAGGCAAAAGCAAACAATTCACTTCATTCAATCAAACAAAGGCATACAATCGATCTATCTATCGCAAAAGTGCTCGGACTACTATATTTACATGGTGGACCACTACTACTGATGAGATGGTCTACTAGAAATATTCTTCGGTTGCAGACTCCATGATATCTGCTCCAGCTTCATCAACATAGTCATCATCGCTACTATCTGGTTCCGAGTCGGTGCCGTCGATGATGATGTAGTCTTCCAGGCTAATCTCCTTGGGTTCTTCGTCTTCATCTACTGGCGTAGGGCCTCCCATAAATATTCCAATCTTCTTGATCAGGTCGTCATTCTTCTCCATCAATACTTCAATTTCCTCTTCATAATCTTGACGTGTAGCCTTGAGTTCTTCCTCCAGTTCCTTGATTCTTGTCCTTGCCTTCTTCAGATCTATCATGTCGGCGCACATCTGGTTCTCCTATCGTCGAATGTGCTGGTTTAACTCCTGGATAAAAGCTGTGATTGATCTATCCTTCCTGGTGCTGATCATCTCCCAGTGTTCATCTCGGCACCCACAAATCTGGTAGATAGTATCCTTGAGATCCTTGCGGTAGACTTCTCCAATGCGACCCATGGCGATGTGAGCTGCCATGCTATTTCCTAGACTCCAAGTTGGTGCATCAAAAGAAAACTCTATGGGCTCAGTGACTGGTATGAACGTCCTTCCTGGAACTTGAACTTGAATCATCCAGCGCTCTTCTTCGGGTAAAGTGGCGTTGTAGGTTCCCGTGAAGCTTAGTACTCCTATGTTGAGGTATCTAGTGACTTCCTTCAAGTGTCGTCCAAATGGTGTATCTTCATCCGGTTGTGTGAACTTGTTCCTTGCATCCGCCATCCTAAAGAGTAGAAAAGATGAGAGGTCAGAAGAGAAGAGAGTGAAAAGTGATCTAGGTCTTTTAGCTTAGTGGTCGTGTCCTACAGTCAGCGTGTGCTCTGATACCATCTCTGTAGCGACCAGACCTCAAACGGTCTGATCTCTGTGCTCCGGTGTCATCCCTGGATCAGTAATGCTGATACCACACAATACTCGGAGGATTTATAGCAGAGTAGCAATCACACACTTATTACATCGAGTGTCTCAAAAGAGAACTTATTACAATAAATATGGCTTAAGACCATCTAATAACGATAACAGCGGAAGGCTTGGAAGATAAGTGAGTCCATCAACTCCAATGGCATCACTGAGTATAGAACCACGACCTAAAAACTCCTTAATCGTCGTCTGAAAAGTCTGCAACATTAACGTTGCAGCCCGAAACGGGTCAGCACATGGAATATGCTGGCAATGTAACACATAGAGAGTAAAGGAATGAAATAGCTATACTATATGCATATTTGGCTGGTGGAAAGCTCTATGGTTACAGTTTTGCGTAAAGCCAATTTTTCCCTACTTCAAAGGAATAAAATTATTTAACTAACATGGTAGTTGTTAAACATTGAGAATGGTTGACAGCATTCTCAATCCCAATTAAGCATCATCATTAAACATAACCCAACAAATTTAATTTAGAGTAACATGTTGAGATTCACATGATAATCCAGGTACTAGATACTCAAGATGTCCATAACCGAGGACACAGCTAATCATGATTAGTTTTGTTACACTCTGCAGAGGTTTGCGCACTTTTCCCCACAAGACTCGATCGCCTCCGTTTGGTTTCTCGCACTACATGGTGTTTGAGAAGACGGATGACCGAGACATAGTCTTTCAGAAGTGCTAGCACCTTACGATCGGGTAGACCGTACCACCTACATCCCCTACATCTGCTAGTCTACCACTGTAAGAGTTCGCACAACTTAGTCAACTATGCTAGAGCCCATAATAGCTTGTGGCTGCACACAGAAGTTTCTAGTATGAATAGTCTCATGATCCCTTTGAGCCTGGGTGGCGGTCCAAAAGAAAACAGGCAAGTCCTGGAATACCCAGGTGCCTCAATCCACCCAGATGTGTGTTTAAGTTGCCACCTTAGATAAACCATTAATTAACAATCTCACATCTGTCATGGATATCACTCACCCAATCCACGTCTACTAGCATAGCATGGCATAATAAGCAAACGTAGAAGTAACTCCCAAAGGTTTGAAAATAAACAGGTAATAGGTACTACCTCGACTACTTCACATCCCACAATTTAATTAGATCCTAGTCATGCAATGTGTGAGGATTGATCTAATGCAATAAAACTGGGTAGTAGAAAAGGTATGATCAAAGTGTTACTTGCCTTGCTGATGATCCGGGAAACCCAACGATTCGAAGTAACAAGCGGCGCACTCCGGGTATTCTATCACAGACAAACAAACAAGCATACAATAAGTACTCATCTAATGCACGGGTAAAACTCAAATAAGAGATCTAACCAGAAGGTTCAACTTAAGAACTCCGGTTGGCAAAAAAAATCAAATCGAAAGAAGCAACGAAAGTCAACCGGCGAAAGAAAACAACTTCGTTCTAGTAATCTGGATCTAGGGCAAATTTTACAGTATCAAAATCTTGTTTAAGTTGATTAAACGGATAGAGGGTTTCGAGACGAAACTCTAGGCGCTTGAATCGCCTAATTCCGATAAACGAGCAAAAAGTTATACTAAAACAAAAACCGGATCAGGAATCGCGATCAGAAAAATCGCGGATTTAATCCGAGAAAAAGAAAAACGACGAACGCTCGCTAGAACGAACAAACGGACGAACGCTCGCTATTTAAATAAACCGGAAAAACCAATCTATTTAAAAAAACCGAATCTAAAAAAACCCGACGAAAACCGATTTTTTTTAAAAAAAACCATTGGCACGGAAGTCGAGGCGCAGCAAACCTCGGCGGTGGCGGCGGCGTCCGGCGACGGCGGCGCGGTGGCGGGTGGCGGCGGTGCGGCGGCGGCGGGCGACAGCGCGGTGCGGCGGCGGCGGGACCGGGTGGCGGCGCGGTTTGGGGGCTGGGGCGGCTAGGGTTTCCCCGGGGTTGGGCCTCGGCTTATAAAGGCCCCCTCGGGCCGGAATCCTAGTCGGACACGGCCCGTAGGTCGGTTCGTTGTTTTAAATTATTCCGCTTGGAAGAAAAATAAAAGAAATACTAAACGGACTCCAAAAATTCCAAAATAAATTTTCACGGGCTTCTAAAATCAAGCCGCACAAGGTGAACATTTATTTGGGACCTAAATGCAATTTTGAAAAACGCACATTTTTCCTAAATTCAAATAAAACACCGAAAAACTCCGAAATAAAATCTTATTTGATTTTATTATTAAATCCTCAATATTTCTTTATTTTGGGAAAGTCATTTTATTCCCTCTCTCATATTTTTGTAGTAGAAATAATTGATGATAAAATAAATAAAATCAATGATCCTATCCTCAAAATTTGAGAAAACTCAAATATGAAAATAACGAAATCCCCAACTCTCTTTGTGGGTCATTGAGTTGCGTAGAATTTCTAGGATCAACCAAAATGCAAAATAAAATATGATATGCATTGATGATCTAATGTATAACATTCCAAATTGAAAATTTGGGATGTTACAATAGGTTTCACTAGTGGCTCTCTCAAGATAGCATATATTACGGTGGGTGAACAAATTACTGCCGAGCATTTGATAGAAAAGCGCATAGTTATGAGAATATCTAGGCGTGATCATGAACATAGGCATCACGTCCGTCTCAAGTAGACCGAAACGATTTTGCATCTACTATTGTTACTCCACACATCAACTGCTACCCAGCATGCATCTAGAGTATTAAGTTCATAAGAATAGAGTAACGCATTAGGCAAGATGACATGATGTAGAGGGATAAACTCAAGCAATATGATATAAACCCCATCTTTTTATCCTCGATGGCAACAATACAATACGTGCCTTGCTGCCCCTACTGTCACTGGGAAACGACACCGCAAGATTGAACCCAAAGCTATGCACTTCTCCCATTGCAAGAAAGATCAATCTAGTAGGCCAAACCAAACTGATAATTCAAAGAGACTTGCAAAGGTATCAAATCATGCATATAAGAATTCAGAGAAGAATCAAATATTGTTCATAGATAATCTTAATCATAAACCCACAATTCATCGGATCTCGGCAAACACACCGCAAAAAGAATTACATCGAATAGATCTCCAAGAACATCGAGGAGAACTTTGTATTGAGATCCAAAGAGAGATAAGAAGCCATCTAGCTAATAACTATGGACCCGAAGGTCTGTGGTAAATTACTCACACATCATCGGAGAGGCTATGGTGTTGATGTAGAAGCCCTCCATGATCAAATCCCCCTCCGGGAGATCGCTGGAAAAGGTCCCGGGACGGGATCTCACAGGTACAGAAGGTTGCGGCAGTGGAAAAGTGGTTTCATGTCTCCCCTGGATGTTTTCAGGGTATAAGAGTATATATATAGGCGAAAGAAGTAGGTCGGTGGAGCCATGAGGGGCCCACGAGGGTGGGGGGCGCGCCTGCCCCCCTGGGCGCGCCGCCCTACCTCGTTGCTTCCTTGACCTCCACTCCAAGTCTCCTGGATTGCGTTTGTTCCAAAAAAGATCCTTGTGAAGGTTTCATTCCGTTGATATTCCTTTTCTGCGAAACATTGAAATAGGCAAAAAACAACAATTTGCACTGGGCCTTCGGGTAATAGGTTAGTCCAAAAAATAATATAAAAGTGCATAATAAAGCCCATTAAACATCCAAAACAGATAATATAATAGCATGGAACAATCAAAAATTATAGATACGTTGGAGACGTATCAATTCACAACTCAGAAAATCCTGTGTTCCTTTGAGTTGTTCCCTTTGTAGCAGTATTCTGACCTCATCTCTATCACTTGATACACTAGTACAGCGAGCTCCTAAGCAAACGGTTTAAAACCCCTTTCCACGATGGCATCTTGAACCGTCACCAAGTGAGTGTGGGCGATAGGGGGGTCCTTCCCACATGACCCAGAAACCGTCGGGGATATGCCCTCCTGGCACACATGTTCGGCAAAATGAGGTCGTGTGCGACCGACGAGCTCTCAAATACGGAAATATGTAAAGTAGAGCTAAAGAAAATACAATTATATGGTGAAATTGTTTCCTGTCGCAAGTACATCCCACATAGTCAATCCCCGCTAAACGTTTTTGTTCATATGTACATCCCACATAGTCGCTCGAAGGAAAACATTTCCGTTCACAGGTACATCACACACAATTTTTCCCACTAAATTGGTTGCGTTATCGAATATATCACACACGGCCCGTGGAAGAAACTGTGTGGCAAAGGCTATCCATCACACACAGTTTTCATGTGGTAAACGTTTGCGCAAGGTGGCCTAACGCAAACAGTTTTGAAGAGAAAGTCATGTGTGATTGTTCATTGATCCAACACGGTTTATTCCTAGAAACTGTGTGCGTTTCCTGAGGTCATCGCCCACGATATTTTTTTAACAACCATTTGCAATAGCAAAACCCAATTAGCAGGCTAATTCGCCACTAGCAGGCTAATTATCCAATTATTCATAATCCATTTATTAATCTAATTGGCAGTTCATATTAAGCACACAATATATTTCATTTTCATAATTGAAATACATCAGAGTACAACATGATATAGCTTCAGCACTCACCAACCCCATTACACAACTACACCAGGACCAAGTTTCACATGCAACATCTATAACCTTTCGAAATTAGCATCATAGACGGTACATAGACTGATGTATCTCATCTAGAAAAATGCTGAAGCAGAAGGCGAATATTGAGCCTTCATTGATGTTGAAGGTCTTTGTAACTTTAGGCCAATGCATGTGGATGATTGACCGTCCATCCTTCATCCTCTTCAGGAACACTTCAATATTGAACCATGGGTGTTGTATGAATACCTTCCTCGCCTCCTGACCATATAGGTGGTTTGAGAGGTAATCATCAGTGAACTGCTTTGGGAAGGCCTGAAAACAAGGATGTGCATAGATATCTTATATATATTGGAAATGGGGCAAAGGAATAAAAAAAGGGAATGTATAATAGTTGGTACCATCCTTTAGTGAACTGATGTCTCCTTCATTGTGCAGACAAAGATCTTGTTGTTTTCTGTCGCTAATTTCTTTATCCTAACCATCTTTCTGAGTTTCTTGACTTGACTGATATTCATGGACAACTCATTTCCCCATATGCAAAAAGGGTCAAACAGTGGGTCAAAACCTCTGACAGCGGGACCTACATGTGCAAGACCAAATTGTTAAAAACCTAAATATTTGAATGGTTCCTGCAATTGCACAATAATGTGCTATTAGACAACGGACTATGCACGTGCTAACCTCGATTGTAAACCTCAGTGCTTCCCATTGTTTCCCTGCAACACAGATAAGGTAGTTAGTCATCAGGTTAAGTAAGGGTTCGCATGCTATCAGTAAAATATGTTGATGAAAAATAATCACATTGCAGATTCATTAGATTAATTCAAGCCACAAGGAAAACCCATTTATCCAAACCAAGCATGATTAAGAACTAGGAAATATAGCACTTGTATATGTTTCTCTTTTATTAAGTGTAGCCAAATTCGATTTATTCCTCACATGCACAACAATACAGAATTCTACCCATGACAATTGGACATCGCATTGCAGAATTGAACCAAGCAGTTAACTAAACACCACAACAAATGAACCAAACATTAACTGAGCACCACATTGCACAATATAACATTGAGCCAAGCAGTTAACTAAACACCAAAACAAATGAACCAAACATTAATTGAGCACCACATTGCATAGTATAACATACTCCTAATAGAAGATCAGACAGTTAACCAAACGGTTAACTACAGCCAATTGTAGCAATTGTATTTGTTTCTCATGTATTTACTACAACCAAATTCAGTTTATTCCTCACATGGTATACAATAACAGAATGCACCCACAATTTTGTAAAGATAAATTCGATTTATTTCTCACATGGAAGACAATACAAAATAGCAGCCTAAAGAATTGAACATCACATTTGCAGAATTGAACCAAACAGTTAACTGAAGACGACAACTAATTAACAAAACAATTAATAAGTGAGCACCACACTCCACGACATATAGAACATATACACTAGAGCAACAAATTGCATGGTAAAATTAGATAGCACAATTTACTAGAATTTGTGAAGGAAAGGCAGGAGCAGCACACGCAACGGGTAAACCGAGCATGCATAATTGGCGTAGCTAGCAAATGGCAAGGTGCTCCATCAAGATCTGGGGGTCGACATGAATGGCAGCCATCGCAACCTCATCTGCGTGTGCGGCCGCGATTTGCTTCTCCGCTGTCAAATGCTCCTTGAGGTCCTGGCTATACTGCATGCACCATGCTTAGGCCGGCGCTTATTAGGTGGAGGGGTCAGTGATTTGGGTGGAAGGTGTCGCGCTGGCAGTCGGGGCATGTGGGATGTGGAAGGGGGAGGAGGATGGGGGTCGGGTGTGGATTACCTGCCTGGATAGGCGAGGCAGAACAGCGTGAAGGAGAGTTGTCGGCGAGGAGGCGGTGGCACTGCAAGCAAGGAGTGAAGGTTTCAACTTGGAAAGGAAGGCGAAAAGAGGGGAAGTGTGGCTTTTGGTAAGGGGGAGGGGGTGGGGAGGTAGATATTTTCGTGGAAGCTGAAAATTTGGAATCGCTGCAGCCAAAAAACTGGCGCGCAAAGTGTCATCAGACCGATGGTGCTCCAAGATATTTTGTGATGCATCTCACACGGTTGGTGATAATAAACTGTGTGCGATCTACTTGATTTATCTTCTTGATCAATTGAATTACGTAATGGGGTCACAACTACAAAGGATGGTGTTTGAATTGTTAGAAGTTGTATCTGCAGTGAACATGCAACTATAGGTGTGTCGTCAAAAAAATTGGAATGATTCAGGGTTCATTTGTACATTGTTATACATTAATTGGGTTTTCCAGGCATTTTATGCGCATAATTCAAATTTTAACTACATGCACATGCTCCACTGCATATAAACTTATTGAAAAATCAAATATATGTCCTTGGTTGCATGCTTAGGTCCCATGCAAGAAAAGGGAATGAATTTCAAACACCCTGCCACGGTCACTCGGCCGCAAAACATTGAGATGCCTGGTTTTTAAATTCTAGTAAATCCAAAACTCGGCTGAAATTCATGAAACTTGGCATGCTATCATGTAGCGGCATCAACATGCCATGGTACAAATTTTGTCCCATTTGGGGGAGGTTTGGGTATAAGCTTCTCACAAACCAGAGCTTCTCACAACAAGCGTGATTGTTTCGGTAGGGAATGTGCAACCTTTGGGGATGAAATGACATCCGTTGCCTCTTATTGCTTTCAAAAAAATTCGAGTATCAACATAGAACAACAGGTATGTTGTGCGAATTTTTTTGATTTTTCGGGGTTTGTTTGGACATTTTTATGCATTAACTGAGTTTTCAATGCATTTATGTGCATAATTCAAATTTTGAACTACATGCACATGCTCCTGTCCATAAAAATTGGTTGAAAAATCAAATATGTGTCCTTGTGTGTATGCTTAGGTCCCATGCAAGAAATGGGAATGAATTTGAAACACCAGGGCACCGTTGATTGCCGGCAAAACATTAAGATGCCTGGTTTTTAAATTCTAGTAAATCCAAAACTTGTCTGAAATTCATGAAACTCGGCAGGCTATGATGGAGCGGCATCAACATTCCGTGGTACAATTTTGGTCCCATTTGGGACAAGTTTGGGTATATGCTTCTCACAACAAGCATGATGGTTTTCGGTAGGGAACGTCCCACCTTTGGGGACGAAATGATATCCGTTGCCTCTTATTACTTTAAAAAAATTTCTCATGTCAACATAGAACAACACAAGTGTTGTGTCAATTTTTGTGATTTTTCGGGGTTCGTTTGGACATTTTTATGCATTAACTAAGTTTTCAGTGCATTTATGTGCATAATTCAAATTTGAACTACATGCACATGCTCCAGTGCATATAAATTGGTTGAAAAATCAAATATGTGTCCTTGGGTGCATGCTTATGTCCCATGCAAGAAATGGGAATGAATTTCAAACACCAGTGCACCGTTGATTGCCGACAAAACATTGAGATGTCTGGTTTTTAAATTCTAGTAAATCCAGAACTCGTCTGAAATTCATGAAACTTGGCATGCTATCATGGAGCGGCATCAACATGTTGTGGTAAATTTTTTGTCCCATTTGCGGCAGGTTTGGGTATATGCTTCTCACAAACCAGAGCTTCTCACAACAAGCGTGATTGTTTCGGTAGGGAACGTGCCACCTTTGGGGATGAAACGACATCCGTTGCCTCTTATTGCTTTCAAAAAATTTCGAGTGTCAACATAGAACAACAGGAGTGTTGTGCAATTTTTTGTGATTTTTCAGGGTTCGTTTGGACATTTTTATGCATTAACTGAGTTTTCAATGCATTTATGTGCATAATTCAAATTGAAACTACATGCACATCCTCCAGTGCATATAAATTGGTTGAAAAATCGAATTTGTGTCCTTCTGTGCATTTTTAGGTCCCATGCAAGAAACGGGAATGAATTTGAAACACCAGGGCGTTGTTGATTGCCGGCAAAACATTGAGATGCCTGGTTTTTAAATTCTAGTAAATCAAAAACTCGTCTGAAATTCCATGAAACATGGCATGCTATCATGGAGTGGCATCAACATGTCGTGGTACAAATTTTGTCCCATTTGGGGCAGGTTCGGGTATATGCTTCTCACAAACCGGAGCTTCTCACAACAAGCATGATGGTTTTCGGTAGGGAACGTCCCACCTTTGGGGACGAAACGATATCCATTGCCTCTTATTGCTTTCAATTTTTTTTCTCATGTCGACATAGAACAACGGGAGTGTTGTGTGAATTTTTGTGATTTTTCAGGGTTCGTTTGGACATTTTTGTGCATTAACTAAGTTTTCAATGCATTTATGTGCATAATTCAAATTTGAACTACATGCACATACTCTAGTGCATATAAATTGGTTGAAAAATCAAATATGTGTCCTCGGGTGCATGCTTAGGTCCCGTGCAAGAAATGGGAATGAATTTCGAACACTAGGGCACCATTGATTGCTGGCAAAACATTGAGATGCGTGGTTTTTAAATTCTAGTAAATACAAAACTCGTCTGAAATTCATGAAACTTGGCATCCTATCATGGAGTGGCATCAACATGTCGTCGTACAAATTTTGTCTCATTTGGGGCAGGTTTGGGTATAAGCTTTTCACAAACTGGAGCTTCTCACAACAAGCATCATGGTTTTCGGTACGAAACGTCCCAGCTTTGGGGAGGAAACGATATCCATTGCCTCTTATTGCTTTCAATTTTTTCTTGTGTCAACATACAACAACAGGAGTGTTGTGTGAATTTTTGTGATTTTTCGGGGTTCATTTGGACATTTTTATGCATTAACTGAGTTTTCAATGCATTTATGTGCATAATTCAAATTTGAACTACATGCACATGCTCCAGTGCATATAAATTGGTTGAAAAATCAAATCTGTGTCCTTGGGTGCATGCTTAGGTCCCATGTAAGAAATGGTCATGAATTTCAAACACCAGGACACCGTTGGTTGCCGGCAAAACATTGAGATGCCTGGTTTTTAAATTCTAGTAAATCCAAAATTATGTTAACCATTCATGTGACGCCATGTGTCTTGGTTTTAATGGCTGTAATAGATGCTGTGCGGATAGCACCGTCCGGTGTGTAGGCTGACCGAGAGGCGTGCAAGCTGTCCTCGAGTGTGCAGGCTCATCGGGAAGCGTGCGAGTTGTACGCGCGCAGGCTCACTGGCAAGCAGGCCCTTTGATTTCCATGGACGAACGCCTTGCTCGCGTACTCTCCATTAATGGCTCCCAAGCTGCAGTTTAATTCACCTTTTGAATATAAAACACTCATCGCAAACGTTTTAGCTAGAACACCCGTATGCAAACCGACAGCTTCCCCAGGAAGCCAAGAGAAAATGTGTCGAGCAGGATTTCTACAGCTCTTGATCGCAAACGATTTAGATAGAACACCCATATGCAAAGTGAGAGCAGCGCAGGATTTGTGCATCCCTTCAACACAAACGGTTGTTCTGGATGACCCGTGTGCAACCACGTACAAACAATTTGGTAAGATTTGCATGTGTCATATTGGGTATGTTGCCATTTGTCAAGCTGGAAAGATTTACATTTGTTGATCTAGTAACGTTGCCATTTGTCAAAATATGTAGCTAGAAATCATTAGCACTATGTAATTTTTGCAACTAAAATTCAGTAATTAAGCATAGATTTCATTCATAAATTAAGCAGTCGTTCTTAATTTATACAAACAGTGCAACTCGACAGCTGAATCGACAAAACTTCTCCCCAATTGTTGCCAACCACGTACTGAAATAGCTAGTTCAACTATATATACTAGCTAATTTTAAGTACGTTGTACAGTTCGACCACACATCTATAGTCATATGAACTGAACAAAATAGCCCCTAAATACTACTACTACCACGGAGGGGCTTTGTGCTACTTCCCGTAGCCTCTCCTCTACCGAGCGCGCTAAGTAAGAGGCAGAGGAGGAGGAGGAGGAGGAGGAGGAGCCTACTGACAAGTTGGACAAATGCAATACGGTGCCTTCCGCTGCTGCATGTTGAGCAATGCTCGCCATCTCGAACGCCTACTATCGCTCTAGACGATCCCTCTCGAAACGGTCGGACTGCTCGTAGATCTCCTGATTCCTCGGCTCTGCGTCGGCGTGTGCTGTAGCCACGGCTGCAGTAAGGCTCTTTGCGTGCTCGACTAGGCACTCCTCCTCCTCCCGCAGGAACTTGATGTAGTGTGCAAGGTCGCTGACGCACGTGCGGGCCTCCACCTCCGCCCCCCTCCTTCTGGGCGACGGTGGTGGAGCGGGTGATGATCCCGGCGGTCGACGGTGGGCTGGCGGCCACGGCGAACGACGATGGGATGGCGGCCACGACCACCACCTCCCGCCTTCGGGCCGCGGTGGCGGAGCGAGTGATGGCCACGGTGGCCAGCAATGGGGTGGCGGCAACGATGGCCACCTCCCGCCTTCGGGCCGCGGCAGCGGAGCGGGAGATGGACCTGGCTCTCGACGTTGGTGTGGCGGCAACGGAGGCCGGCAACAGCTGCTGACGGGCAGCGGTGGTGGCGCGTGTGGTGGGTGCTTCGCGCACACCCAATAGGTTCGTCGCACGCACTACACTATGCCGGGGACTGCGCCGCCGGCGCGGTGTAGCCTCCCAGCTGGAGCTGTCCTCTGATGACGGCGGAGTGGCTGAGCGACGACGATGGACCAGTGCCATTGGCAATTGTGGGAGAAGCAGATGAGATAAGCTACAGGGAGGGAGGGAAAAATGCGACGCAGGACTCGCCGCCTGTGAGGGTTTTTATAGCAGGCCGGTAAGCATTGGGATTTTGGGGGATTTCATCGAGTCGGGCGGGAAGCTTGCGCGGGAACCTGCGAGGTTGCGTGGGAATGGGCTCACCGATGATTCATTGGTGCCACCGTTTGGCCAAAAGAACGCTCCCGCACACTGCGCAAGCTTGCGTTATAAGCCGTCTGCGGCAGCGGGATGACAAGACGTGCGAGAGGAGGACGAGAGGACACGTACACATACAATTAATAAAAAAAGTTTGCGATTTAATTACCTGCTATACCCCCGTCCTGGTTTATAAGTAGGATTTAACTAATAAAATACGAATGCATGTCGCCATAGATTATATTGTTGGAGTCGTATTTGAACATAGTTTCCAGCTATACAATTTATGTAACATGCATTAACACTTTTTTGGTAAAACTTAATATTATACACTAGAGAGCGTTTGCCCGCAACACACACGGCTTATTCCATCACAAACAGCTCTGATAGATCAACTGTCTGCCACATATCACCCACTCAACTCTAATCTGATTCGTGCTTGATGTCTCCGACATCGCTCGCACAGTTCATCTTATTTGCCACGTATCACCGTGCCGTCCTCTACTCGCGTCCCTTGGCAAGCTTTGCTCGTCGTTAGGCGTCGCAGCATGTTGTGCTCGCAGTTAGGCGTCGCGGCGCACTCTGTCGCGTCTGTTGGGGCGCTCTGATCGCGTCCGTCGGTGCGCTCGTCTTGTGGACAGCTTTTCCTTGAGGCAACCGCGGAGCGCTCTGCTCGCGTCCCTCCGCGCGGGCTATACCAGCTATTGGGCGTGCGCACGATCACGTCGGGGGCCCCATATGAATGCGGTTGCGCCGCGCGCGTTGCCACACGATGCAGTTACGTGCGGCACGATGGAGTTACATGTTGCAAATTAGAACTGCCATCAGGGCCTACCGATATTCCTGGCCGTCCGGCTTCCCCTTTAATTCCCGCGGCCAATATAACCTTAGTCTCTTCAACCTTTCGATCGCGCCCCACAACACAACAAGCACACCCACGATGACACATAGAGAGGGGATGTCCGGCGGCGCTCCAATGGAGTTCGGTGAGCATAGAGTGGAGACCCACGTGAGGGAGACGGATCTCTCGGTGGTGTACACCATCGACCCAGCCGTGGTGGACGACTACATCAACAGCGTTGAGAACTTTCTTGCTGCAGACAAGTAAAAGGTGGTCGGCATCGACCTCCAGTACACCGTTGGTCGTCCCGGTATAGATCAGAAGGTTGTCGTCGCCCAGTTGTGCATGCGCCATCATGTCCTCATCTACCGCTACTTCATGGCCATAGAGCCTTGCGACCGTTTCAACGGGTTTGTCAACGGCACCGACTACAAGTTCGCCACGGTGGATACCAAAGACGATGTAAAAGCGCTTAGTGTTACGGGCTTGGCCTGCAAGAACCTTGTCGAAATCCGTGACCACTACAGGGTCTAGGGCAGCACGAAGCAGGACTCCCTGGTCGAACTCGCCTCGTCCATCATCGACCCCTACGAAAAGATGAAGCAGGATGCCCAGAGTACAAGTCCCGTATCCTGACACAAGGCCTGGATGCGGCAACTGGATGAACCTCACCTCAGGTTCGTGGCCAAGAGCGTGTACACATGCTACGAGATGCACAGGCGGATCGTTGACATGAGGAAGTGCCTCGTTACCCAAATCGACGAGCCCGGATTGAGCCACGAGAAGAGAAAGCGTCACGAGAAGTAGATGATGATCAAATGATCGTTTATGCTAGTTAATCATGCATGTAATATATAGTTTACTTTATTGGTGTGTGTGGAAATGTCATGTGTGTAGTAGCCACCTACGTAATTATGCATGTAATAGTTTACTTTGGTGTGTGCAAATGCCATGGTTGTAGTAGCCAGCTATGTAAGTGGATCTTTAATTTGGTTATGCAAGCATGTCCTTATAAGTGTGTGTATATATATATATTTGTTGTTGTTCTGTATGCAATCCCATCACACAAAACACACGTCTTATTAGCATCAACCATCTGTGTTATTATCGGTCTTCACACACATTTCTGATTACAGACTTGTTTGCCGCGTATCACACACATCTTGTTAAGTTGAACTGTTTCTGTTCTCATGTCTCAATGCAAACAGTTCTTCTGAGTGAACCGCATGCTGTATATCGCACACACTTTTGATCTGGCTGACCATATCTTTTGTGTTGCCTAATCACAAACAGTTCATCCGAGTGAACCGTATGCTGTGTATCACACATGCCTTCATCTGGCTGCCCGTTTCTTTTGTTCCTCCTTATCGCAAATAGTTCATTGAACTGAACCGTATGCCCTTCATCGCACACGCAACTAAAACCTAAACCGTGTTTGATGGATCCATCATCGCAAATGTTTTACACATTTCTGACGGTTTTCATACAACACCGTTTGTGATTATTTCATCGCACACAGTTTCTCGAAGGGTCACTGATCGTAGTGTCACGTTAGCAGCATCATGCAATAGTGATAGTCAGGAGTACTTGTGCATCCGTGTCCATCATTGCCTATTATTCCTTTGGTCCATCAAGCCATTCTATTCTGGAATGACTAGGAGAAACAAACTCCGGTACCTTATCCATTTCTAGGATTGGGTCAAAGCAGTTGTACCCCACAGATCAAAATGCCTAACCAGCTTTTGTTCTGTTCTATCCTGGAGTATTACCTTCTTTATGTCAAGAATATGTTGGGAATTGCACACTATCCTATGAAATCTTGATGCAGTGATACTTCTTGCCATCATTATTCATTCCTCGGTCCTCGTGTTGTTGTAAAAGGAATGCCGACAATTGAACCGTGATGTGTGAAATCAATACTCCTAGCAATCACTACTAGGGAAAAGCCTAGCAGTAGCGCATGTTAAATGCTTATCAGTAGCGCGGGTAGACGCGCTACTGATACGATGCTACAGCTAATGCTTAACAGTAGTGTGGTTTGACCCGCACTACTGCTACCTAGGGGTACCAACAGCGATGGTCTGCAACAAGCACTGCTGCTAATAGTTGCAGCCCCCTTGAACAAAGATTGCTACTATTAAGAACCCACTGCTACTAAAGCCATACCCCGCGCTACTGTTATTAGTTTTTGAATTTTTTTCTGCTCCATATTTTGTGCTGCTGAATTTTGTTTACAGCTTTATATAATAATCTCTAGCATATCATACACATACAAATGTAATCATAGCATATACATACAAATAGTCTCATCAAATCATGTCATCATCATAATCATCATCCAACACAAAGTGGTCTCTCGTCATCATCTCGAAAATAGCGATACAAGTCTCGAATACTTGCAACTACATCATCATCCATCTAAATAATGATATACGTGAGAAAAGTTATCACTATGAGTGAGAGAGGAACTATGTAGTACATGAGGCGGCGGTTACGAGCCCTCTCTTGCGCTAGCGTGAACCTCAAGTAACTAGCTTCGGCTTCTTGTCTCTTTTGAAGCCTTTATGGCTGGCGCCCGAGACCCCATCCACTTGTGTCTGACACTCAGGCCACTCATCGTACACTCCTGAAACCTTCCCTTTGTACATGACATAGCACTTCTTCTTCGCCATCAATAATCTAGGTACCTGTTAGAGATGCATCTTCATCAAGAGAATGTACAATCATACGCAACAAAATATACTAGAGCAACACGAAAAAGAAATGGTTAGCAACTAGATGCAACATATAGTACGCAAACCAATTAACTAGAGGTAAGCAGGTCATCGTACCCAAACTAACAAAGTAGCATTACGCAAGTTCGGCCGGGACCGTGGACATCACAAAGTTTCATCGCTACAGAGAGTATACAAGTTCAACCGACACATATCATCATCATTGACATCGTAAATCACTAGAAGTTCCATCCTTCCATATCATCAAGGATTTACCCTAGCTTCTTGAATGGCGTGAGGTCATGACGTTGCATGCCTATGCGAGTTTGGACGTCAGCTCGCGATATAGTGCCATGGTGGAACATCCGCTTCTCATCGACGACTTCTTTCATGATGATCGTCGCAATTTCCCTCTGATGCGAAAGAAGTCATTTCTAAGTTTATAATCCGCTTCTCCATGAGTTTCTACCCACTTACAGATAGGATCATCGTTTCTGCTTGTCATGCGAAGCTTTTGCTGATCCATGCTGAACTCAATCATGACATGGAGGATGTAGAATCCATCTTTCTTGCTTGGTTTTGGGACATGGATACAACAGAAGTTAGTTTTATGTGAGAAACCCAACTTCTTGTTCCTTTGTTTCCTGATCTTAGGTGGCCACCCCTGATGCTGAAGCCTTAGAGAGCATCATCTAGAATATTCATTATGTGGGTGTAGTCCTTCTTCTCGTAGTTTCTGGTAGGGTTGAAATATACGGCATGGGAGACTCGCGGGTAAAGAACGATAAGGACTGCGCGCCCATTGCTGCGGGGAAAAGACACCTCAAATTATTCTCCATATGAACAAGAAGGAATGATTGAAATGTACAAAAGGGTTGTCGATACGTCTCCAACGTATCTATAATTTTTGATTGTTACATGCTATTATATTATCTGTTTTGGATGTTTATGGGCTTTATTATACACTTTCATATTATTTTTGGGACTAACCTATTAACCGGAGGCCCAGCCCAAATTGTTGTTTTCTTGCCTATTTCAATGTTTCGAAGAAAAGGAATATCAAATGCAGTCCAAACGGAATGAAACCTTCGGGAGAGTTATTTTTGGAACAGAAGCAATCCAGGAGACTTGGAGTAGACGTCGGGGAAGCTTTGAGGAAGCCACGAGCCAGGGAGGTGCGCCCTACCCCCTGGGAGTGCCCCCACCCTCATGGGCCCCTCGTGGTTCCCCTGACCGACTTCTTTCGCCTATATATGTCCATATACCCTAAAAACATTGGAGAACAGAATAGATCAGGAGTTCCGCCGCCAGAAGCCTCCATAGCCACCAAAAACCAATCTAGACCCGTTCTGGCACCCTGCCGGAGGGGGGATCCCTCTCCGGTGGCCATCTTCATCATCCCTGCGCTCTCCATTATGAGGAGGGAGTAGTCCACCCTCAGGGCTAAGGGTATGTACCAGTATCTATGTGTTTGATCTCTCTCTCTCGTGTTCTTGAGGTGGTACAATCTTGATGCATCACGAGCTTTGCTATTATAGTTGGATCTTATGATGTTTCTCCCCCTCTACTCTCTTGTGATGAATTGAGTTTTCCTTTGAAGTTATCTTATCGGATTGAGCCTTTAAGGATTTGAGAACACTTGATGTATGTCTTGCATGTGCTTATCTGTGCTGACAATGGGATATCACGTGATCCAGTTGATGTATGTTTTGGTGATCAACTTGCAAGTTCTGTGACCTCATGAACTCATGCATAGGAGTTGGCACACGTTTTCGTCTTGACTCTCCGGTAGAAACTTTGGGGCAATCTTTGAAGTTGTTTGTGTTGGTTGAATAGATGAATATGAGATTGTGTGATGCATATCGTATAATCATACCCACGGATACTTGAGGTGACATTGGAGTATCTAGGTGACATTAGGGTTTTGGTTGATTTGTTTCTTAAGGTGTTATTCTAGTATGAACTTTATGATAGATTTAACGGAAAGAATAGCTTCGTGTTATTTTACTACAGACTCTTGAATAGATCGATCAGAAAGGATAACTTTGAGGTGGTTTCGTACCCTACCATAATCTCTTCGTTTGTTCTCCTCTATTGGTGACTTTGGAGTGACTCTTTGTTGCATGTTGAGGGATAGTTATATGATCCAATTATGTTATTATTGTTGAGAGAACTTGCACTAGCGAAAGTATGAACCCTAGGCCTTGTTTCAACTCATTGCAATACCGTTTGTGCTCACTTTTATCATTAGTTACCTTGCTGTTTTTATATTTTCAGATTACAAAACCATTATCTACTATCCATATTGCACTTGTATCGCCATCTCTTCGCCGAACTAGTGCACCTATACAATTTACCATTGTATTGGGTGTGTTGGGGACACAAGAGACTCTTTGTTATTTGGTTGCAGGGTTGCTTGAGAGAGACCATCTTCATCCTACGCCTCCCATGTATTGATAAACCTTAGGTCATCCACTTGAGGGAAATTTGCTACTGTCCTACAAACCTCTGCACTTGGAGGCCCAACAACGTCTACAAGAAGAAGGTTGTGTAGTAGACATCAAGCTCTTTTCTGGCACTGTTGCCAGGGAGGTTAGCGCTTGAAGGTATATCTTTAGATCTTGCAATCGAATCTTTTTGTTTCTTGTTTTATCACTAGTTTAGTCTATAAAAGAAAACTACAAAAAAAAATGGAATTAAGGGTACCTCATATGCTTCATATTTTTAATATCTTTCATGAAAATAAGGATTCCGATAATTGTGCCAAAATGCTAGAAGAAGAATGTATTAAAATGTTCGGCACTAAATCTTTGGATGATGAGCATGATTGTAATGTTATTAGTATGAATTCTTTGAATATCCTTGATGCTAATGATATGCAAAGCCACAAGCTTGGGGATGCTATGTTTGATGAAGATGATATTTTTTTGTCCCCCATGTTTTGATGAGAAAGTTTATTTTGATGATAGCATGCCTCCTATTTATGATGATTATATTGATGAAAGTGGGTTTGGAAGAGTGTCAACTTTAGGAAGTAATGATCCCACTATTTTGGAGGGTGTTGAATCTTATTGTGATAATTATGAAAGTGGGTTTGGAAGAGTGTCAACTTTGCATGCTTGTAGATCATGAAAAGAATGCTTTATGTGATAGTTATATTGTTGAATTCATTCATGATGGTACTGAAAATTATTATGAGGGAGGAATATATGCCTGTAGGAGTTGCAATAATATCAAGTTTCCTCTCTATGTGTTGAAAATATTGAAGTTATGCTTGTTTTACCTTCTTATGCAAGTTGATTCTTGTTCCCATAAGTTGCTTGCTCACAAAATCCCTATGCATAGGAAATGGGTTAGACTTAAATGTGCTAGTAATATTCTTCATGACGCTCTCTTTATGTTACAATTCTTATCTTTTATGTGAGCATCATTGAAATCATCATGCCTAGCTAGGGGCGTTAAACGATAGCACTTGTGGGGAGGCAACCCAATTTTATTTTTGTTACTTGCTTTTTCTCCTCTTTAGTAATAAATAATTCATCTAGCCTCTGTTTAGATGTGGTTTTATGTTTTAATTAGGGTTTGTGCCAAGTAGAACCTTTGGGAAACCTTGGGGAAAGTCTTTGCGATCCTGCTGTAAAAAACAGAAAATTTAGCGCTCACGAGATTTGATGCCTTTTTTATTGGAGAGTGCAATTTAGTTAATTCTTTTTGCATATAATTAATAGATAAATTCCTCACATCCAGCAATTTATTTTAGAATTTTTGGGGTTCCAGAAGTATTTGTTTGATCCAGATTACTACAGACTGTTCTATTTTTTACATATTCTATTTTCTATGTGTTGTTTGCTTATTTTGATGAATCTATGAGTAGTATCAGAGGGTATGAACCATAGATGAGTTGGAATACAGTAGATATTACACCAATATGAATTTGGAATGAATTCACAATAGTACCTAAGTGGTGATTTATTTTCTTATACTAACGGAGCTTACGAGTTTTCTGTTAAGTTTTGTGTTGTGAAGTTTTCAAGTTTTGGGTAAAGATTCGATGGAATATGGAATAAGGAGTGGCAAGAGCCTAAGCTTGGGGATGCCCAAGGCACCCCAAGGTAATATTCAAGGACAACCAAGAGCCTAAGCTTGGGGATGCCCCGGATGGCATCCCCTCTTTCGTCTTCGTTCAACGGTAACTTTACTTGGAGCTATATTTTTATTCGCCACCTGATATGTGTTTTTCTTGGAGCGTCATTTTATTTTATTTTGTTTTGCTTTCTGTTTGAATAAAATACTAAGATCTGAAATTATTAAATGTTAGAGAGTCTTCACATAGTTGCATAATTATTCGACTACTCATTGATCTTCACTTATATCTTTTGGAGTAGTTTGTCATTTGCTCCAGTGCTTCACTTATATCTTTTTAGAGCACGGCGGTGGTTATATTTTGAAGAAATAGATGAACTCTCATGCTTCTCCTATATTATTTTGAGAGTCCTTTAGAACAACATGGAAATTTTCTTTTAGGAATAATATAAAAACTTTTATAGAAGTGCATTGAATACTATGAAAAGTTTGATACTTGATAATTGTTTTGAGATATGGAGATGGTGATATTAGAGTCATGCTAGTTGAGTAGTTGTGAATTTGAGAAATACTTGTGTTGAAGTTTGTGATTCCCGTAGCATGCATGTATGGTGAACCGTTATGTGATGAAGTCGGGGCATGATTTATTTATTGATTGTCTTCCTTATGAGTGGCGGTCGGGGACGAGCGATGGTCTTTTCCTACCAATCTATCCCCCTAGGAGCCTGCGCGTAATACTTTGTTTTGATAACTAATAGATTTTCGCAATAAGTATGTGAGTTCTTTATGACTAATGTTGAGTCCATGGATTATACGCACTCTCACCCTTCCACCATTGCTAGCCTCTCTAGTATCACGCAACTTTTGCCGGTACCATAAACCCACCATATACCTTCCCCAAAACAGCCACCATACCTACCTATTATGGCATTTCCATAGCCATTCTGAGATATATTTCCATGCAACTTTCTACCGTTCCATTTGTTATGACACGCTCCATCATTGTCATATTGCTTTGCATGATCATGTAGTTGACATCGTATTTGTGGCAAAGCCATAGTTCATAATTCTTTCATACATGTCACTCATGAGTCATTGCACATCCCGATACACTGTCGCAGGCATTCATATAGAGTCATATTTTGTTCTAAGTATCGAGTTGTAATTCTTGAGTTGTAAGTAAATAAAAGTGTGTTGGTCATGATTATTAGAGCATTGTCCCATGTGAGGAAAGGATGATGGAGACTATGATTCCCCCACAAGTCGGGATGAGACTCCAGACAAAAAAGAGCCCAAAAAAGAGAAGGCCCAAAAAAACAAAAAATATGAGAGAAAAAGAGAGCGGGGGAAATGCTACTATCCTCTTACCACACTTGTGCTTCAAAGTAGCACCATGATCTTCATGATAGAGAGTCTCCTATGTTTTCACTTTCATATACTAGTGGGAATTTTCATTATAGAACTTGGCATGTATATTCCAATGATGGGATTCCTCAAAATTGCCCTAGGTCTTCGTGAGCAAGCAAGTTGGATGCACACCCACTTAGTTTCTTTTTGAGCTTTCATACACTTATAGCCCTAGTGCATCTGTTGCATGGCAATCCCTACTCACTCACATTGATATCTATTGATGGGCATCACCATAGCCCTTGATACGCCTAGTTGATGTGAGACTATCTTCTCATTTTTGTCTTCTCCACAACCACCATTCTATTCCACCTATAGTGCTATGTCCATGGCTCACACTCATGTATTGCGTGAAGATTGAAAAAGTTTGAGAACATCAAAAGTATGAGACAATTGCTTGGCTTGTCATCGGGGTTGTGCATGATTTAAATATTTTGTGTGATGAAGATGGAGCATAGCCAGACTATATGATTTTGTAGGGATAGCTTTCTTTGGCCATGTTATTTTGAGAAGACATGATTACTTTGTTAGTATGCTTGAAGTATTATTATTTTCACGTCATTATTAAACTTTTGTCTTGAATCTTATGGATCTGAATATTCTCACCACAATAAATAGAATTACTTGGATAAATATGTTAGGTTGCATTCCACATCAAAAAATCTGTTTTTATCATTTACTTACTCGAGGACGAGCAGGAATTAAGATTGGGGATGCTGATACGTCTCCAACGTATCTATAATTTTTGATTGTTCCATGCTATTATATTATCTGTTTTGGATGTTTATGGGCTTTACTATACACTTTTATATTATTTTTGGGACTAACCTATTAACCGGAGGCCCAGCCCAAATTGTTGTTTTCTTGCCTATTTCAGTGTTTCAAAGAAAAGGAATATCAAACGGAGTCCAAACGGAATAAAACCTTCGGGAGAGTTATTTTTGGAACGGAAGCAATCCAGGAGACTTGGAGTAGACGCCAGGGAAGCTTCGAGGAAGCCACGAGGCAGGGAGGCGCGCCCCCCACCCTCGTGGGCCCCTCGTGGCTCCCCTGACTGACTTCTTTCGCCTATATATGTCCATATACCCTAAAAACATCGGAGAACTGAATAGATCGGGAGTTCCGCCGCCAAAAGCCTCCGTAGCCACCAAAAACCAATCTAGACCCATTCCGGCACCCTGCCGGAGGGGGGAATCCCACTTTGGTGGCCATCTTCATCATCCCGGCGCTCTCCATGACGAGGAGGGAGTAGTCCACCCTCGGGGCTGAGGGTATGTACCAGTAGCCGTGTGTTTGATCTCTCTCTCTCTCTCTCTCTCTCGTGTTCTTGAGGTGGTACGATATTGATGTACCGCGAGATTTGTTATTATAGTTGGATCTCATGATGTTTCTCCCCCTCTACTCTCTTGTGATGGATTGAGTTTTCCCTTTGAAGTTATCTTATCGGATTGAGTCTTTAAGGATTTGAGAACACTTGATGTATGTCTTGCATGTGCTTATCTGTGCTGACAATGGGATATCACGTGATCCACTTGATGTATGTTTTCGTGATCAACTTGCGAGTTCTGTGACCTCATGAATTTATGCATAGGGGTTGGCACACGTTTTTGTCTTGACTCTCTAGTAGAAACTTTGGGGCACTCTTTGAAGTTCTTTGTGTTGGTTGAATAGATGAATCTGAGATTGTGTGATGCATATCGTATAATCATACCCACGGATACTTGAGGTGACATTGGAGTATCTAGGTGATATTAGGTTTTGGTTGATTTGTGTCTTAAGGTGTTATTCTAGTACGAACTCTATGATAGATTGAACGGAAAGAATAGCTTCGTGTTATTTTACTACGGACTCTTGAATAGATCGATCAGAAAGGATAATTTTGAGGTGCTTTCATACCCTACCATAATCTCTTCATTTGTTCTCCGCTATTAGTGACTTTGGAGTGACTCTTTGTTGCATGTTGAGGGATAGTTATATGATCCAATTATGTTATTCTTGTTGAGAGAACTTGCACTAGTGAAAGTATGAACCCTAGGCCTTGTTTCAACTCATTACAATACCGTTTGTGCTCACTTTTATCATTAGTTACGTTGCTGTTTTTATATTTTCAGATTACAAAAACCATTATCTACTATCCATATTGCACTTGTATGACCATCTCTTCGCCGAACTAGTGCACCTATACAATTTACCATTGTATTGGGTGTGTTGGGGACACAAGAGACTCTTTGTTATTTGGTTGCAGGGTTGCTTGAGAGAGACCATCTTCATCCAACGCCTACCATGGATTGATAAACATTAGGTCATCCACTTGAGGGAAATTTGCTACTGTCCGACAAACCTCTGCACTTAGAGGCCCAACAACGTCTACAAGAAGAAGGTTGTGTAGTAGACATCACTTACTTACTTTGGATGATAAGGCAGGAGGACAATTCCCTGGTCCTTATTCTGTACCATGAAGTTTTGGAGGTACTCCCTAGCAGTTTCACGCTCAAAGTTGCCGAGAGTCAAGAAGGACTCGTGCATGTAGTACAGATCTGCCGCGTAGATTTGTGAGACTTCTTCTCTCTTCATGACAGAGCTCATATGTAGCGCAAAAAGGCAGACGATTGTAAAATCAAGCCGCGTTGTTAGAAACATCTCGAATATATGGTCAAACCACAGGAAGAACACCTCCGTGGGTCGTGTGTCGACGCAGCACTTCCCCTTGGGCACACGAGCTGCATATGTCGGATATCCTAGATCCTTCGAGGCTAGTAGGATTTTCTCAGTCGATGGACATGGTCGTACAGTCTCCTGAGATCCCCTAATAGTGCCTCTAGCGGTTTCGGCGGTAGCACATCGGCTCTCCCGTGACATGGAACATGGTCGCACCTTTGATGGGTACATGCTCCTCAAAATCCACCGTCTGGCTGCTATGTGCCCTGGCTTGTTTGTAGGCAGCTGAGCGTATCTTCCTCGGTCTCTTCCTCTCCTTTTTCTTGGGCACACCTTCCGGACCCTTTGCCGGTGTCAAAACCGGCGGATCTCAGGTAGGGGGTCCCAAACTATGCGTCTAAAGCAGATGGTAACAGGAGGCAGGGGACACGATGTTTACCCAGGTTTGGGCCCTCTCGATGGAGGTAATACCCTACATCCTGCTTGATTGATCTTGATGATATGAGTATTACAAGAGTTGATCTACCACGGGATCATAGAGGCTAAACCCTAGAAGCTAGCACTACAAAAAATACACTTCCGTGATGATACGTGTTTGTCACAGTAGGTCGCGTTTTTTGTCATGCATGTACATCCATGACAAATTTATGACAGAATCAAGATAGTCATACCTGTGCTGTCGTAGAAGTATTCCATGACATTACCAAAATTATCATCACGGAAGTGTCCACTTCCATGACAATAAATCGCGCGTCACAGAAGTGCTTTCATTAAGGGTGACCGACACGTGGCATCCACCGTAACGGAACGCTGTTAAGCTATTGGGTCGGATTTTGGATCCGATAACCCATTAACAGCCCCGACCAATGGGGATTTTCCACGTGTAAAATCATCATTGGCTAGAGGAGACACGTGTCAGGTCCGCGTTGGCACAGGTGTCACTCATCCAATGGGCGAGACGCGCCTATGATATGTTGACACGTGGACCGGCCCATCAAGTTTAAATGGGCCGGCCCAACTGAAGGCCCATAAGATTTTGCGGGCCCTAATGGGCCGACCTAGCTAAAGGCCCACGAGATTTTGCGGACCATGATGGGCTGGCCTAGCTAAAGGCCCACAAGATTTTGCGGGCCATAATGGGCCGGCCCAGGTAAAGGCCCACAAGATTTTTGTGTGCCATAATGGGACGGCCCAGGTAAAGGCCCACAAGATTCTTGTGGATCATAATGGGCCGGCCCAGCTAAAGGCCCACGAGATTTCGCCGACATTAATGGGCCGGCCCAGCTGTAGGCCCACAAGATTTTGAGGACCCTAGTAGGCCGGCCCATTAACTGGCTGCCATGTTTTGGGCCAAATGCCGGCCCATATTTAATCCGGTCCATTAATGGCCTGCCATGCTCCGGGCCTAATAGTGGCCCATATGAGATCCGGCCCGTTAAAAGCCTACCACATTCTTGGCCAAATTACGGCCTAGATCAGGTCCGACCCTTTAAGAGGCTTTGGGCTCAATTATGGCCCATATCAGATTCGGCCCGTCAACTGGACACTATGCTTTTGGGACCACTTGCTAAAGGCCCACTTAGTAATTCGGCCTGATATTAGTTTTGGCCTGTTAAGGGCACGTTTAACATTTCGGCCCTATATTAATTTCGGCCTGTTAAAAGCCCGTCATATAGTTGGGCCTAACTATGGCCCGGTTTGCATCCGGCCTGCTCACAGCCGATATGTGATTGGGCCAAACAAGGACCGAGACAATTTTGGCCTGTTAAAAGCCCGTGATTTGATTCGCACAATCATGGGCCGGGGTTCATTTCGGGCTGCTGCCGGCCCGTGAGCTGTTCGGCACGTTTCAGGCCCAACCTACATCGTGATTGCATGACGGCCCAATTATGTACTGTAATTTTACGGTTTGGCTAGTTTACTGCGAAAACAGGATATATATACAGTAAAATAACTGCAGCATCGTGAATAAGAAAAAACCTAGACTATACAATAAAGAAATTACGGCATATTACATCCACTGGGCATCAAAATTTGCCACTATGATAATAAAGCACAAGAAGATATCAGATTACATACACTGGGCATCAAAGATCGCCACCAGTGCAAATAAACACGCCAACAAAATAATATACAAAACCGACAGCACTTCAATAGAGTTCAAGAAAGGTTAGCCCTGCTGGGGAGCTGCAACCCAAGCAGCTGAGCAAGATGATGAGACTGCGCTTGTTCAACACTTATATCTTCCTCACTCTGAAAGATAAACAAGAAGACAGATGACAGGTTTTGCACATGAAAGCATCAGTGCTGACAATTCATCACATTTCTTACTGACGAATAAAGTGACACAGTTTAAAATTGCATTAACACAATATGGTATTGTTCAGGTCAAGACATGGCAGGAAATGACATTGTGAAGGAGTTGGCAGCTTCACGACACCACTGGATTACAGATCAAGAACTCATAAGTATCAATGGTTAGTGTGCTGTCAATTTATACAATTTCAGATTGGCAAATAAAGAGACGGTTTAAATAATAGTAGAATTATATGACATTGTTCATAGTTAAGACATTGCAGAATATGACATTGTGCTGTAGTGGGTAGGTTCACCTCACCACTGGATTACGGATGAAGAACAGGAGCATACATGCAGTGCAAAAGAAGATCACTTGTTCTGTATAGTTTAATTTACATGGTATGAAGAATGAACTTGGTCGTACAACTGAAAACTTAAATTGAGAAAGGACAAAATTTTGTTTATGAACTACATAATAAACTTTAAACAAGCAATTTGATGCAAATACCAAAAATAAACAGCTGTTGCAGTCATGCCTAACCAAATATATACAACAAAGTTTGAAGGCTTGAGATGGACAAACTTACATTATTGGTGAAGACAGGCTCTATAAAGGCCTTGTCCATGCTGATGGGGGGTGGGCAATTCAAGAAGTTTACCACAGAATCTTCTTCAAAAGCATTGCCTTTATTCTACATTTTGTTAAGAGTAAATATAGATGTGATAATATACGAAAAAATGGAGAATATTTAAGATAAGATGAAGAGTGATGCTACATAACTAAGTAGCTATAAATGTAAGTGCAGCGATATAGGCAAAAGGTACAGCCAAGAGCAATGCACAGCTAAACTTCTTCAGTACCAACCTTATTGTAAGAGTAAATATAGATCTGATGTGTAGAAAATGGAGGGCAAAGGAAAATAAGTTGCAGAGTGATGGTACATGAACAACTACCTGTCATTATAAGTACATTGATAAAGGACAACATGTACTTACAAGAACAATGCAGAGCTAAAAAAACATTGGCATTGGATATATTCTACACTAATGTAACCATTCATACAGATCAGATAATTTGGAGCGAACAATTGATAAGCAAGCTATCATGGATACTGCTGTCACATAATGAACCAGGTATGTATGCAAGTACAGTGATACAGGACAACAGGTACTAACAAGAGCAAAGCAGCGGGCAGCATATTTGCGATATCCTGTCGTTCTTGTCAAACCGGAATTCTTCTTCGAGCAGATTTCCTGCAAAAAGATCCGTAAGGCACATGCGGAAAAGTAGAAGTTCAAATTGTCATGTGATTTCATAGACAGTACCTCATCCTGGGAACGAGACCAGTGCATAACAAGGTTTTTCCATTCAATGTCTTCTAAATTTAGCACAGGAGACTTCACCGGAAATTCGTTTATAGACTTGCCATCAAAGTGTGATTTCCCCAGGTAACACAGATACTGCTGCAATGCTTCCTTGAAAAGCACAAGCAAGCTTTGCTCATCATGACTATCTAGATTGACCCTCGCCTAGTTACAACAATGTAATGTAAATCATTGATGTGTTCAATCAGCAGAAAATAGGAAAATAATAACCATGAATAATAGCACTTACACGTAAGTTGGACAGGAAGATGTGAAAATGGTGTTTGTCTTCACAATAATCTTCCCATGATGGGAATACATGCACGTAGTCCCTAACAACGTTGAAGGCATTGTCTTTTAAACTGGGAATAAATGGAATGGGGTTCCAATCTGCAGGAATTGTCCGTCTCTGCAGTTGGGCTAGGTCTTCGGTCGGTGGACTTGCTGTACTTTTTGCTGGAGTGGGATTTTTCTGTGGTACAGCTGGTGCTATGGCAAATGAAATCGGTATACCTTTTGCTGGAGTGCAGGTCCTATGTGGTGGGGCTAGTGGTGTGGCCAGTGAAGTATGGGTACAGTCTGCTAGAGTCGGTCCTACGTTTTGTGTCACTGGTTGTACAACTAATATAAGTGGGGTGATGTCTGATTTCTCCGGCACCACCACGTTTTTCAAGGACTTTGTTGGTGCTCCTTCAGGTTCGGAAATCACCCTCTTCCTTTTTGATGTATGATGCACTAGAACAACATTTGAGTGGAAAAACATGGTATGATGACAGATGGAATATGTATTGATAATAGATGGGCATGGCATCTCGACATATATGATGAGTAAACTAAGCAGATGGCGGTGCAACAAAGTAGAAGAAATGCAAGACAACATATGCAAGATACCCGCAATCAATAAAACATTGCCAAATTAGAACATGCACCTTGATGGGTGAACAGGACAGGCCATCTACCTTTCACTCCTTGAGGTTAGAATAGTCATTAGGATCATATTCTGAACAAGAATCAACAGCTGGGGAGCGTATGAGTTTCATTGCATCCAGAATGGCACTCAATGCCTTGGTGCCAATTTTGTAAGTCATTGCAGTGTTTAGCTTCAAGAGTGGACTGCTGCTAGTGTGACACAAAGCAGCTACACAGATCATAGTGTAGATATAACGGGAAAACCTTAAGCATCAGAGTAAAATCAGCAAAGTGGAACTTGCTGGAATATATATGCTAGTATTGTCGGTATGGCTAGAAAGGCTTCGGATACCAGCTCTCTTCAAGTGAAGGTGCGGTACTGTTAGTATCAGTGTAACTCTCAAAGGCGACACAACTCCCCGCATTTCCTTGCTATTCTTATAGGATTCAAGTGGGCAGGTCACTACAAATCCTATTCCTATGTTTACAAGATCCTACGAATCAAAGAGGCTCAAAGTGTCCATCACAACCGACTGTATAGACCTCTACACTGCAAATGTCCCTGCTCATCTTCAGTACAAGGAACATACTGTACTACTATCATACTCCCTCCATTCCAAAATATATGTCTTGGTAGAGATTTCCACTATGGATCACATACAGATGTATCCAGATACATTTTAGAGTGTAGATTCACTCATTTTGCTCCATATGTAGTCCATGGTGGAATCTATACAAAGACTTGTATTTAGGAACGGAGATAGCACATATTAAAGAAGAACGGAAGAGGAACATGGTAAAGAAGAGCAAGCAGATTTTGGATAATAAAATGTTGGTTGCGCAGTGCCCACACATGATGAACTAGAGCGCATTAAGAATGCAACTCCCAGTTGTCTCTCGACCATTTCAGGCGGTTGGATGAAGATCCTACGTCTCCTAATCCTTCTTTTTCCTCGTCTCTGATTCTTCCCATACAGAACACCGCACAGGTCACCGGCCAGACCACCGGCCCCCACCGCCTGTGTTCCTCCGCCACCCCCACCCCCGCCCCAACCCCCGCCTGCATAGAGTTTCTTCGATAGGCGAGGCCCCACAACCACCCGAGCCCCTTCGATCGCACCGGCGAACTCCGGCGAGCTCTGAAAAATCGACTGACCCAATTTTGAAATTTAGTCTACTGTGATTTAAGTAGTGTGGAATATAAAAGGGGAAAACCATAAGCATCGAGAGTATAGTGTTGAGCGTGCC
>NC_041382.1:469840473-469924199 GCF_002162155.2 Triticum dicoccoides | reverse complement strand
TTCCCATACAGAACACCGCACAGGTCACCGGCCAGACCACCGGCCCCCACCGCCTGTGTTCCTCCGCCACCCCCACCCCCGCCCCAACCCCCCCCTGCATAGAGTTTCTTCGATAGGCGAGGCCCCACAACCACCCGAGCCCCTTCGATCGCACCGGCGAACTCCGGCGAGCTCTGAAAAATCGACTGACCCAATTTTGAAATTTAGTCTACTGTGATTTAAGTAGTGTGGAATATAAAAGGGGAAAACCATAAGCATCGAGAGTATAGTGTTGAGCGTGCCATGGCAGATCTGAAGGTGCAAACCGGATAAAGGTAACTTCGCAACCAAGACAAGAAATCAGAGTAAAGTAGTGGTGATCTATTTTCTTGCTGCGATAAATAAGTTGAGCAGATACAAAAGAGTACCGCCTCTGGTGCGGCGCCGTGTATGCATCTGCTGAGAATTTGACGGTGTTGCGGTAGCGATGGCTGTCGGCAGCGTGGAAGCAGATCCAGGAGGGTAGACGGTGGCGGCAGGGCGCGGTGGACGAGACGGTCGTAGGAGTGGCGCCGGCAAGGTGGACGACAGCGGGGATGAAGCGAGAGGACGGGATGCAAGGATCCCGGTCCGAAGCCGTGGATGAGAGAGGTCGATCTCTTCTAATGGACGGCGGCATCGGGGTATCAGCTCCGACATGGTGGAGGAGGACGGTGGTGGATGGGGTGGCAGACAGCGGCGGACGGAGGAGGGTGGGGTGGAGAGGGTGTTTTGGCGCCCACGGAGTATGAATGGGGAAAAGGGAGGTAGAGGAAGGGGGAACCATGTATTCAGGGCGCGCTTGTCTCAAATGCGAGGAAATTTACAAACTTAGCCCCCGTTTCAAATTTCTACTACTACATCACAGCAACATTAGTCGGTTGGGGATAGGACGGTAATCTCGCATACACCGAATATTTGCCGACAAGAGTTTGTTTTTGGCGCCCACCATGTATGAATATGTATCGGGGAGGGAGTCGATTTCGGCCAAGGACACACTGTGTTTTGGCGCCCACCGTGTATGAATCCGGGTGAGAGGCGGTTACGTCACGTTTGGGTGAAATTACAAACCTACCCCTATCAAAACCTATGGAAATCCAGCAGATAGGCTTTGCGTGGCAGGGATAGGCAGTAGTGATTTCCATCTCGCAGATTTTAGTTTCGGGCGATTACTGCGACTTTCCCCGCTTCGTTCAAATTTTGCAGAGTGCACGTTTACCATGCTAACTCAATTCGAATCCCGTTTGTATTCTATTTTTTTCGGGCGGGATCCATTTTCAATTGGAATTACATTCTATATACATTATTTTTTTATATATACTTTCAAAAGCACAACAAAGAATTCTGCTCCTTTATATGTATAATATGATTTACAAATACAACGATCTCAAAATCTTAAGGTTGAATTCAATTTCTTTTAACCAAATTATGTTCTACTAAAATGTATGGATCAGTAATATCTACATATTAAATAACATAGATGTGCGTGAATTCATATGAGTATGCATGTTTGATAGATCAATTTTTCTTCGAGTATGGATTACATGTATCATCATCACGAATTCAAATATTTGAATCCCATTTTTGTTCACTCCTTTCATGCCCATCTCTCTCGCATGCATGCTCCTTCAGGTAGCTATCACTCTCTTTTCTCCAGCTCACCTGCACGCTCACTTCATGTTTCTCCTATCCTCGCAAACATGGTCTCTCGACGTCTCCCTTGAGAAGTGTCACACTCTCCCTATCATTATACATTACACGGTTTTCATTATCTCTCACGTCTCTACTGTTCTCTGGTATCACTCAGTACCTAAGCTTTCTTTTTCACCGCCACACACACAGTCTCCACTCGTCTTTCACTTTGTATTTCTCTCTATGGGATTCTCTCACACATCCTATATGTCTCTACATATGACTCATACCACTAAAATTACTCTCTCTCTCTCTCCTGTAGACACAACATTTGTTGCGGTCTCCTTTTCGTCTCCATCCCAGACCGACATTATTCATTTATTTACCGATTAGACAACCCCGACTACCGTCTCCTCTCTCTCACACAGACACACACACACACAACTCCTGCTTCCACTCCCCTTCCCGACTACCGTCTCTCTCTCACACACACAAAACTCTCGCTTTCGCACCCCGACTCGTATTTCTCTCACAAACATTTATCGACTAGCTAGGCTCTTGATAGGTTTATACACCCGCACACTCGTGCTTCCACCATCGCATACATGTCTTTCTCCCGCTCCTTGTATCTATGTAGATTTTTCTTCCCTTCTTGAGACACGCCCTCTCGATCGTGCACACACACACTATCGCCTCATTTTAAGCTGATACCTATCGCACACACACTCCTTGTGTCTTTGTCACACATGCACTCCATCCTCCTCCACTCTCCCTCTCTCTCACACACATGGGCTTTTTGCAACAACTAGCAAGATGCCCATGCGTTGCACGGAACAGCAAGATGCATTTGTATGAGTAGTTTATCTTGAGGGGGAAAAGGATGAACGAGGGAAGCCCTTATTTGCAAATGTGGAGAGGGGTGTGGGTATCTTTTTTGCAAAATTGCCATAGTTTCCTTCCTATCTGTCAGATATAGATCGGAAGGCCTATATTGCAGGATGGCAGGGACACGGTCATCACCGACAATGCTTTTTATAAGAGTAGGGATGAAAATAGAGTTGGTGATGATGGTGGGCCTACCATCCTGCAATGTAGGTCGTCCGATTTATATCTGACGGATAGGAAGGAAAATATGGCAATTTACCCACACTCTTCACCACATTTGCAGATAAGGCCTTCCCTCGTTCATCCTTTTCTCCCACAAGATATTGATGTTCCATGCAACGCACGTGCATCTCGCTAGTAAGAGTAGAAATTAGACATATACCACTTCTCGAATCTTGAAACCAACAACATTCCTCCCTTATCTCATTAAAACCGCCAAAGGAATATATTTTGAGTGAAACATAACATATTTTTAGTGATATACGTATTTCAAAACTAGACTTTTTTTCTATCAAATCGGTGAATATGTATTAATCTACTTTGATCGTGTGGAAACGCATTGGCACATTGCTAGTAGTTATTATAATTTTTTGGACACCAGACAAACGGTGGAGTACATATACGAAGAGAAGAGGCGCACGCACACAGTCGACCCTTGCTGTCTCGCACACATGAGTGTTACGTAAAGGCGACGTTAACAAAGAAACCCTAAAACCCTAGGTGCACGATTGCTGGATTCGCGGGTACCGGGTACGTGCTGGAGCACCTTTGTAGGAATAGTCAGCTGAGCACACCTCCTCGCCGCGTAATTCCTCTGACACGGACACGACCTCTCATAGCACAAGCATTGAACCGGTGCGCCGGCCAAGAGGGCCGCACTCACTGCAGGCCCGGCTGAGCACGCCTCCTCGCCGTATGCAACCAGCTTAAGACTGCCTCGCTTGCAGGCATTTTAGAACACAAAAAATTACTAAAATATAATTAATTTATGCATGGTCTTGACTTGTTTTACTCGCACTGGTAGCAGGAACTAGCAGATGATTTTCTTTATTTATAACTCTCCTCACATTTTTTGGCTTTGAAGTGAATCATGGTTGTGGACATTATGTATGAATGTGCAGATATCTGTGAACATGAGTTTGATGTGGAAGTTGAACTTGGAATGTCAGGCTTGCGCGTGAACTATACCATGTCCAATGCTTCGTCTGTTATTGTTTGGAAAGTAATTGATGTTATTACATGACCCGAAAAAATACATTTTGTGCCACATCAGTAGATGCACGGACATCACAATAGGCATGCTGACTGGATAAACATTTGAACCTAGCTATTATGAAGGAAATTTTGTATTGACAACAGTTTTAGATAGCAGAAGACGCCTAGCCTACTCTACCTCTGCTAGCTTATTTCTGGCCTCTTCCATCTCTTCTTTGCCTTGGGTGAAGAGAGCATCTGATTGCTCTTTTTGCTTCTTCAGGAACTCAGCTACATTCTCAAGGGCTGCTACATGCTTTCTTTCAGCCTTTACTAATGCCACGAGGACACGAACAGCTGATGACTCCACCTGGCTTGTGTGTAATCCAACATCATCTGGGAATTTGCACCTTGTGTCTAATCTAGCATCATTAGGGAACTGTCACCTTGTGTGTAATCCAGCCTCATTTTGGAAACATGATCTCGAGGTTGACCATACTTCCCTCCTCGCAGGAACTGCATCCTGACATGAAATTACTTCTTTTTTAGATCAATACTCAGAGCAACCTAGATCCATTTAGTAGAAGCCAGATAAACAGAACTCGGAGAAGTGAATTCAAAAGGAAAAAAAATAAAAACAGACTACAAGGTGAGAACACCCACTTCCTACATCAAGCTAAAAACGAAAGCATTAGGATGATTAAGACTCTTCTTATTACACATCGAAGAACACCACGCTTAAGAGAAATAGAAACTACAACATATACACATCGAAGAACACGAGGCTACACGAAAGTAATTGAAAGGGTGTTAATTACCAAAGCTCGTTTTACAGGTTCGGTGCAGCTCCTCTTTAACTTGCCACGCTCCTTGAAGATGTCCCGAATATCCCGTGTTTGGTGTTCATTGCTCCTCTGCATGTTCACACTCATGGTTTTAAAATCTCAACATGGCAAGAAAAATATACTACTAGTAATACTCGCGCATCTTGTGGGCAACATTAAAGCACTTGTCTGCCATGTTAGAGCATCTCCAGCAGAATTGCAACGCGTGGCGCTTTAAAAATCTCAACATGCTATCTCTACTCTCTTCTCTACTGTTATATTTATTTTATATTTAATATTTATCTCTACTTCCTTTACTGTCTACTTTTTTTCTTGCAATATAGGCCGTCCGATTTATATCTGACAGATAGGAAGGAAACAAATGGGAATTTTGCAAAAAGATACCCATACCCCTCTCCAGATTTGCAAATAAGGCCTTCCCTCGTTCATCCTTTTCTCCCACAAGATAAACTACTCATACAAATGCATCTTGATGCGTGCAACACATGGGCATCTTGCTAGTTCTAAAAACCTTTCCATCATTTTCCACACTACTGGTTGCAGATGAAAAACCTACCCAAGCACAGCGCGATACAGGAGCGACGCACAATTACAAGCTGATATTCTATTGGACAATGGAGGCTATAACCAATTACTTTTACAGGAACAATAGCACCTAGGAAATTTGAAGGGTAGGTATGAACAAAATTGGAACTGCACATGTACTGCTAAGTGATTCAATACACACATTACCAATCGAGGAGGAGAACGATGGTCGCGGCGGCCTCTGTGAGTCATGGTCGGCAACGGGAGTCAGTTCATTGTCCACGACGGTGGTACTTCTGCGCTTGGCGTCGACTTCCGGGAAGCAGATCTGAGACCATGGAAGACGATGCCGGGAAAGAGGCTCCGTGTACGACGACGACGGTGGACCGGCTCCAGTGCGGCGTACAAGGTCGTCGATGAGGCATATGCGTTGTGGTGGACGAGTGCGCCGATGTAAAGGGGAGGAGCACGAAGGCTGCGGTGCCGTGAAGAAGTCTATTTTACAGTGGGGATAGAAAATAGGGAGTATTCAGGTGTACTACTCTGGGTGCCGGGGTGGGGTTGGCTGGGTAGGGTGAACCTGAAGTTACGAAAACAGCCCCCTACCAAGCGTCATCCGTAGGCCTGTTCCGAAGGCTATGATGGTAACTTCCCACTGCTCGAATCAGGGTCGCGGGAGATTTTCCCGCCAACCTCAAAATTTTGTGACACTGGACTCCCCGTGTGGCGTGTTGAGTGATTCGGCTAAGCAACTAGCGAGTAGTAGTAGTAAACTCTGCATATTAGGTTTGACCGAAGTCAAACTTCCTAAAGTTTGACTGAGTTTATAGAAAAATATAAACATTTACCATAACAAATATGTATGATGTGAAAGTACATTCAATAATGAATCTAATGGTATTTATTTGTTATTGTATATGTTAATATTTTTTGTTATAAGCTTTCTGAGAGTTTAAAAACTTGACTTTGACCAATGCTAATACGTGGACTTAAATAAAAACGGAGGGAGTACACATTTGTTTTCTTAGTTTGTAGTGAACTAATCATTTGTTGAAATTCTGAAATAAATATATTAGGCTATTGACTTCGAATGTAATGGTCTATACAATTCAATAGTTACAATCATTGTCGAATCCCAAGATGTATACAAGGTCTATAGTACTTCACAACATGCTCAAACTCACATAATCCCAGTCAAATGAGAATCTAAATGCATTTCATAGTTATTACTTTGTAGGGTGCAACAAAAACAACCATAACTCTACATCGGCCATTATAGAAGCAACATTTTGACATATCCCAATGTGTGAATGAAACGTGCAAAGAGAGCTTTTGAAGATGGAGCAGATAGGGTGGGAAAGATTGTATGTATGTGGACGAGAGAGTAGGAGACAAACCTAACGAGATAGAGAGAGATAGAGAGAGAAAGAGAGAGGAAGAAGTTAGGTCTGTGAGAAAGATGGATACATGTAATATACATGAGATGCGTGTGCATCTGGATTCTGTATACGTGGAAGGAGAAGAGACAACATGTTTGATGAGAGAGCTGGAAAAACATGGACGAGAGGGGAAGGAACTCGTGGGTTGAGGGATTGACAATTTTGTGCAGGGGAGAGAGGGATTGGTAATTTTGTGCAAGAGAGAGAGAGAGGGTGGGGGAGGAGTTAGTCAGCCGTCGTCACATCACCCTGCTTCCAAATGAGCCCGCATTTTCTAGCGTGGTGTGGTCGCCGTCTTCAATCTGCTCGATGCCTTCTTTGAAGATTGAGGTGTTGTGCATGTTGGGGTGCAAAGAAGCACAAGCGAGAGTGGTCGCTGTATAACCTTGGATGGGGATGAATTGTATGCTCGGGGGAGTGTGTGTGTGTTGTGCTGCGTCTCTGTGTGTGTGTGTGTGTGTGTGTCAGATTTGAGAGAAAACAAACCTAAGGAGAGAAATGGGTATTCACGAAGAGATTGTGCAGGCCTTGAGGTGGGCAGGGGTTGGGTGAGGTGTCAAAATGTGCACGTTGATGCATGTGTTGCATGCGATCGTGTGAGGGACGGACGAATCAAGAGAGATGGTTGTTGTGTTACGGATGCTCCTCTCTCTGTCTCTCTCTCTCTCTCCCTCTCTCTCTCTCTCTCACACACACAAGTAAACTAGAAGACCGTTCTCTCATTTATACACAACGTATCGGCATCTGTCTATGTCTCACTCATGCATGATCATTTGCACATTCACACCTCTCTATGTCTGTATCACACGCACACCGTCTCCACATTGCCCTTCCACCACAACACACATATGGACACATACACACGTTCTCTCTTAGTGACACACACAAAATCAATATTAAAAAAACTAGGGCGCACCTAAAACGTCCAAATCCAAATAAACACGAACTAGAGCTAAATTCAAATATATGGAGATATTGCAGCGTCAAGAACTTTCACAGGAAAAAAAGTTGAGTAATATTTGAGGATTGTTTTCACACACACAAAAAGGTTTGGTGGATGTCCTTCAAGCGCGACACGGTGACCCACCGTTCGATCGACCGTGTGGCCGCGGTTCACGTGCTTGCACAGGATTCCGTATCGTGGTTGTGGTACTAACTAATAAAAGCACTGCCTAAGTGTAATGTTTACGTGTACTAGTACGGTTTTCTTTTAAGTTTGACCAACCTTATGTATAAAACTAAAGTAAGCTCCCACACGCGCACTCATCAATATGCCGCCGCTGCCGTTGCGCATGCCGGCGCTCGCCTGCTCCGGCCAACAATTTCTCGCCCGTCACCGTCGTGTCGCCGCCATCCCTGTGCCATGAAGCCGAAGGCTCGCTGACGGTGTCCTGGACTAGGGGGTACTCAACACGTCATCTCCCGATCTATTAGATTGGGCCGAGGACCCCCATGGTCGTATACTCATGGGCCAGTTTGGACAGTTGCCGCATACATGCAAGATTCCACAAGACTTGGTGATCAAGACAAGGACTCCTCCCCACTGGCATATTCGGCTAGAACTCTTGTTATCCTAGGCCTCTGGTGCATTATATAAACCGAGGTCAGGCTAGTCGATAGATATATACAACAATCATACCATAGGCTAGCTTATAGGGTTTTAGCCTGTACGATCTCGTGGTAGATCAACTCTTGTAATACTCATATCATCAATATCAATCAAGCAGGACGTAGGGTATTACCTCCATCAAGAGGGCCCGAACCTGGGTAAACATCGTGTCCCCTGCCTCCTGTTACCATCGATCCTAGACGCACAGTTCGGGACCCCCTACCCGAGATCCGCCGGTTTTGACACCGACATTGGTGATTTCATCGAGAGTTCCGCTGTGTGATCGACAAAAGGATCGATGGCTCACCTGCAGATCAACTGCGACTTTGACATCTTCGTCACCAGCTCGACTGGTCACCTTGGTTCGACCATGAACTGCGCCCCGTGTTCGGATCACCATGTTCGGACAAGGGCCTTCATCAAACATCAACTCGGATCTTTATCAAGATCATGGAGGAATTATCCATGAAGCTCGGGGGCTCAACGTCAACATTGCCCTCAAGCGACCATGCTGCTTTTCTGGACAGCGAACTCGTATCTGCCGCCACCACCTCCTCGAATATCGCTTTGACGATCGCTTTGGTGGAATTGTGTGGAATCGAGTCTACAACAACCCTGGAAAATTTCGTTGAGTTCCGATGGAGGAATCTCTGGCAATCCACGATAATACCGGAGCCCTGTCAAATCTGGACGGGAATCTGGATGAGTTTAGGGCGTGGTGTCCAGCTTCTAGCTCGGACGTCCTTTGGACGATCCAACCGTTGATCGGCTTCGGAATTCCTATATATACCACCTCTCAAAATTTCAGCTCAATCCGACCGCCCAAACTCAGGTAACCTTCCGATTAGTGCATCACTTTTCGAATCTCTTTACTGCGCGAAAATGAATCCGACCCGAGTTCGTTTTTTTATGAACAGGATTTTGTACATCCCTTTTGAAGGAAGTTTTGTATGGGGTATTGTGTTTTGTTCCCGAACATATCCCACTAACTTTAAGATCTTTTGAACATGATCTTCAACATCATGCTGGTGTCAAACCAGTCCGGCAATATTGCTCCACGGCTGCCGACCTACGCTAGACACGTCGTCACTTTGTTGAGCCGAGCTCAACTTCTTCGGATCATCATCTCGGCAAGATGAACAAGAGTCCGACATCGCGAAGGATAAATCATCACCAACATTGCCGCCCCACGGATTACACGGAGCGGGCATACCAGCATCACCGCACGGTCGCTTCATCAAGCCGGCATCGACCATGTCATGACCTGCATCGGCAGGGCCGCACTATTGCTTCTTCAAGCTGGTGTCCATCACGCCGACCTACTTCGACTCATCGGCTGACATCGAGGCTTCGACATCTCGGCTGGACCGGGGGCTTTGCCATCTCTTCATCAACCTACTCCGGACACTTCGGCGTCACTAGCCGACCAGCTCCGTCACGTTAGCTGGGCCGAGGGCTTTGCCTCGGCAAGCCAACGTTTGCCAGCATTGCCATGCCATCGTTTTATCGCCCATCAAGCAATGGGTGTGCGGATCGAGTCCCAATTTTGGGAATCACCTTCCTTCAGATTGCTACAACAAATAAACCAGGTGCTATTATGTCACAGCCCCAGATCAGCCCTTGTTTGTTTTTGCTTTAGCATCCATGCAACATGTTTAAATTTTATGAAATTTGAAATGGGGATGACCAAGCCCTAGCACCAAAGCATTGCAAATAGGTTCAACTTCAAAATATTTTCAAAGAACCCAAATTGGTTTGCAAAAATGTTCATGATTACTGGAAAAATGGTGAAAACCATATCCAGAGATGAAGGATATTTTTCCAAGACATTTTTGGATTTTTGATTAAACCATATTGTATTTGAATTGGGGCATTTAAATACTGTTAATATTTTTAAATGCTCCAACAATTCTGAAAATAGTTGAGGGCCTCTGTAATAATTCAGTTAATGTCCACAATTATTCCCAGGATTTATAAAAAATGATTTGATATTTTAAATCAAATCAAAACAAACTACAGAAAATAGAAATAGAAAAGAGGAAATAAAAGAAAGGGAGAGAAGGCCACCAGGCCACCTACCTAACTTACCTGGCGCCCACTTACCTGGCCCAGCACGGCCCAGCCCATCTCCACTCCCCCTGTCGCCTTCCTCCTCTGCCAGGAGGACGGGCACGCGCCCGGCGCGCGCGGCCACGCGCCCCGGCCACCTCCTGCTTCCCGGCCACCTCCTGTTTCCTCGGCCCTCCTAGACGATGCCACGGAGACGCCCCCGACCCCTCGACCCTCTCTCACTCTCCCGTGTCTCACCCTCCGTCCCTATCCTCCTCTGCTCCCTCTCTCTCCCCCGGACCGAACGGAGCCGCCGCCACCGACGAGCTCCCTCACGGCCACCGCCACCCCCTCTCCTCTCCGACGCGCTCCCGAGCTCCGCCGGTCCTCCCTCGTCCTCCTCGTCGTCTCGCGCGACCAGAAGAGCCCCTGGATGCCGCTAGCCTCGCTGTTCCCCTCCTCGGCCACCGAGGATCGCCGTCGTCAAATTCGTCGCCGTTCGGCCTTCCCCGAGCCCGCCGTCCACCTCTACGGGATCCACGTGAGCTCCTCCGTCGTTTCCCCCTCTCCCCTGACTCGTTTTCTTCCTCTAACACCGACAACCGTCGGAGCCGAGAGCTCTTCGCCGCCGGCCATGTCGCCGCCGTAGCCACGGTTGCCTAGAGCTGCAACCGAGCACGCAGCCATGCTTAGTGCACCCCCAGGAGGCCATAGCACCCATCCGCTCCCTCTGTTGTGCTTCCAAACGCCGACTCCGAGCTCACCCGAACTCCGGCTGCCGCCTTGGAGCTCGCCGTCGACAGCTCCAGCCTCCCCACGACCCAGCAACCGCACCGTTCGACGCGCGGGAGCAAGGGATCTCCAATGAGCCCAAGCACGGCCTCGCCCGTGCCCTGTAGCGTGTTTCCGACGGCCGCCACCGTCCCGGGCCTCGCCGGCGTCGAGACGCCGGTGGGGTTGACCCACTTGACCACGGCGGAACCCCCACTGGGTCGATGACAGGTGGGGCCAGCCCCTGTTAATTAGTTTAGGTGTTAGATTAGTTAACGCTAATTAATTTAGTTAATTATTTAAGACACTGACATGTGGGCCCAGCCCTGCTGACATTTTCGTTAGTATTAGTTTAACCCTAATTAACCCAGTTAACCCACTGAGTCACTGACACGCGGGACCCACTGTCAGGTTTGACCTGGACCCGCCTAGTTGACCTGCTGACATCAGCATGACCTAGTGCTGACGCAATAAATCATTTTCTGGTTTTAAAATAATTCAGGAAATTCCAGAAAATTGTATAAACTTCTAAAATTCATAGAAATTCAACCGTAGCTCAGAATGAAATAATTTATATATGAAAAATTATCAGAAAAATTCAAGGAATCCATCTGTACCATTTTCATGCATGTTAGAACAACTTATAGCTGCTGTTTAGCACAAATCAATTAAATGGCATTTGAATAATCACATATGGAGTTTGAATTTGAATCTTGTATTCAAACCAACTTCATTTAATCTGTTGCTAGTTGCATTAGCCCAACACACATTCATATTGCCATGTCATAGCATGCATCATATTGTGCATTGCATTGATCGTGTTTCTTCTGTGTTTGCCGGTGTTGTTCCCCCTCGGTAGACGCTGTACCGATGATGTGATCGTTGACACTGATGAAGAGCTATACTATCTTCAGAAGTGCCAGGCAAGCAAAACCCCCTTGTTCATTCCGATACAATCCTACTCTCTCGCTCCCGCTCTCTTTTACTGCATTAGGACAACATCGATTCATCTGTTACTTGTTGCGGTAGCTGAACCCCTTTATCCTTTGCATGACCTGTCATTGCCACAGTAAATAGATGAAACCCACTAGCATGAGTAGGAATTGTTTGAGCCCTGTTGTGCCTACTCATTCATGCTTGTTTGTCATGCCTGCTACTGCTTAGAGTTGAGTCAGGTCTGATTCATCGGGGATGAATCAGAGGTGTGTGAACATGTCCTACTGTGTGTGAGCTAAGTCTGTGAACACGATTTGGTAAAGGTAGCGGTGAGAGGCCATGTAGGAGTACATGGTGGGTTGTCTCATTGCAGCCGTCCTCAGGAACTGAGTTCTGTGTTTGTGATCCATGATTCAGCTACTACCACGCATTGGGCCCAAAACCAATGGACCCTCTCGGCTTCTTGATCACCTTGTCCTCTGCCCAGGAGTTGTAAGTAGTTTCTGGTGTTTGTAGTATGCTGGAGGCCGTGCGCAGCGCTGACCGTAGGGGTGGGCTGTGATGCGGTAGGCACGTGGCACGGTGTACCGGGCGCCCGTTTGGTGTCCCGGGAACCCTGTTCACATCGTTCGGGGCTGTGAGCGAAACTCCGGCCGGATCTCCTCATGGATGGAACCCGAATAGGCGATAAACCTGGACTAGAGACTTGAGTGTTTAGGTAGGCCGTGGCCGACACCCACGTTGGGCTTCCGCTTGAAGGTTGCCGAGTACATGTCGTGTAAACGGCGGTAAGTGGTGAGAGCGTGTGTGAAGAAGTACACCCCTGCAGGGTTAACATTATCTATTCGAATAGCCGTGTCCGTGGAAAAGGACTTCTGGGTTGCTTATATCAGTTCATAGACAAGTGAAAGTGGATACCCTAAAATACGCAAGATAAGCGTGAGTGCTATGGTTGGCGTTCTCGTAGGGAGACGGGAGCGGATCCATAGTGGTGTATTGATATGGTGAATATGTGGACTCGTGTGCGCCACCTCAAAAGAGTTACTTGCAGTCGTAGTTCAGGATAGCCACCGAGTCAAAGCTGGCTTTCTGCAGTTAAACCCCACCATCCCCTTTGTTGATAATGATGCATATGTAGATAGTTCTGATGTAAGTCTTGCTGGGTACATTTGTACTCACGTTGCTTAATTTATGTTTTTGCAGAGAGACTTCAGTCTCACTAGTAGTTCCACGTGGACTTCGACGTTTAGCTTGTTACCTCAGCTACGATCTTGTGCCCTCGGCAGGATCTGGTAGATAGTCAGGCTTCTCAGCCTTTTTCATTTATAGTTGTCTGTACTCAGACATGTTAAGCTTCCGCTTGTGCTTTGATTTGTATGCTCTGAGTGTTGGGTCATGGGACCCCTGTTTGTAATATCTCGCTCCTCGGAGCCTATTGAATAAATTACTTGAGTCGTAGAGTCATTTTGTGATGCCATGTTGTATTGCACATATCGAGCATATTGTGTGTATGTTATTGAAATGCTTGGTATGTGTGGGATCTGACAACCTAGTTGTTTATCCTTTGTAGCCTCTCTTACCGGGAAATGTCTCCTGGTGTTTCCACTGAGCCATGGTAGCTTGCTACTGCTCCGGAACACTTAGGCTGGCCGGCATGTGTCCTTCTTCGTTCCTGTGTCTGTCCCTTCGGGGAAATGTCACGCGATGAATACCGGAGTCCCGTTAGCCCGCTGCAGCCCGGTTCACCGGAGTCCTGCTAGCCCAGTGCTACAGCCTAGATTCACTCGCTGTTGACTGACACGTTTGATGCTGGGTCATGGATGCATGTCCCTGTAAGTTTGTGCCACTTTGGGTTTACGACTAGCCATGTCAGCCCGGGCTCCTTATCATATGGATGCTAGCGACACTATCATATACGTGTGCCAAAAGGCGCAAACGGTCCCGGGCAAAGGTAAGGCGACACCCGTGGGAATACCGTGCGTGAGGCCGCAAAGTGATATGAGGTGTTACATGCTAGATCGATATGGCATTGAGTCGGGGTCCTGACAGCATTGGTATCAGAGCTTGACTGCCTGTAGGATTACCAAGCCAAACTGGTCGAAGTTGAGTCTAGAAATTCTTTAGTTATATAAGGGAATTGATTGTGGGATGGAACGTAAGGCTCTTTTTACTCCTTATACCTCATGGCCTTCTGATCTGAGTCATCATCTTCTCTTCTACGGGGATTAAGAACTAGGCTATCTCTTCTTTCTATTAGGATCACGTGTTACTAATCCGTAGACTTATAAGATTGTTGGACTTAAGCCTCATTTCAGTTCCTATTACTTCTGTATGTTAATTGTTGATCTCGAAACCTTGATATTGTGCTTCCGAGTGGTTATGCCACCATCTTTGTGAATGTCTCAAATCTTTTCTGAGCATTTACAGCCGTTATGCTGTCCGAGTCATCCCAGGTTTCTAAATAGTCTGATGCATTTGCAAATCCTTTCTTTCCGTTCCCGATGTTCCTTATGGTCAGAATAAGCACACTAGCCAGTGAGTTGAGGTACTCTGTTACCTTGACATATATGTTGGAGATATTATTATGACCCTAGGTGTCTTAGGGGATCATCTAGTAATTTAGAGATTCGGCAAAAACATTCTCGGATATTGCTATATATGCATCAGTTTCGAATTGTGTCTTCGGTCAATAGTTGGGTTGCCCGACTCCTGTGCTTGCCTCCTACGTTCCTCTTTGTTCGGCTAGGTGTGCAAAGGGAGAACCACTGCGATTGTATCCACTGCGATTGTTCTTCCAACTCACATGGTTAAGCACCTCAGTGGAGAAAGCCGAAAACTGACTGTCACAATAAGCGTAAACTGGTCAGCGATCCGATGACGGTGTTAAATGATGGGCCATTCATAACAATGGCCGAAGTGTTTACGGCTTGACCTCGACTGTCGCTGAACACTACCAGGGGCTATTAACTGGCCTCCCAAACTAAATCCTCGATATTTTGCTCTTACATTGGAGCTGAGGTTTCATGATCATGCTTAGTAGGACAACCCAAAGAAAGGAACCGATAGCGGGACTATTTTCTTTGGAAGACATTTCTTCTGTTAAACAGGAATATAACATATCTCTCTGCGTACCTTTGTTTATAAAACTGTGTGGCCAGATTGCCTTGTTTGTCATAAATCTTTGCCCTCATAAAGGCTTTATAAAGTAGGACAAACACTCCTCGGTTACTGGCTGAGGAGGTGGAAGCCGATGGTCGGTCAACAAAGTTTTGTACAATGCGGATCCGAGCATTAATGACGTAAAGTACTTGGATACATAGAGTCATTACACATAATTTGTGATTTTACTATGGATATCAATCCTTAATTCGGCCACCCGTGCCCGCATTAAGGCTCGGGGGCTACTGGGCTTTGGCTTATTATTTACAAATATTAAAGGGGCACATCGATCCCCTGATCTGGTGTTGCCACCCGACCAGTGTCTCGGGGGCTACTGCATTGCCTATCCAATGCAAAAAAAATTAAGTGCAATACAGTTTCCGAGGAGATTTTGATCCTCAGGTTGGTCGGCCGCACCCAACCTGAGTCTCGAGGACTGAGCACGCCACTTTTTGTGTCCCGGAGTATCCTGCCGAGCTAGGACTTGATCCTCAGGCCGATTTTACAAATCAACCTGAGTCTCAGCGGCTACTGGGATCAGCGGTCTTACGTCATCCTTCAGGTGCATCTTGGGTTTTAAACCGATACACACCTTGAGGGCTACTGGCTATATATCTCGGCAGAGAATAAATTGCAATAATAAAAAATATTGACAAAAATCGGCCCACAGTCGGGGTGGTGCACCACCTCGGAAGCAGTCCGGCATAAAGCTCGGGCGCTAGTGGCTGGCTCCATAGAGGGCATTTTCGTCATTATGCTCGGCTAAACTCCTTCAACCTTTTTTGAACCAAGGTGTTATGACACCTTGGATATAGTCCGGCGTTGGAGCTGGGACACTGTCCGGCGTTGGAGCTCGGATACAGTACGGCGTTGGAGCTTGGACATAGTCCGGCGTTGGAGCTCGGATACATTTCGGCGTTGGAGCTCGGAAGCAGTCCGGCATTAGTGCTCGGCTGCAAAAGATACCTCGAATGCTATCCGGCGTTAGAGATCGGATGCAAGAGGACACTGCCTCCCGGGAACAACTTCAAACCCGAGGTGTGGCATAAAATTAACAAGGCATTGATAAAGGCCGGAAAGTTAAAGGGGCTCCTCGGATACCCGACGTGTAAACTCGCCGAATGCATTTCGGCGATCCTCAAGATCGAAGATGAGAAGATTTGTTGAACCAGTTTTCAAGACCGTCAACCGAAGATGAATAATAGTTCGGAAGAATCGAGGAGCGTCCCTAACTTGAAGACCAGTTCAGGGGGCTACTAACGGTGTCCTGGACTAGGGGGTACTCAACACGTCATCTCCCGATCTGTTAGATTGGGCCGAGGACCCCCATGGCCGTATATTCATGGGCCAGTTCGGACAGTTGCCGCATACATGGAAGATTCCACAAGACTTGGTGATCAAGACAAGGACTCCTCCCCATCGGCGTATTCGGCTAGGACTCTTGTTATCCTAGGCCTCTGCTGCATTATATAAACCGAGGCCAGGCTAGTCGATAGATATATACAACAATCATACCATAGGCTAGCTTATAGGGTTTTAGCCTCTACAATCTCGTGGTAGATCAACTCTTGTAATACTCATATCATCAATATCAATTGAGCAGGACGTAGGGTATTACCTCCATCAAGAGGGCCCGAACCTGGGTAAACATCGTGTCCCCTGCCTCCTGTTACCATCGATCCTAGACGCACAGTTCGGGACCCCCTACCCGAGATCCGTCGGTTTTGACACCGACACTTGCCCGCTCACGTCGTCTGCAGTCCATCCTCGCGATGCGGCCGCGCTGCCAAGCACGCGAGCAGCTGGTGGAGCCGCGTCTATGCACGCAGCGTACGAAGAGGAGGACGAGCACGTGCTCCAGCACACCGGCGAGGAGGAACTACCATGTCATTGTCGTCTCCGCCCACGCGGAGGAGGCGCGCATGGTGGCTGTCGCGGCGAAAGTCGGTCGCGCGCGCGTCGAGCCTGCAAACCGGGTGCGGACGTGGAATCTACCTTCGAGACCTTGAATGCCACGTGGATCCTGCAATCTGAAGGAGCAATTTGGGTCAGTCGACTCATGTGAGCCGTTTGATGCAACATGGATGGCTAGAAGGGCTTCTTCCACCTCTTCTGGCCGTCTTCTTCCTTTGCTCTGTCGAACTTCTTTCACAAATTGACTGACCCAAATTGTACTACTAGTACGAACGTATTAAGTATAGTAGGAACACGAAGATACGAGCAGCAGTACCAACTGCAAGAAGAACAGTAGTAAGACATAGTACTAGTACTACTGTACGTACTAAAGAGTTCAAATAACGAGAAAGAACATAAACATAGTTATGCTGGGGCCTCAGCACAACACACCCTTGAAAATAAACTAAGCAACTAGTCCGCTTGACACTGCAGTAGAACCAGCATGAGCTACGACACTGCCACCTACTCGGAGTCTGAGTCCACGTCCTTGACTTCGTCCTCGTCCCTCTTCCTCTTCCTCTTGCTGACACTTCTTTCCTTGAACCGAACACTGGGCTCTGCTTCTTCATCCAACCCTTGTAGATATTTAAACAAAGGTAGGCATCCATTGCTGTGTACAGGATGTGATATTCATCTAATGTCTTCGACTCCCATGCATGATGAAACTCGTGATGAGGTTTCTTCAGTTTAGCGTACGAAGGATCAATCATGGCTGCTGCCAGGGTCAGCATTGAAGGTTGAGACGAGGACACTAGGCTTGCCTTCTGGAGATCAAAGGGCTGGCCTACAACAAGACCTATCCGACGTAGGACATCCCTGTCGTTCTTAAAGCCTAGTAACGAATTTCACTCTTTTGTCCTTGAGGAAGTTCTTAAAATCTTGGCAATCAACGTCAGCATGGCATATGTGGTAGACCAAGCAAACCTTATGTATGCAAACCTAGATCACGGCGGGCTTCTTCCTCTCTTCATCCTTTAGATCCTTCTCTCGTCCCAGGACTGTGGTGTACTCAACATCTAGCCCAGCGACCCACTCATCCGTTGAACTGTTGAACATGCGTAGGAAGCGAGCAAGCCATGCTTTCACCATTTCGGATCCACGTGTGTAAATGACGATGAACTAATCACCGGTGATGGCTCTAACATGGTACTCAACGGCGACCATGGAGATTTGGGAGGCCATGGATTTTGGAGGAGGGTTAGGAGAAGTTGAACTATTGTACCCCGCAAAAAAAACACTGGGAGCGAGCTAATGTGAAAGGACGGGACGACTGGGAGCGAACTGATGTAAGGTAGAAGACGGGGATGAGTAGGGCATGCGAACAGCGTGGGGTTGCTGGCATGCCCGGTGGATAAACGGCTGCAAGCCCCCAAAGAGTTCTTGAGAACTATGCGGGACCCACTAGATGTCATGTCTACTAGACCCATATCGTAGGCCCGATGGTATAGCTTCTGCCTGTTCGCACGCCATCCCGGCGCATGGATGTAACTTCACTTAATTCCGTCAAACGTCGTGCCTCCCACGACCTTCGCCTCCCTCGCGCGGTCGCGCCCTTTGAGACTTGGACCGACTATAAATGAGCATTTTTTTGCCTTTTTTTAGACAAGCAATTTTTTTGCCACATCAGCATGTTTGCTATTCCCGTGTGCATGTTTGCTATTCCCGTGTGCATAATACCAGCTAAGATACCACCATTATGGCCAGCCTTAATCATCGCATGCAATAATTTAGTGCACCTTGAAATATGAGCATGTGTGGGGCGTGTATGTTTTTAATGACTTGAGAATATACCTAGCCCGGCATGCAAGATTACTTATTATGCACCGTTCCCCATGTGTGGAAACAATATGCCTACCAAACTCTCCTTCTCCCTCCGGCGGTCCCACCACTCCACCCCGTGTGAAATAATCTGCATGCATGACTCTCCTCCCCCAACGCTCGTCCAATCCGTTGTGACCAACAATATTTCCACCCCTTCGCTCCCCCGTAATTTACTCCAACAAATATGCCCACGTAGTTGTTACTTAACTACAGGTGCATTGGGTCATTGACATATGGGCCCAACAAGGGTCTGGCCCACATGTCAGTGATGCAACTGGACCTGCAGTTAAGTCAGTGCAACTCAGTCCATATCTTACGTAGGTATGCCATTGCTCACTATAAATACTATGCCTCCCACGACATCGCTATCTCCTCCCCCTCATGTTCACGTTCATCGCCATCTCCCCCCTCCCTCTCACGTGGACCACCATGGCATCGCCCCTCCCAAGCCCTAGGAGCCCCTCGCTGCACCGCGCGGACGGTCACGCATCGCCGTTCCGTTCCTCGCCGCCACTAGTCGAGGAGGACGTGTCGGTGTTCCGCTCCTCGCCGCTACACGACGCGTCGCCGTTCCGTTCCTCGCCGCCACTAGTCGAGGAGGACGCGTCGGTGTTCCCCTCCTCGCCGTGACGCATTGAGGTGGACGCATCGGTGTTCCAATCTCGCCAGCACGCACGCCGGAGGACGCGTCTGCTCCCCGCTACGAGGAGAACGCCGCGCCACCCGCCGAGCCCCCCAGCCTTGAGGAGCTTTGGAAAGAAATGGATGTCTCCTTGTGGGAGGCTTTGCCTCCAGTAGAGCGTGCCAAAATAGAGGCGGAGAAGAAGGCCGAGAAAGAGAAGCGCACCGCGAAACAAACTGCCTGGGAGGCCTATGTCGCGTCCGAGAGAGTCAGGCGATTGGCTCTTTGGCAGAAGGCTCGTGCGAGGGCCGTGAGGGTGGCGGAGGACGCCCGTGCCGACGCCCTGAGTGCAGTCGGGCCCAAGCGCCTCATCTACGCTTGGCGGTACGTGGATTGGGTGCACGCTTCCAGCGAGGAGGAGTACCTGTTGGCGCCGGATCACCACACCGGTGAGATTGCGCTCGCCCTCCGGCAAGCCGCCAATCAGCACCTCGCGAGTTCGGAGGCTGAGGAAGAGGCTGTCAGTGTCAAAACCGGTGGATCTCGGGTAGGGGGTCCAAAATTGTGTGTCTAAGGCGGATGGTAACAGGACGCAGGGGACACGATGTTTTACCCAGGTTCGGGCCCTCTTGATGGAGGTAAAACCCTACGTCCTGCTTGATTATTCTTGATAATATGAGTAGTACAAGAGTTGATCTACCACGAGATCGGAGAGGCTAAACCCTAGAAGCTAGCCTATGGTATGATTGTATGTTGTCCTACGGACTAAAACCCTTCGGTTTATATAGACACCGGAGGGGGCTAGGGTTACACAAGGTCGGTTACAAAGGAGGAGATATACATATCCGTATTGCCTAGCTTTCCTTCCACGCCAAGTAGAGTCCCATCCGGACACGGGACGAAGTCTTCAATCTTGTATCTTCATAGTCCAACAGTCCGGCCAAAGGATATAGTCCGGCTGTCCGGAGACCCCCTAATCCAGGACTCCCTCGGTAGCCCCTGAACCGGGCTTCAATGACGATGAGTCCGGCGCGCAGTGTTGTCTTTGGCATTGCAAGGAGGGTTCCTCCTCCGAATACACCACAGAAGAGTTTGAATACAAGGATAGTGTCCGACCCTGCAAAATAAGTTCCACATACCACCATAGAGAGAGTAATATTTCCACAAATCCAATCTGCTGACATGTTTTGGCAGCATGACATCATGCCATGGCCCGGTAACTATTCGAACCATTTTTCCTTAACCAGCCCCGCACATAACGCGAGGCGGTTTCTTGACACGTCTTGTCAAAGTAGAGATCGTGTTCCCCTTATTACGGGATTCTCATTAATACGGACGTGGGTAACCCAACCGCGCCTAGGACTCCTAGATTTAGGCAATTCCCAAACGGCCACGAGGAGGACGCTTGATATTCACCCTCTTTATAAAGGGACAAGGCTTTTACTTCTTCCCTCCCGTGCTCAATCGAATCCTTCCCCCGCCTTGAGTTCTAACACCCAAAGCCTAGGTCAGGTGCTTCAGACCTTCAATCATGTCCGGATCCAGCCTTCAAGGCTGGTGGATGCCTTCCTCCGTCACGGAGGAGGATATCAAGAAGTTGAGGGAGGCCAGATACCTGACTGCCAAAATTTTGCATAGGCTGCCCGCCCGAGGGCAGGTCATCCCTACTCCCGAACCCAACGAGAGCGTTGTGTTCATCTCCCACTTCCTCCGAGGACTAGGCCTCGCTCTGGATCCCTTTGTTAGGGGTCTTATGTTCTATTACGGGCTAGATTTTCATGACCTAGCCCCAGATTCCCTCCTTCACATCTCGTCATTTATTGTCGTTTGTGAGGCCTTCCTCCGCATTACCCCTCACTTGGGCCTGTGGCTCAAGACCTTTGATGTGAAGCCGAAGATGGTCGAGGGGCAGTACGCAGTGTGCGGAGGTGCTCTAATAAGCAAAATTCCTGGCGCTCCATGGCCGAAGGGCTCCTTTCCAGAGGTGTCCGGATTGTGGCAACGGGAGTGGTTTTATGTCACAGCTCCCCGAAGTGCCAAGTGGGTAGCCGCCCCCACCTTTCGCTCGGGCCCTCCACCACAACTAATGTCATGGATCAGCATGGGGCTGAGCTGGGGCCCAGCCAAGGACGTGCCCATACTGCAGAGCCGCATCCGAGATCTCTTCAAGGGAGATTTCAGTCTGGTTATGGTAATGCAAGTCATGCTGGTTCGTCGAGTCCAGCCTTGCAAACGACGACCCTTCCGCATGTGGGAATTCAACCCGGAAGGACCGCGCACTATTCAGAATTTCCTCGGCCTGACGCACGAGGAGATGTACAAATCGTTCTTCAGACCCCAAATAGAGTGTCCGGACACTACTGAGGGTGTGGGCCTGAGCAGCAACCGCACCGCGGCCCAAGTAAGTAATCCCATGGCCGAACACACTGTCCTTTTTTTTATCATGACATCATTCTGAAGAATCGCTCTTTGACCAGGACTGGATAACAAAGGCGAAGATGATCCGGTGTTCAGCCCCCCTTCCTGAAGGTTTGGAAAATCCGGTGCTGGAAAAGATGCTCGAGCCAGCACCTTGCCTAGTTCCCTCAAAGGAAGATGAAGGGGGGAATAAACAGGGCGAAAGCGGGCCTCCACCGCTACCTATTCCAACCGAGGGAATGAGCGCCTCCGTGAGGGAGGACAACCCAGGGGAATAATCTGACATTCTCTCGCCCCGAGGAAGGAAGAGGACTACCTCTGAAGATCCGTAAACCAAGGTTTCCAAACGGGAGAAGAAATCTCCACCAGAGGGTCCTGCCTCAGAGGGTGCTCTTGCTGCACAATGTCCGCGCGGGGATCAGCCCTCTAACGAGATGTAAGTAATCAAAAAGTACTTAATAGTGAAGATATCCTACCTTACTTCTGAGGAAAATAACTGAAGCATTTATCTTGTAGTTCAGATCTTAGCCCTTCTCAGCAGAGCTCGTCTTCAGGGGATCTCCTTCCGGAGATGATGGAGAGCGAAACGCCTCCCCCGGACTCCCCAGGTCAAGAAGCGGGCAACCTTGAAGTGTCGTTGCGGAGGGTCTCTGCGGATCCGGCGAGGCCAGAAGATAATTCTATGGCTACCCGAAGTCCCCAGTATCCGGCTCTTGAAGAGAGCAACCAAAAGAGTCCGACACCGTCTAGTATGCGGTCGGACGTACTGAGGGATCTGCTAGAGCGAGCGACTATCTCAGAAGAGCACCGTACGTTGATGGGTACGGTGATTGAACGGATTTCGTCCGCCGAAAGCGGGTTGCATGAAGTCTTTATGAGTCTACTGACGGGTTTTGAGGTACGTGAAATGATGTACATTTTTGATAGTACCGCACATTTTAAGGTGTGCCCTGTGTACATAGTAGCCCCTGAGACTCTGGTTGTCGTCGAGAACGGCGGCAAATAGAGGATCGTAGTCCCAGGTAATAACCAGACCACCTTTATGTGCAGGTGGTTGAAGCTCCGGTGGCTAGCCGGACTGATGGGTTTGCCGGACTAAAGCGGCAACTGGATGCGGCAGATGCCGACATTGTGCTTGTCAACAAGCGGCTTGACGAGGCACAGGGTGAGTGATTTTTCTGGTGATCGTCACATAATAAGAGCAGCATGATGCCAGTATCTTTAACATGTTGTGACTGCAGATGGAGCTGCCACCGTGGAGACCCTTCGGGCGGAGCGCCCGAGCCAAGGAGCAAGCAAGGAGTAGTAATGCGGCCGCTTTAAAGGCGGCCGAAGAGTTAAGAGCCGATAAGGCCGCGCATTGCGAGAGCAAAGAGAAAATGTCCAAGATGGCTATAAAGTTAAAAGACACTGCCGACCATTGCTAGCTTCTTGAAGAAGAAAACCGGGTGAAGGCGGCGGACCTAGAAAAGGCCACGATGGCGACCAAAGACACCCGCTCTGCGATGAGAGCGAAGAAGGAGGAGCTGCGTCAAGCCGGGGATATCGCGGCTGGGAAACCCTTCATGCTGTGAAGGAAGTTTGGACATCCTCAGTATGCCCCTCTGGACCGGCTGTGGAGTTCGGCCGACGCATATCTGGACTTGGCGGCGAGTGCTGTCGATGCAGCCGAATACTTCCGAGATCAAACAGATCGTGAAGTGGACAAGCTATTCTGGTCACAATTTAATGTTCCAGAGCGTCCGCTTCCATTGACTGATCGGCTTGCCGAATGGGCCGAGCTGAATAGATTGTCCGGACTCGCCATGAGGTCTGTTGTGGATCATCTGTGGCCGGAAAGGCCAAAGCCGAACAACTATTTTAGTTTGGTGCAGCAGTTCCTTGGTGCGGTGCCGCGCATTAATGCGATGAAGAGGTCGGCGTGCATAGAAGGCTCGTGGATGGCCCTTGCCCGTGTCAAAACATACTGGGTGGAAATGGATGCCACCACTATCGCGGCGCAGGGTTCGGCCATAGGCCGAGTGGCTGCCGAGCACTATTTTGAAGAAGTTCTTGAAGGCGCTCGTTCGATAGAGGCCCAGTGCTCGAAGAATATTATGTTTGAATGACATGTATTCCCATTGTAAAAACAATGTTTTATTAAGTTTATCAAGGCTATATTTATACTTTTGCCCGAAAGTATTATGATGCCTCCTATGCGGCCGTTTATGTATATATGTATATAACCTGAAAGATTGCAGTCGTCGGCTTCAGCCCCCACGCATATAATGCGGCGCATGTTCACACTTGATCCAACGTCTTGGTCCATTAAGGAGGTGATAGCACAGCGACTAGGCAACCGGACTATAATGCTTTAACACTTTCACTTAGCTAGAGGAGTTTGACGGTGGGGCTACTATATAGCCCCTGGTGGCTCCGCACTCCTCTGAATTCGGGGTGCGTACATGCCTGGCCAGGAAACGGCCCTTTGTTAAGGCGGAGGAATCCCGAAGATTCTGGTAGGTCATTGAGTGGTTGACCAGTCTCACGCTATAACATGATAGTCAGTTTTCGGCTTTCTCTACTGAGGTGCTCGTCCGGATGAACCAGGGCACAATCATAGTAGTTCTCCTGGTGCCGCCTTAGCCGATAGAGCGGAACGTAAGGCAGCAACACACAGGAGCCGGGCAAACCCAACATTTGACCAAAGACATGATTCGGAGTTGATGCATATAAGGCCAAACTCGTGACGCCGAACACTCCCTAAGGTATTCGGTCTTTATGGTGTAAACCGGGCCTAAACAGTGCCCTTTGTAATAAGCCCCTAGTGTCCATGTACGTGCAATATTCTGACGTGGCCACATGCCAATACGTCAGCATCCTTCTCAATTGTACTGAGAATCCGGGGGATGTGTATCAACAAGAGACAGTAAAAAAGGTTTACGCAGGATCTTAATCTAAAAAGAATCCTTGGAACGGGTCCCTGCTGCACGTCTGCGCCTGTGTCTCCGTTGTGCCGTATCCTGGACGGATGTAGCACGATGGTCATCTGTAAAAGAGAGGAACTTAGTTGAAAAGTTGTCGTGCAAAAGTAGGTTGTACTAAAGAAAATATGTACAGTTCAAGATGAGTAAAGTTGAGCCTAATTGCCACTTGTTTATGCGCGTTGAGCCCCTTGTATTGTAATAGGGGTATAGCCATCAAACCTGTATCAATTACATATAATTGCGCCGGACTCGTCTAACCGCGTCTGTGGTCTTAACGACCTGTCAGATGCTTTAGTTGGTGAGGTTGTTTATCGTGCGGCTGCCAAGGCAGCTGCACGGTCTTCCGCGCACAAGGAGTGCTCAATATTTCCATTTACCGTAGTGATGTCGCGTGGACCGGGCATCTTAAGCATAAGAGAAGCGTAATGCGGTATTGCGTTAAAGCGATCAAAAGCTTCGCGTCCGAGTAGAGCTTGGTACCCACTTTGGAACGGAGCGATGTGGAAGGTTAACTTTTCGCTGTGGAAGTTAACGGGAAAGCCGAATATAACCTCTAGTCACATGGAGCCCATGCAATGGGCTTCTGGGCCTGGCGTTACTCCTTTAAAGGTAGTATTGCTATGGCTAATTTTTGCTGGGTCTATCCCCATGTTGTGTACTGTGTCCTGATATATTAGGTTTAAACTGCTGCCGCCGTCCATCAGAACTCGTGTGAAGTGGTATCCGTCAATTATTGGGTCTAATACCAAGGCAGCCCATCCTGCACGCCGGACACTTCCTGAGTAATCCCGATGGTCAAAAGTGATCGGTTGGGACGACCAGTGGCAGAATTCCGCGGTGATAGGCCCTAGGGCATGTGTCTTTGGGAGTGCCGCTTTGTTTCTCCCCTTTATTACGTGTAACACATTGACTGTTTTGACTTCTGGTGGGAATTTCTCCTGTTCCCCAGTGCTTTTCTTGTGAGGCTCGTCCTCATCTTCGCTTGGTGTATCCTGCCCCTTATGTTCGGCGTTCAGCTTGCCGGACCGGTTGAAGACCCAACATTCTCTATGGGTATGATTTGCAGGTTTGTCGGGGTACTATGGATCTGACATATTTGGTCCAGAATCTTGTTTAGGCTGGATAGTTCGTCTCTATTGCCTTTGGAGGGCGGCTTTTGCTGACCTGGCCGAGAGCTTCTGAATCCGACGTTTACTGACGTGCTCTTCGAGTTGTCTTCTTTTATTCTGGCGCTTGTTTTTGCTGCGTCGTGATTTCCCGTTTCCGTCCCTGACTTCGGATGTACTTGGGTTGCAGGTGTTGCATCAGGCTAACCAGTTGTCCTCGCCCGCGCAAAAGCGGGTCATGAGGCTTGTTAATGCTGCCATTGTTCTCGGCTTTTTTTGGCCGAGGTGTCCGACGAGCCATTCGTCTCGAACGCTATGCTTCAAAGCTGCTAAGGCTTCGGCATCCGGACAGTCTACTATTTGGTTCTTCTTTGTTAGGAACCATGTCCAGAATTGCCTGGCCGATTCCTCTGGCTGCTGAATTATGTGGCTCAAGTCATCGGCATCTGGCGGTCGCACATAAGTGCCCTGGAAGTTGTCGAGGAATGCAGCTTCCAGATCTTCCCAACAGCCAATGGATTCTGCTGGCAAGCTGTTGAGCCAATGCCGAGCTGGTCCTTTGAGCTTGAGTGGGAGGTATTTGATGGCGTGTAGATCATCACCGTGGGCCATGTGGATGTGCAGGAGGAAATCCGCGATCCATACCGTAGGATCTGTTGTGCCGTCGTATGATTCGATATTTACGGGTTTGAAACCCTCTGGGATTTGGTGATCCATTACTTCGTCTGTGAAGAATAGGGGGTGTGCGGCGCCTCTGTACTGGGCTATATCGCAACACAGCTCAAATGAGTCTTGCCCGCTATGTTCGGCCCGGCCGGATTTACTTTTACTGTTTCCGGCGTGACGGTTACCGTGTCGCAAAGTGCCGCACCCTCATGATACGTAGATCGATCTTGCATGTTTTGCTTTGTCCTCCAATATGTCTCGCGGGTCTAGCATGTTTCCATGTGCCTTGTCATTTTTATTTGAGTGGCGTTGGGGTGCGGGCTGAGTTTTTGGGTGAAATGCCTCTCTGCCGAGGCCACGAGGTGGCCGATCAGCCGCATCATATGCTGGAGATGTAGGTTTGAGTGCTTCCTCCTCCAGTCGCGGTAGCAACCTATGCTTTGGGTAACTCTTGGAGGGGCATTCGAGTTTATATTCCTCAGTTGCGAGGACTTCAGTCCATCTGTCATCTAGCAAATCTTGATCAGCTTGAAGCTGTTGTTGCTTTTTCTTAAGGCGATTCTATAAGCCGGTGCTTGAAGCGCTCTTGTTCGACGGGATCCTCAGGCACGACGAATTCGTCATCGTCGAGGTTTGCCTCGTCTCTGGAGGAAGGCATGTAATTATCATCCTCCGCTTCTCCATCTGCCGCTCTCTCTAGAGGGGTGGCTTCTCCATCCTCCTGCCCTAAATCTTGTTGGAGGGGATTGTTGTCGTCTTCGGCACTGTCCAGAGTGCTATTATCTCCTGTGTCGGGGTCACCGCTTTTGCTTTGGCGAGACTTAGAGCGGCGCCGCTGACGCCGGCGCTTGGGTTGCTTCCTGGAGGGGTCATCCTCCGCTGTCTCGTCACCATTGCCTTCTTTGGGTGTGTCCACCATGTATATATCATATGATGAGGTGGCTGTCCAGTGCCCGGTGGGCAGTGGTTCCTCTTCGCCTCCCGCATCGTCGTCCATACCGTCGATGTCTTCGGAGTCGAAGTCGAGCATGTCGATTAAGTCGTCGACAGTGGCTACTAAGTGGGTGGTGGGTGGGTGCCGAATTTCTTCGTCATCCGCATCCCAATCCTGCTGGACATAGTTCGGCCAGGACTCTCCTGACAAGGAGAGAGACCTTAATGAGTTCAGTATGTCACCGAAGGGCGAGTGCTGAAAGATATCCGCGGAGGTAAACTCCATGATCGGCGCCCAATCAGATTTGATAGGCACGGGTGCAGGCGCTTGGGAGTCCGTGGCCGGGGAGGAATCCGGTAGTTCGGCGTCACGGCTCTCGTGAAGGGTAAGGTCGATACTCGGCTCGATCGCCGATGAGAGTGCGGCCTCCGTGGCGGGTCTATCCACCCGTCCATGCATGGCGCAGCTGGTTCCGAATTGAGGGTCGGAGCGGTTGCTGGTGCGATCTCCTGAACACTGTCTGATGGTAGAGCTAAATCATACTCATCGTGACCGTGTGGCGCACAAGGCAGGGGCTGGAATCCGTAGAAGATCAAGTCTTCGCGGATATTGGCCGTGTAGTTTAAGCTTCCAAACCTGACGTGGTGGCCAGGGGCGTAACTCTCGATCTGCTCCAGATGGCCAAGCGAGTTGGCCCGCAGTGCGAAGCCGCCAAACACAACGATCTGTCCGGGGAGAAAAGTCTCACCCTGGACTGCATCACTATCGATGATCGAAGGAGCCATCAAGCCTAATGGCGACGACACAGAGGAACTCTCAATGAAAGCACCAATGTCGGTGTCAAAACCGGTGGATCTCGGGTAGGGGGTCCCGAACTGTGCGTCTAAGGCGGATGGTAACAGGAGGCAGGGACATGATGTTTTACCCAGGTTCGGGCCCTCTTGATGGAGGTAAAACCCTATGTCCTGCTTGATTATTCTTGATAATATGAGTAGTACAAGAGTTGATCTACCACGAGATCGGAGAGGCTAAACCCTAAAAGCTAGCCCATGGTATGATTGTATGTTGTCCTACAGACTAAAACCCTTCGGTTTATATAGACATTGGAGGGGGCTAGGGTTACACAAGGTCGGTTACAAAGGAGGAGATATACATATCCGTATTGCCTAGCTTGCCTTCCACGCCACGTAGAGTCCTATCCGGACACGGGACGAAGTCTTCAATCTTGTATCTTCATAGTCCAACAGTCCGGCTAAAGGATATAGTCCGGCTGTCCGGAGACCCCCTAATCCAGGACTCCCTCAGAGGCGTTGTGTCGGAGCGCTGGGAAACGGCCGCACACCATGGCACTCGTGGCGCGCCGCAAGCGCTCCTGCGAGCGCTGTGGCTTTTAGGAGGAGTATAATTTTTGTTTCGTAAGGCGATCTCATTAGTTTTGGGACGCAAATGATAAATCCCGAACGTTCAAGAATTTTTAGCGTCCTTAATTAAGTATGTAAAAGGGAAAGTTTAGAAACCTTGTGTATTCGTACGCATTTTGCAAGTATGTGCATATAGCACAAACTTTACTAGTCTCTCTCGATATATGCTTGCAGACTGTGCTACTCCCTCCGTCCAGGTAAATAAGTCATCTTTGGTTGTGCACCGTGACCAACAAGGAGGGAAGACTTATATACCTATACGGAGGGAGTACTACTATTACTTATGTACGTGCAAAGGCACGTTTTAACATTACGATGCGGTTTTTGTAAAAGTAGAAAAACAGCACTAGTCAAGCTTGTGAAACGATTCAATGCAAAACAAATGCAAAAATGCTCATTTGATTGTTTACTTTCGAGATTTTTGTATTCATGCCCCTAGTTGGGTCACGCTCGACTGATTTGCCCCTATTTTTTCAACAATTGTGGTTTTACCCAGCTCACTTCACTCGCCTTGTGTTTTTGCCCTTCTAGGGCGGTTCCGACCAGTGAGCAGTCGCCACGTGGCGAACCGTGGTTGGTCGGAACCGCCCCGGAAGGGCAAAAACACAAGGCGAGTGAAGTGAGCTGGGCAAAACCGCAATTGTTGGAAAAATAGGGGCAAATCAGTCGAGCGTGACCCAACTAGGGGCACGAATACAATTGTTCCTTTACTTTTAGCTTCCTTCTCTGTGGTTATTTCTCTGTCGTACTTTGTATGGAGTACCTCACTGGTTGGAAAGGCATGAAAATTCCCAAACTGCTTCGTACACACTATATCGAATTTTTTGCCTAGCAAGTTGTGTCGTGCAATTGGAATTCCAACTTGAGTACTACTACTAGTAGGAGTACCAGGGGCCAGTTCTTTTAGGCTTCTAGATTAGTAATCCCATAACTACTACCTCCGTCCTGGTTTATTGGTCCCCATTGTAATCTGTGTCAAATTTTGATCATAAATTTAACTAATGAAATGTTAGTGCATGTCACATGCACTACTCCATCCGTCTAGGTGAGTAAGTCATCTTAGGATGTGCACCGTGACCAAGGAGGAGGAGAAAACGAGAAACGTTAATGTTTATTTGCTAATTAATAGTATTGCATGCAATGAACTAACCACTGCATGTCATGTTTGATATCTCAAGTCACTAAAAGCATGCACACTCTTTATCTCTTATTGGTTGATATGTCAAGAAACAAGAAACGAGGTAGAAGTTAATGCACCACGCCTAAGTGTTTTGGGATTATTTGGTTTTCATAAGACGGAGGGATTACAATGGTGAGGAATAAACCAGTTAAATCTTTGGTCAAAATTTAGCACAAATTACAATGGTGAGGAATAAACCAGGACGGAGTAGTAGTTTAGAAGCCCAAATAAATGAGTGAGGCACCTTATTGTTACTCTCCACTTTGACTAGTCTTGTGGGAAAAGCTGGGGAAGCCGCCAAAAGAACTGGCCCTAGGAGTAGTAGCTAGGGATCGAGTGTACGAGATGAACCGGAGAAAGTAAATGCAGAGAGATGAAATGCAAAAAAGACGGAGGGATGTGATGGTTGCTTGTCCGTTTCTTTTACCAGGCCACTTATTACTGGGAGTGGTTGGGTTTTGTGATATGACGGCTTCACTGCCGCGCCACGAGCGGGGTGAGAGCTGAGACTCCCGTGCAGCTCCGCCCTCTACACTTGTACTACATCGGTCATGGTTTATTAGTCCCCCATTGAATTTGACTAAAGATTTAACTGACAAAATGTTAGTGCATGTCAACAAAAACTATATCGTTGGATTCGTATTTGAACATAGTTTTGAATGATATAATTTTAGGTGACATGCATCAGCATTTATCGTACTATATATAATGTTAGTTCAATTTATAGTCGTACTAATCTATAGTAGTAAGGTGCCCGTGCGTTGCACCGAAGAGTGCAATGCATTGATCGCGGAGTTGTTTATTTTGACAAAGGATGTGGGGGTCATCTCATGTGTAACGGGTATCGATAGGTTTCTTTGGATATTATTTCATCTCTAGAGCTCACAAACATCCGGGTGAAATATATATAAAGGTATCTTTTGTAAACAAAAGTGTTCAACTGTTCAACCTGCATCCAAAACTTGTGAAGAAAAAACACTTATTGTGCTTTGCAAGAAATGATCTTTAAGAATTAGTTTTTGAGTATCGATTGTTATACATGTTGGCTACAGATGACATGGCACTTTCTTATAGTCAACAGTTGGCTATACTATTAAGTAATATTAACCATGCCCTTATACACCTAGACGGAGGTATTAAATTAGCATGACTTGCAAGTGGGCAGAGGAGATGTAAGAAATGGTTCATCGTAAGTCTTTCACCAGTACTGTAGTAAAAATTCATACATGGAAGATTCCAGACTAAACCATAAATGGATACACGTTTATTCATGCGCGATACTCCAATAGAGCAAGATCCTGCATGGAAGTCTCCACATGCTTAGACAGCGGATTACATTGAGCGAAGAGTAACGATCAACATTTAACTTGAAAATGCAGATGTCCAGGTGAACCTCCTTGGAGTCCCTGTGCACATTGTTGGAGTTCAAATAACACCATGGGTTTTCCATGTCCACATTGGCGAGAAAGTCCCAGCTCGGCAGAGTCCAAGTATGCTTGGCGTAGCCAGTGTCGCCGCCCACGTACCTCCGAGGGGTAGTAATAGTGAGCGCACACACGAACATAGGCCTCGTGTTAGTGTCAGTGTCAGTGGTGTCGCCCTTGACGCACACTACAGAGATGTGGCAGCGGCCTGCGCGGGCCTCGCCGGTGGCCACGATCAAGAGGAAGACGATGTCATCCTCCACCGAGACTAGCAGGCAGCGCTGATCCTCCAGCGACTCCGGAATGGTGAACGGGTAGCACGTCTCATACTTGATGTTCTTCGCCAAGGGCCAGTAGTGATTGCCGCACGCCTGCGTCAGGTGATGCACGATGTCCGCCGGCGAGCCCCAAAACGGCACCGGGCACTCATAGCAGTAGACGAAGGGCTCCTTGGAGGCATCGACCAGGCCGTCCATGAAACGGGAGTGGCTGTAGGGGACGTTCCGCCAGTTGAATATATGAGCAAGTTACTATGAGATTTACTACAAAATAAATCATGACGGCTATAACAGAGATTAAACTAATCATGCGGACTAGCATAGTAGATGAACAGGTCGAATCTAGGACACAGACTAGAAACATGAATTCTACCACGATTTCAAACAGGAAGGACAGAAACACATACGATGCAACGGGAGCAGCACCATTGGCGTTGAGGTTGTCGCCCATGTCGTTGAGGAAGAGGTTGCCGAGGTCGGGGGAAAAGTCCTCATCGGTGAAGTCGTCGCTGCTAGCAGTCACGAGAGTGCGCTTCCCAAATTTCAACAGCGCCCATCGAGTGGAGCGCAGGAGGGAGTGGCTTTAGGGGACGTTGCGGCTGCCGAATGGAACGCAGGAGTAGCCCACGAAGCAGTAGATGGTGCTCCTCCCTAGTCTCTATTCTTATCTGTACCTCTACTACTCTTCTTTGTTTTTTATAATATGCTAGTTGTAGTTGTCAAATCGAATAGTACTGTGCCGTCCACTGCACGCCCGGCTGAACACGCCTCCTCGCCTCCATCAAACCCCTCCGTTAAACCCGCATGCAAACCGAGAAACCTACTCCGGCCCGCGGGAGGAAATTTGCCGGTTGCCGTTGGAGAATAATAGAGTCGCGTCCAATCCATTTGAGTTAATTACGTGTATGATTCCCCCCATCTATAAAAAGTTAATTGCATCCTTAATCTTGTATTCTAAGTACTCTATGGGTTCCACTATCAGTACAGTGTACATGACTTGCAGGCTGGCTACAGATTCATACATGAAGTTAAAAAGAAACAAATCCATGACTTGCGGGATTGGAGTTAGCACCGATGGCGGTTCGTAGTCGTTCCACGCTCGGGCATTGAAGTTTGTAACTATTTTAGATTAGAACATACTACTCCGATGCTAGTAGTAGAGCAGAGTCCTACTCCACTACTACTACTCTACTCAAGCAAGTTAGGGCATAGTAGCAGGTACTGTAGGGAGTACCAGTACTGTGATCACTCAAGCAAGTTGTCTGACTTCGATATGACCCTACGCTGCTGGTATGTGTCTCGTAAGTCAAGCGGCATATTGTAGTCAACATCACCTGTCCACTTCCCGCAGCACATATTCGCTTCTCCATCTTTGTCCGCTCGTCCATGCCCGCTAAGGCGCCTCCCTCCCTCGTCCGAAACCCAAGCACTAACCCACAGCAGAACCAAGCAGCGTCCGCCGAAAGAGTGGATGTAATTCGCTCCCCACAGAGGTATTCAAGCTCATTGTTTCGCGTGTGGACAATCTCAGTACCATGCCGCTCGCCGTGTGCTCGTCGGGGTTGTACCGTTTACTCAAAGCCCTCAGGCCGGAGCTTTTTAAGCCAGCTCCTTGCTTGCTGATGCCGCCTGATCTTCAGAAATGGCGTGTCACGTAGCATAACGATCGTAGGGTGGCGAGCATCAACCACCTTGACTGCGATCCGATCCCCGTCAGCCTCAACTACATTAACGGTATGTACTGGGTCGGCATGAACACGTCTTGGATGGTGCTCGTCGACGGTCGCGACAGCTGGATGCTCGTGGAGGTCTACACCTGGCGATTGATCCCCCTTCCTTCGATTAACACTGCACTGCTTTGGCACCACGGCCCAGAATACTCGGAATCTTACAGTAGCCAACATGATACCAAGTTTGATTTGCTCAAGGTTGTAATCTGCCAAGTGCCCACAAGATCTGTGAATTATAAAGACTTCAGGCTAATTGTGTTCTTCAACTGTGGTCTCGCCTATCTCACAGGTCACTGCGGTAAGTGGATAAATCTGCACGTCCATCGCAGGATCATACATCCTCCATGGTTCTCTAATGCCATTGAATACAAGGGCTTCATTTACGCTGTCGACTCCTTCTATGGTTGGACGTATTGCTGGCCTACTCCAGTCATCACTACAAACGGCTATTACAACAGTAAGTTACTTTCCTATGAAATCATGATGGCTTGCTTATATTACTGTCAACATTTGCTGAAAAACTATTCATGCTCATAACATGCTGTTCTTAAGATTGACTAAATCAAGAGCCCTTTTTTATTTGACTCCAACTTGATATGATGTTGTAGGCCGCCTGGTGTCCCTACCCTTCCTAATCCCAGAACCTTTCAAAGAAAAGCGGCATGGTAGTTGCAGGTGGTTCCTGGCTTGATTAGACGACGGCGAAAGATTGATGATCGTTCGCACGTACCGGACGTGTTGTTTTGCGGAATACAACCACAGTCACTGCAAGGTCTTTGAGCAGGATCCCAGCTTCTCTGGGCCATCAAGAATTTTTGACTGGAGGCTGGTAAGTAGCCTTGGTACACGCTCTCTGTTTGTCGGACTGAATTATCCGATTAACCAGGAGATAACTGACGGCAAGGATCATCATGGCAGCACGGTTTCGTTCATTAGGCAAACTGTGTGTACACGGTGTACCATGCGTCTCTGCATGCACCATACCCTAATATGTGCCGCCACGCTCTGCAGCCCAAAGTAGGAGAGAGGGTCACAAGTATCAGACTTCGATCTGCTGGCTGGAGTTTCCCCCGTCAGGCACCCATCTGGTTCAAGCCATCAGCCAATCTCCACAGCTTAATAAATAGTAACGTCTAACTGAGCCCGTTAGTTAGATGCGTACACTTGGTGTAGTAGGATATTTATTTAGTTTGATGCATACACTTGTTCTTTTTTGGTAGCCCTTTTGTAATGATGGTTGATGTTTGGTTTGGAAGAGAGAGCTGCGTCTTCACTCTTCTGGCTTGCTTACTGCTTTTGTTGCACCCCAGCCCTGGTTGCTGCTGCTGCTATTTTCAATGTACAATTAGTAGTATATTTCGTCTGTAGGTTGAATAAATGTGTTGTTAGAATGATAAACACAATGTTTTGGAAGTCGTTGCATGGTTCGATCCTTTAGTGCCCCGTACCGTACGTAGCGCATACTATTTTTCGTACGGAACACATTTTCCACTTGTTGATAACATGTAGCCCACTGATGAAGGCCCAATAGAGAAGCCCATAATTAACTGGAAGGGAGGCTCTCACATGAATCCGGCCCAGGTACATGCTCATGGCCCCCTAAACATAAATAAGTAAATAAATAAATAAAGCTAAATGCTCATGCACCAGTTCTTTGGGAAAATAGGTAGCTCGGTATTTCTTTTTGAAGAATACCCAAGCTAGGCCTATTTGTTTTCTCCGAATTACTGGGCTGCAAATCTTTCAAGACGAGGAGGGATGCATTCCGGCATGGCTTAAGAGTATGGTCAATGTTTGTTAAAAGTAATATCAAAAGGGGTTGAAAATTCAAAAAAAATTATAGCAAATGGGATATAAGTTTCTTTTTTTGTTTTTGTTCTTCACTGATATCTTATACGTATTTCATTGGATTTAACATGACATAGTACTAATTTATTTAAAAAATAGTATGGCTATTAATTCTTGGATTAAGAATATTTCATTCCCAGCAAAAATTTGCGAATTTTCAAAATTTCCCACATATTTAGTTAATTTTTTGACCCTGGTACTGACCAGAAAATGGCGAGCAATTCTAAAAATGGAAAACGGGCTGCAATAAATTCCATATGAATTAGGAAATGAGTAAAAATTATAAAAATAATAGCAAATGGGCTGTACACGCCACAGATTTCGAGGCTGACTTGTTTACGCAAGGCTTTGTCAGTGAACACATGATTCTAGCAGCAGTTACTGTTGGATGTCCATCCAACGGCCAACGTGCTTCTTCAATCTATGATCTTCCTGCTCCAGCCGCCTAAACTAGCGCCGGCGGGACTGCCTGCTCCCTCCTCTTATGGCCCATTGTGATGCCATGCAGGATTCCCCGGCCCACCCTACTCCCTCCGCTGGCCTGGCCGCACGCAATCAACTGCCTCCTTATTACGCGAAAAAAAATATTCCTCACACTGACATCTGGGGCGCACCAGTTGGGACGCTGACCTATGGGCCTACTAAGTTGACGCGTACGCAGGGCTTGTCAACTTAGTCAACAAACGATTCTAGCAGCAGTAACCTTGGATTTGAATCGAACGGTCCTGCTGCTACTTCAATCGCTGCTCTTCTTGCACCAGCCTCCCAAACCAGCGCCGGGGAGACCGCCTGCTCCTGCCTCCAGTGGCCGGCTGTGCTGCCGTTGAGGCCTCATCGCCCCCTACTACTCCCACCGCTAGCCAGGCCCTGCGGCGATGGTAGCCTCACACAGCAGCCGAACCAGTGAACCCTCATACTCCTCTCCGCGTGGGCATCCACTACCGTGTCTTCCCCGGCTCCGCGTCGCCCCCTTCCTAGGCCTCGCCGTCGTCCACCGCCTTGGTGCTCTCGGTGCAGCATGGTCAACTTTGTCAACGACATTCCATCGGAAGAGTACTGTACGTGGAGAGGCTGACAGCTGGGTCCACGACCACAGCCCAGTTTTTTTGTGATTTGCCAAGTAAGTCACTTTGTCAGGCCTGTTGGGCTGCAGATCTTTCAAGACAAGGAGAGCTTCCATTCGGCTGGCCGGGGAAATGGCCCATCAGTAATGAGAAATGGGTTGTACATTTTTAAAACACATCAAACCGGCAATTAGTTTCATATATCTTTTTTTCATTTCGAGATTTTAAATTACATTAATTTTTATGCGTGGAGAATTTGTTGGATTTTATATTGATATACATTTATTTTTAAAATCAGTTTGAATGTGAGTCGAAATTTCGGGATTAAAAACAGTTCGGACCGCACCGAAATATGCAAAATTTCGTATAATTTTTTAACCGTGGCCACAATATGGGTTGTAATGCTAACAAAAAGAAATGGGCTCCAAAAAAACCTTAATAATTAGCAAATGGGTTGTAAATTATTAGAAATAATGGCAGATGGGCTGCATGCTGTTTTCCACAGATTTGAGGCTTTCCTAAAAAAAGGTTGACGCACAAGCAGTGACTGTTGGATGGCCATCCAACGGCCGTCGTGCTTCTTCAATCTCTGCTCTTCCTGCTCCAGCCGCTCAAACAAGCGCCGGCGGGACTGTGTGCTCCGTCCTTCCCGCGGCCGACTCTGCTGCCGCGCAGGCCTCACCGCCCCACCGTACTCCCATCGCTGGCCTAGCCATCCCTCTACACACCCACACCTGCTGTTATTCTCGGGCAACGGTAGACGAACCAGTAAACCCTCATACAGTCATACTCCCCTCCGCATGGGAAACAACTGCCGAGTTTTCCCTGCCTCCGTGTCGTTCCCTTCCTAGGCCTCGCCCTCGTCCACCGCCCTGGTGCTCTCGGCGCGACCTGGTCAACATGGTCAACGACCGACATGCATCTGAAGTGGACTGTATGTGGAGAGGCCGACAGCTGGGTCCATGGCCGCACGCAAAGAAATGCCTCCTTATTACACGCAAAATAATGATTTCTCCACCTGACATCAGGGACCCACCGAAAGGGCCTCTGTATTTCGCGAAAAAACATTACCGCCGCTGACAGCTCGGACCCACCAGCTATATCTTCGCACACAAGGAAGTGCCTCCTTATTACGCACAAAAAAAATGAATACTCCCCCTGTTAGCTGGGACCCAGTATAGTGGCAGGTTGACTTGTGGGCCTACTAAGTTGACGGGGATGGAGGGCTTTGTCAACTTAGTCAATATGCACGATTCTAGCTGCAGTGACCGTACGATGTCCATCCAACGGCCGTAGTGCTTCTTCAACCTCTGGTCTTCTTGCTCCAGCCGCCCAAACCAGCACAGGTCGTGCCTCGTGCTCCTGCCTCCCATGGCCGGCTGCGATGTGGCAGAGGCCTCACCGCCCCCTACTACTCCCACCGCTGGCCAGGCCATCCCTCTACTCACCCACACCCCCTGTTATTCTGCCGCGACGGCAGCCTCACACCGCAGCGAACCAGTGAACCCTTGTACTCCTCTATGCGTGGGCATCCACTGCCGCATCTTCCCCGGCTCCGCGTCGTCCCCTTCCTAGGCCTCGCCGTCGTCCACCGCCCTGGTGCTCTCGGCGCAGCGTGGTCAACGTGGTCAAGGAATGGCTTCCATCGAACGTGGACTGTACATGGAGAGGCTGACAGCTGGGTCCATGGCCGCAGCAGGGAAGTGCCTCCTTATTACATGCAAAATAATTATTCCTCTACCTGACAACGGGGACCCACCAGACGGGCCACCGTATTTCCCGAAAAAAACGTTTGCCCCTGACGGCTGGGACCCAGTAGCTACATCTTCGCACACAAGGAAGTGCGTCCGGGCAAAAAAACGATTCGCCCCCTGACTACTGGGACCCACCAGCTACATCTTTGCAGGCAAGGAAGTGCCTGACAGTCGGGACCCACCTGGTCGAAGCGTACGTAGCGTTGTCATTCTGGTCACGAACGTGTACGTACATATATACTGGTGGATGTAGAGGCGCGCATGTGTCATAGTAGAGGCGTGTACGTGTCGTAGTAGAGGCGCGCACGTAGCATGTACACGTACGTACAACGGCCAGGGTGCAAGAAATAAAATACGGCCACGTATGTGTACATACGGGCGGGGTCTCGAACGCCTACTCGCGCATACGTACGGCCAGCGCTCGTGTACATGGCTGGGTTGGAACAGAGAAACAGCGTCGTCGTCGTGTACATGGGGAGGCAGCGTCGTCGTCGTGTTCATGGGGAGGCAACGGAATGCGTCATGTTCATGGGGAGGCAACGGAATGTGTCGTGTTCATCGGGAGGCAATAGAACGCGTGGGAGCCAACCGGCTGGGTCGGAACAGAATGCGTGGTCGTGTTCATCGGGAGGGCTTGGACGGAACATGCGATGGAAACAAGGCCTGGCGTAACGAAAAACAGAGGAAACGGCCTTGTGTTCAACCGACCACGTTCGAAATGGGATCATGTTCATCGGGAGGGGTCTGACATACCGCAAAATGGAGGAAACGGACCTCCTACGGTCGAAACGGGGGTCCTGTTGATCGGGAGGGGTGTGGCGTACCGCAAAACGGACGAAACGGACTTGTGTTGGAGCGCTACGGTCGAAACGGGGGTCCTATTCATCAGGAGGGGTGTGGCGTACCGCAAAACGGGACTCCACGGGATATTGTTCATCTCCGGCGTCGACCTCCTCCAGCCTCCACGGGCTACCGTCGACCTCCTCCAGCCTCCACGAGCTCCTGTTCATCCAACCTCCACCGCGCGCTACTCCACCGGCTACTGTTCAACCAACCCTCCACGGGCACCCCTCCACCATCTACTGTTCATCCAGCCCTCCACACCAAGGGGTCCTGTTCAACCACCCCTCCACGAGCACCCCTCCACCGTCTACTGTTCATCCACCCCTCCACCACACCACGGGGTCCTGTTCATCCAGAGGCAACGCCACCGCTCACTGTTCATCCACCCCCCTCCCCCCCGCGACGCTCACTGTTCATCCCAGAGGCAGCATCGGTTGGCTTCAGTTAGCACCAGTAGCAAAGGAATTGCTCGATCGGGTTCAGTTAACAGCCATCGATCGCTCGCTTGGGTACAGTAACGCGTAGCCTGCAGTGCAATCGCTCAGGTTCAGTTAGAGCCCAACGCCTCACTTGGGTTCAGTTAGAGCCAACGCCTCGCACACGCGCGCGTACGTGTATGAGAGAAACGCGCATTGCTCGGCCCCCGACCTCCCACCGTAATCGGAAACTCCACGAAATTTTCCTCCCCCTCGCTTCTACCATGGTTTTTTCCGTCATGGACGGCCCAAAGAATGTCATGCAGCTGCATCTCCGGCCCGCCCAGGACAAAAAGCCCATTTTCTGTGATGATTTTTGTCATAGAAGTAGGAGCCCACCACATCTATGATGATACTGGGTTTTGTCACAATTATCGTCATAGAAGTGTCATATGTATGACAGAAAAAAAATTGTTCGGCCCAAAATGTCACGGATGTGTCTTTTTTTGTAGTGTAGCCTATGGTATGATTGTTGTTGTCCTACGGACTAAACCCTCCGGCTTATATAGACACCGGAGGGGGCTAGGGTTACACAAAGTCGGTTACAAGGGAGGAGATCTACATATCCGTATTGCCAAGCTTGCCTTCCACGCCAAGGAGAGTCCCATCCGGACACGGGAGGAAGTCTTCAATCTTGTATCTTCATAGTCCAATAGTCCGGCCAAAGGATATAGTCCGGCTATCCGAAAACCCCCTAATCCAGGACTGCCTCAGTAGCCCCCGAACCAGGCTTCAATGACGATGAGTCCGGCGCGCAGTTTGTCTTCGGCATTGCAAGGCAGGTTCTTCTCCAAATTCCGAATATCTGCTGAGTAGTGTCTGGCTCCCCATAAATGTTGCACTTCTTGGCTTCTGCTCCGAATAAGGGCTATCTTCCACGTGTCGAGTGAATGCGAGGAGCCAGGGCATTTTTACATTCGCCCCCCTAGCCATGTAAATAAATTGTCTATTAAAGGGACGGGGATTCTTAGATCCAAACCACACCATCCTCCCACGGCGAGTATCCATTGGAGCGCGCTCGGAAAAATCCATTCCAACATGGCCGGCCATCGCAGCTCCTCCTCCCGCTCCCGTAGCCCTAAACCCGGTGATTGGGAGAAGTGTTCCGTCCCGCACAACCAATTAGTAGAGTTGCAGACCCAGGGATTTCTCCCTGCAGCATATATGGTCCCCGTTCGAGCTGGGCTCGCCACCTATAATGGTGGGGAACAAGCCAAGAGCTTCCCTAATCCATCCAAGGGGGAGCAGGTATGTCTTGTCCCTTATTTACTAAGGGGACTTGGATTTCCAATCCATCCATTCCTCCGCGGGCTCCTGGAGTTTTACGGCCTCCAGTTGCATAATTTCACCCCCGCTTGCATATTACACATCGCTGGTTATGTTGCCCTTTGTGAGCTGTTTCTGGGCTGCGAGGCTCTATTCTGCCTTGTGCCCCGCACACAGGAGGGGTCGCTATATCAAGTGGGCGGAGCTGAAATATGGCGCATCGCCGGGACCGGATACCTATCTGGTACCCCGAAGAAGACGTCCGAAGACTGGCCTTCGGAGTGGTTTTACATGGAGGTCGCCCCCCTTCGAGATCCTATTCGGAGGGGTCTTCCCGAGTTCAACAATGCTCCTCTGAAGAAACGCCGAAGCTGGCGCCCACGGAGCCCCCAGGAGGAAGACAACGGAGAAGTCCTTTACCTGATGGACCGGATTAAAGTGCTGGCTCAATCAGGATTGACAATAATCGAGGTTATGTCAATATGCATAATGCAGGGGGTGCAGCCACTGCAATATCGAGGGCACCCCCTGTGGTGCTTTAACAGGGAAGATGATGCCACCCACTGTGGGCGCAAGGGACCGGACTCCGCTGCTACTCTAGCGAAAATTCTGTCTGAGTTGTTCAAGGGAGAGGAAGAGGAGTTCATCCGTATTAAGCCACGGGGTGGATTCTCCATGCACAACCCTCCAAGCTGGGTGAGCTATCACTCTTTACTCCCAACCTTCCCGCATTCTTCGTCATAAATACTCTCTTTGCTGTTTCACGGCAGGAACTGCGAAAACCTGTAAGGGAGGTCAACATCCCTCCTCCACAACCGGAGGACCCTGACCGGGCCCTCGATCCCGGACTCGAAGAGGATCCGGACATATTTGTGGAGCTGATAGACAGGACATTCTATCAACTGAGCTGCTATGACGCCATGGTGGCCATCATGGCCGACTATCCTGGGCTACTCCCTGCATCGCATGTAAGAAAAAACCGGAGTCCCAACTTCCGAGAAGGATCCCCTTTTATGCACTTCACCTACCGTATGCATATGGTGTTTTACAGGGAAGGCCTTCGGGACACCACACCGAACCCGCAGTGACTCGCCAACAAGGGGCACCGAAGCCGGGTAGGCCAAAAAGGAAGGCGGTCAGGACTGAGACGTCGGCGCAGAGGTATGATACAAAACCTCGCTCCGTGGTTGTCGTATTTCTTAAAATATAATGAAGTCCATGTTTCCTAGTAGAAAAAATGCTCGTCGGACTATATCCGGAGAGGTTGCCGGTCACGCCTCCACTAGTCGGGTTCCAGGGCCGGACATAGAGGTGCAAGCTAACACGGGGCGAACACCGGATGCTCCTCCTACAGAGGATGCGGACAGACTATCTGCTACAAATTCCAAAGTGGAGAGCGCCATGAATCACAGGCATCGCTGGGCCGTACTCCATGACGCTTGTTTCTCCCAAGAGGCGTTCGATGCCTTCAACTCAGGAGACGCGTACATCTGTGCTGCTCAAAATGGTCTAGCCAGAGCCACAGACCATTATGTAAGGGATATACGGATAAGAAAATCTGATGATTATATATATATCAGTAGCCCCTGAGACTTGAAACAGTTGACACAGCTGATTTAAGGATCATTATTTGTGCAAGTTCTTACAGAGAAGAATTCCCAATTGTCTCAAGAGCTCGAAGAGTGCAAAGCCCAGCTACGGGCCACAGTTGCCGCGTTGAAGGAGTCCGAGAAGGGCCCCTCTGGTAATACTTGTTTCCATTGCATAGAATGACAGGTACCAGATAGTATGCGACATGCATGCAAATCTAACAATAGATGTTGCAGATGACCGCGAAGTGAATCCGGAGGTCATGCCAGTGAATGCGGAACATGTTGATCGATAGCTAAATGCTGGCGAGCGCGTGCTTACGCGAGTCAGGCAGGAGAAAAATAATCTTCAAGACGCCAATATCCAGCTGGGCATGGAACTGAAAGATGTCCGAGCCCAGCTTGCGGACTCCGTGAAGGAGAATAAGCGGCTTCGACGCAGCATTTTCAATAAGTGCTTGAACGAACTTTGGAAGGAGTTCGGCGAAGAAACCGGCTAACAGAGTTATGTCTGCATGTATGCTGACGGGTCGTCCCGCGGAGGAGATGCTCGGGTCTGCAGGTGATCTTCTATCAGAGCTCTCACAACTGCACGAACAAGTTCGGCAGGTGATGCAGGGTATTGCCCAAGCCTTGTAGCCATCCGCGTCCCCGCTAGGAGGCATGGGGGAGCTTATAGAGAAGCTCAAGGGAGCGCGGCGGCGCTTCCGATTATGGAAGATATCGGCCTGCTGACAAGGTGCAAGGGAAGCCTGGGCTATGGTGAAGACACGATATACCAAAGCTGACCCAAACCACATGGCCGAGGTCGGGCCTGTGGGGCCCGATGGGAAAGAGATCCCCGTCAGTTTGGTGTATGACCAAGTAGATTTAGCCGCAAAGTATTCCCAACAGGATTGTAGGCTAGACAGCCTGTTGGATGGTATAGAAGAAGAATTTAATCAGTCTTAGTGACTGCGTACTTCAAGTGACATATATAATGTCCCTAGCCGGATTGTAAATCATTTGTCATGGCGAACCTTTTCGCTTCGACCTCTGGATCCGATAGTCCGGAGTGTATCCGAATACCCGCTCGGTTATGCAAAAACCGGGGTATGCATGGAAAGCAGGCGTAGGGGTCATAAGTGCTTGAACAAACAAGTACCCAACTAGCTATGTTATATTACATGGATAGTAAGAAACATCTTCCAGGGAGAATAGTTCCGTTAAGGGTTCCTTTCCCTGGGTACACATGCCCTAATGTGCATGTCCGAACTGCGAAAAGAGACGCAGGCTATAAACATCTAGGGGCATGTACCAAAATAAATAAAAGTCATCTTTTGTTCACCGACCGAATATTCCCTTAAGAACGCTAGCTTTCGGCTTCACCCAGTCTGAGGTACACATCCGGCTGACCCGGCAGTAACAATCGCAGAGGTGCTCCCCTTATGCCCTAGCCAAATTAACGGGAACGTAGGGCATAAATACAACAGCCAGGCAACCCAGCTTGGCCAAAACTTAAGTCATATCGATGCATATAATGGCGAAAAAAGGTACATGCGGAATAATAACACATGGGTGGGGCATAAAAGCCCAGAAAAATAGTTATATTAAGCTTCTGTATAAGAAGCCCCAGGTATAATGAGCGCGGTTTAGCGCATCAAGATTGTGTAGTCAAGACACAAGTTAGCCTTTTAAGGCATTGAGGAGAAGAAAAAGGAAGAGAGAAAGACAAAAAAGATAGATAACGGATATGCAAAAAATTGACGGGGGTAAGGAGACGAACATAGAGTCTGGCACTAGGCGTAGAATCTTCGGAGTCTGGCTGCGTTCCATGGGTTTGGCTCGAGTCGATTGTCCGATGCATCCCGCAGACGGTACGCTCCACCGGTCAGAACCTGGTCAATAATGAAGGGCCCTTCCCATTTGGGCTTGATCTTGTTCTTTTTCTTCTCCGGCATGCGTAGAACTAGTTCGCCTACGTTATAGGTTTTGGCCCGTACTTCTCCGCTTTGATACCTTCGAGCATGTTGCTGATAGAATGCGGAATGGGCTTTTGCCATGTCACGCTCCTCCTCCAGGGCATCCAAACTTTCTTGCCGATCGAGCTCGACCTCTTTTTCTTCGTACACGCGCACTCGAGCTGAGTCATGAATTATGTTGCAAGGCAGAACCGCCTCTGCGTCGTACACCATAAAAAACAGTGTGTATCCGGTAGTGCGATTCGGCATGGTCCGCAGCCCCCATAGTACAGAGTCGAGCTCCTCTACCCAGTGCGTGTTTGATTCCTTTAAGGACCGCACTAATTTGGGTTTGATGCCGCTCATGATAAGACCATTTGATCGCTCTACTTGACCGTTAGTTTGCGGGTGATAGACAGAAGCATAATCGAGCTTGATGCCCATGTTGCTGCACCAAAGTCTTACCTCATTGGATGTAAAGTTCATGTCGTTGTCAGTGATGATGCTATGGGGGATGCCATAATGGTGTACAACCCCAGATATGAAGTCTATCACCGGTCTGGATTCAGCCGTTTTGACAGTTTTGGCTTCTATCCATTTGGTGAATTTATCCACCATGACGAGTAAGTATTTTTTCTTATGGGTTCCCCCTTTAAGGGGTCCGACCATATCAAGCCCCCGCACCGCAAAGGGCCAAGTAATGGGGATTGTTTGGAGAGTGGTAGGCAGCATATGGCTTTGGTTTGCAAAAAGCTGGCAACCGACGCAATGTTGGACCAGATGTTGTGCATCTGCTCGGGCCGTCGGCCAATAGAAACATGTACGGAAGGCCTTGCTTACAAGGGCCCGGGCTGCGGCGTGATGGCCGCTGAGTCCAGCATGGATTTCTGCCAAAAGCTTCCGCCCTTCCTCTTCGGAGATGCACCTTTGAAGGACTCCGGTAGTGCTTTTCTTATAAAGCTCTCCCTCGTGGACCTTGTAGGCTTTAGATCGCCGCACTATGCAGCGTGCCTCATTTTGGTCCTCGGGTAGTTCCTTCCTGGTTAGGTAGGCCAGGAATGGTTCTGTCCATGGGGCGATGACGGCCATTATCATGTGGGCCGAAGGTGTTATTTCGATGGCAGAGCCTCCGATTGTGTCAGAGTGTTCAGTATCTGGTGTAGTGGCCGGGTTCGGACTATTGTTACCGGTGTCCCCTTCCCATACCACGGATGGCTTAAACAGTTTTTCCAGGAAGATGTTAGGTGGGACAGGATCACGCTTAGCGCTAATACGGGCGAGGATATCCGTCGCCTGGTTGTTTTCCCGAGCCACATGGTGGAATTCAAGCCCCTCGAACCGAGCTGACATTTTGAGGACGGCGTTGCGATATGCCGCCATTTTCGGATCCTTGGCATCGAAGTCTCCATTTATTTGAGATATTGCAAGGTTCGAGTCCTCCCACACCTCCAGGCGTTGAATGCCCATGGAAACTGCCATCCAGAAAACGTGTAATAGGGCCTCGTATTCGGCTGCGTTAATGGAGTCAGTGTATAGTATTTGGAGTACATATTGCATTGTATCTCCAGTGGGGGACGTCAAAACGATGCCAGCCCCCAGACCAGCTAGCATTTTAGAGCCATCGAAGTGCATGATCCAATTGGAGTATGCGCCGTAGACTTTAAGGAGTTCGGCTTCTGTCCATTCGGCGACGAAATCGGCCAGCACTTGCGACTTAATGGCTCGCTGTGGTCTATATGTTATGTCGATCGGGAGGAGCTCGATAGCCCATTTGCCAATCCGCCCCGTGGCATCGCGGTTGTTTATTATGTCGTTGAGTGCTACTTCTGAGGCCACCGTAATTGAACACTCTTGAAAGTAGTGTCATAATTTCCGGGATGCCATGAATACCGCGTATGCTATCTTTTGATAATGTGGGTGCCGTGATTTGCATGGAGTGAGGACAGTGGATACATAATATACTGGCTTTTGAAGTGGGAATTTATGTCTATCCATCTCTCGTTCAACGACGAGCACTGCGCTTACAACTTGGTGAGTTGCCGCTATATATAACAACATTGGTTCGCCGACATTTGGCGCGGCTAAGATTGGGTTGGTGGCCAAGATGGCTTTTATTTCTTCCAATCCGGCCATGGCTGCATCTGTCCACTCGAAGTGTTCGGTGCGCCGAAGAAGGAGATAGAGGGGGAGTGCCTTTTCTCCTAATCGGGAGATAAAGCGGCTTAAGGCAGCCACACATCCAGTTAACTTCTGGATTTGCTTGAGGTCAGTTGGGATAGCCAACTACGACAGAGCCCGTATCTTAGCCGAATTTGCTTCAATTCCTCTACTGGAGATGATAAAGCCCAGGAGCTTTCCGGCGGGTACGCCGAAGACACATTTTTCCTGATTGAGCTTAATGTCGTATGTTCGGAGATTGTGAAACGTGAGCCTCAAGTCATCTATTAAGGAGTCGACGTGTCTGGTTTTAACGACCACATCGTCGATGTATGCCTCCACTGTTTTGCCGATCTGCTTTTCCAGACATGTCTGAATCATGCGCTGATACGTTGCGCCGGTGTTTTTGAGCCCGAAGGGCATTGTGTTAAAACAGAAGGGGCCGTATGGAGTGATAAATGTCGTTGCGGCTTGATCAGACTCCGCCATCTTAATTTGGTGGTAACCGGAGTATGCATCGTGGAAGCACAATGAGTCGTGTCCTATGGTAGCGTCGATAATTTGATCGATGCGAGGGAGGGGGAACGGATCCTTTGGGCAAGCCTTATTAAGGTCCTTGAAGTCGACGCATAGGCGCCAGGATTTGTCCTTCTTTGGTACCATCACCAGGTTTGCTAGCCAGTCCGGATGCTTTATTTCTCTAATGAATCCGGCCTCCAGTAACTTGGCTAGCTCCTCTCCCATGGCTTGTCGCTTAGGTTCGGAGAAACGCCGAAGAGTCTGCTTGACCGGCTTGAAACCCTTTAGAATGTTAAGGCTATGCTCGGCCAGCCTGCGGGGGATTCCTGGCATGTCTGAAGGATGCCAGGTGAATATGTCCCAATTCTCGCGCAGGAACTCCCGTAGTGCGGCGTCTACAATGGGGTTTAACTGTGCCTCGATGGATGCTTTTTTTGTGGGGTCCGTTGGATGGACTTGGAATTTGATTATTTCATCCGCTGGTTTAAAAGAAGTGGGCTTGGGTCTTTTGTCTAGTGTCATGTCGTCCCTGTCCACTGTGGAGCGCAGCGCGGTTAATTCCTCCGCCACAAGGGCTTCGGATAATGCCTTGAGGGCTAGTGCGGCTGTTTTGTTCTCGACGCGGAGTGCTATGTCCGGATCACTAGCTAGAGTGATGATTCCATTGGGCCAGGGCATTTTGAGCTTCATGTACCCGTAATGGGGTATGGCTTGGAAGATCATGAATGCCTCCCGCCCTAGAAGGGCGTGGTATCCGCTACTGAACGGGGCCACCTGGAATGTAATTTCTTCGGACATGTAATTCTCCGGAGTGCCGAATACCACATCTAGTGTGATTTTCCCAGCACAACGTGCCTCCCGACTAGGGATGATTCCTTGGAAGGTCGTGCTGCTTTGATCAATGCGGTTTCTGTCTATTTCCATTTTTTGAAGAGTCTCCTCATAAATGAGGTTTAATCCGCTGCTGCCGTCCATGAGCACTTTAGTGAGCCGAAAGCCGTCCACAATTGGACTGAGGACCAAGGCGGCTGGTGCTCGGGCTGTTCGGAATTTAGGTTCGTCACTGGCACTGAAGGTGATAGCCGTGTCGCTCCATGGATTTATTCCTGCCACGTGGCAGACTTCGGCAAGGTTGCGGAGTGCTCGCTTACGCCTATTATTTGAGGCGAAGGTCTCGAAGACTGACAATACTGTATTGTTATCCATGGGATGGTGCTCTGAGGTGATTTGGATGAGGAGATCCTCACCGCTCTTGGCCACCTGTCGGAGTACCCAACATGCTCTATGGTTGTGTGTTGGTATGGTATCCATTGTACTATGAATTTTGCAAGGCCCGTTAAGCCATACCTCCAATACGGTTCCATGCCCTGTAGTGGGCTTTTGCTTCTTTGTAATTGAGTCGGGCGACTTATGAGAGTGCACCCTTCTAGTTTGGACTGGGGGTTTTGTCAGAGCCGGATTATCCCAAAATTTTGTTTGGGTTTTGCAGACGCTTTCCATCGCACAGTACTTCCGTACTATGGCCGCAAAGTCAGCGAAGTGTGCTATGTCACGGCGACTTATGGCGTTGAGGATTCCCTTGTCCGTGCAATTGTTGCAAAACAATGAAATTGCGTCTTCCTTGCGATAGTCCTTGACCTTGTTCATTACAAGGAGGAATCTGGCCCAATAGTGATGTACTGTCTCTTGGGGCTCTTGCCTAATGTGGGAAAGATCATTTGTATCTGGGTGGGTGGGTGGATTTAAGTCCAGACCTTGACCCAATCTGAGACCCCGGGGCGGGGGAGTTTCTGATCTTGGAAGTTCAGGCTCCGAGATGTTGCCCCGCAGATTCGGCATGCAGCTTGATTCTAGGTTCAGGGTTAGGGCGATGTCCTCCCGTGGGCGGGTATCCGGCTCGAAGAGCTCGGGAATCCGGTCATAGTTCATCCTCGGGATAGAGGGAGAATCGCCGCATTGCTCCTCCACCACCGCTATCTGATGGGTGACCGGCGGAGAGTTGATCTCCCTTTGGTCGGGTTTAAGCCCAATCCGATCATAGTCCGTAGCGACTCCCAAAGTGGCGATGCGATCCAGGAGCTCGTTCAAAGAGGAGAGCTCCATTGGATCCATCTGCTCGTTGAATTTCGAGCCGATGTGGAGGCTACTTTCGATGACCCGAGAAGTCATCATCGGCGCAGCGGCCGAGCGGGCGGTCGTGAAGAAGCCACCTAGTCGGAGAGTTTGGCCTACAGCCAGGGCTCCCCGAGAGGTGATGTTGTCATTGACAACGAGACGAGCCATCCTTCCTTATCATGACAACACAGTGGAACTCTCAATGAAAGCACCAATGTTGGTGTCAAAACCGGCGGATCTCGGGTAGGGGGTCCCGAACTATGCATCTAAGGTGGATGGTAACAGGAGGCAGGGGACAAGATGTTTATCCAGGTTCGGTCCCTCTCGATGGAGGTAATACCCTACGTCCTGCTTGATTGATCTTGATGATATGAGTATTACAAGAGTCGATCTACCACGAGATCGTAGAGGCTAAACCCTAGAAGCTAGCCTATGGTTTGATTGTTGTTGTCCTACGGACTAAACCCTCCGGTTTATGTAGACACTGGAGGGGGCTAGGGTTACACAAAGTCGGTTACAAGGGAGGAGATCTACATATCTGTATTGCCAAGCTTGCCTTCCAGGCCAAGGAGAGTCCCATACGGACAGGGGACGAAGTCTTCAATCTTGTATCTTCATAGTCCAACAGTCCGGGCAAAGGATATAGTCCGGCTGTCCGGAGACCCCCTAATCCAGGACTGCCTCACCCTTCCTTCACCCCTGCTCCAGTGTTACCGGGCTAAGCACTGTACAACCCCCGTCTAGTTGAGTCTGTGTTGAGGCAGCATCTTCAGGCATGTCCTGTGAGGATTTCATGAAGAGAGACTTCTTGCAATCCCTGCTAGGACGTTCCTGCCCAGGCAGATCATCCATATCCTCATCAGCATGCTGATAGCCCGATTCGTCATATGGCCGACTCATCATATCTAAGTCACTTTCATAGGCGCCTGTATTGAGGAAACCCATTGGCTCCTCCATCTCCTCCATCTCATCATCCATTGTTTGTTCTACGGGGCCGATTACATCAGCCACTATTGGACCCCCTTCATCACGTCGTTCGCCGCTCTCACCCGGCACTATAGGAGCTGGTAATTGCGTAGGCGGGGTGGTGGTCTCCTTACATGCTTGTTGATGTGTGGTTATTGGTGTGCTCTCAGCCGGCTCCAAACGATTCTTCGGCCATAGCAGCACCCAACCCTTGCAGCTTCCAATCCGCAGCGGAGTCTCGTCATCCTCTCCCCCTAGCCATATTGGAGGAGGAAAATCCTCGTGCCCCGATTTCACACTCGACAAGGTAACCCTAAAGTGCCCAGCAAGGATCGGCTAGATGTGGAACGTGAGTTCCAAGGTCTTCGTTATCACCCCCTTCCCACGTCCACCTTCTGGCCTTTGATCAAGTGGAGTACGGTGCACGGGGTTTCATCGGCCTGCATACACATGTATGCGGCGTAAAACATCCGAATGGAAACGAAAATAGAATATTCTAGATATATATATATATATATATATATATATATATATATGTTGGTGCGACATGTAATTACCGTGAGGGCGTCGAGCTCAGCCAAAGACGAAGGCCCGCCAAGCGTGCCAGAGACTGAGGACGGGCTGCTATGAGCGAGTGCGGGTGCGGGTGCGAGAGCAGGCCCGGTTGCATGAGCAGGTGATGGTGCGGTGGTGTTGTTCATGGAGTTGCTCGTGAGGAAACTGAGCATGGGGGAATCATGTGGCGTCTTGTCTGTATTTGCCTTCATCTAGTTGATGATAGCCGGGACCAAGTTAGTAACGAAATCATTTCTGCAGGCAGTTACAGCTGCATTGACTGCCTGCTGTAGCAACTCATTTTTCTCCGCGGCTACTTTTTTCACGTCCTCGGCTGCTTTTTTCTTGAACGCAAGCTTCACCTTCTCGTTGATGCCCGCCTAACTAGACTTCTTTTTCTGCTTCTTGGCCTCCGGGCCCTCGTTGTAAAACACCCTCCACACGGCGCCGTCTCCGGCGCCGTGCACACGTCCATATTGTGGCCCCTGGCCCAAAGGGAGTCCCTTAAGTTCGTCCAAGGCTCGGTTGAGAGTGTGTCCCACTTGGGCCCCATTGGAGAAGGAGGGCTTTCGGCTACAAGTTGGTGTTGCTTCTCCTATAGAAGGAACGTGAATCGTTTACGAATGTGTAGTCGACTTGATCTGGAGCTAAATGTAAGGTGGTAAAAGAATAATTACCAGTATTCTAATCAATCTCCTCGTGATCTGGTCCATGTAAAAAACCTTCTTTTCCTTGTTTCACTTGTAGCTGGCCCTGATGAAGTTACACTCCAAGGGGTTGGTGAACTTCGTGAAGGGGTCTGGGAGACCCACGGCTTCACATTCCGAGTCCTCCTTATCCCATATGGGCCTTTTACCGAGGTAGGCACGACTTCCAAGGTGATGCTTCCCCGTGTTCCTTTGTTGAAGGCTCTTGAATTTCGTAGCCTTAGCCTTGGCTGCCTCGGTAGCGCAAGTGTCCTTGAACTTTTCGAACTCCTCTTTCGTAAGTGTCGGATTTTCCTCCAGAATCTTGGGCAGGGATTTCTCAGCCTCAATAGCTCGTTTCACCCTCCCTTTCTAGGAGTCCAAATCATTGTTGAACATGCCCATGGCCTGATTGTTAATCTTCTTCATCTTTGGATCATCCCACGATTGTTCTATGGCATCATCCCGGTCAGGGAACTTGAATCTCTTATGCAACTTTGTCAGGAGCAACTGCCTCAAATGTTCTTTACTCCTTAAGTCATCATCGTTGATGCTCACGCATTCCCGTAGGATGCATCCTACTGGTTCCCATAGCACTTGCAAGGTTCTTCCGGCTCCAATGGCTCAAACTTTCCATGTGCCATCTTTGTGATCACTAGTCGTCCAATGATGAGTTTGTTAGGTTTTTGTGTCCTCTGCTTCTTCTTTTCGGTAGCGGCACCGGCGCCGGTACCTTCCCTGCCGGTCTCGGTGCTGTCATCGGTGCCGGCATCGTCGATGTCAATGTCGGCGTCAGTACCATCATCTAGGCCGACCTGCAAACCTTGACTGTGCTTAGCAGACAAAAAGTCGATATATTGTTGTTCACCATCATAATCCATCTTATTTGCATCTTGGTCAGAAGGCCTGGTTTCTTTGTTGTTCGACATGTTTCCTATGATTAAGTCTCCTAGTTTAATTCTATAGCTATAAAAATGAGAAATGACATAAAAATATCTATGTTTGCCGGAATGTCGTTTCCCAGCAACTCCGGGCACTCGATATGCCTACTTTCTAGCACAAGTCATGACAAAATTCACGGAAAATTTCGGCATGACCTTTGCTAAAAAGTGGACATATCGAGCACCTGAAATTCACTAGAATGGAAATGAATCAACATTCCAGCGAAACATAGGCCACTCGGATCATTCACCCTACACATAATCATCATTTTCCAAATATGACATGCCCAAAACATCACATGTCCAAATGACATGTCCAAATTCCAAATATGACATGTCCAAATCACATGTCCACTTCAAATTTGCATATAAAAGGAAGAAAAATATAGAACTTGAATAAAAATGCAAGAAGTCATTTTTCTTCACAATATTTGAAACTAAATTTAGCCTACCTAAATTTGAAACTAAAAAATAGCAACAATTGTTTTAACTAAAAAATTTAAATAACAATAGTTGCTTTAACTAATCTGTCCTAGGTTTCATACTAATTCTAATTAACTAACTAGCACTATAAAATTTAAATAATAACAATTGCTTTAACTAAAAAAAGCAAGAAACCTATATAATCAATTCTGCTTTTTCTTACACTAAAAAATAGCCTAGGGTTCATACTATTTCATACTAACTAGCACTAAAAAGCAGGGAAGAGGGGAGGGGAGAGGGCTTACAGAGGATAGAGAGAGATGGGCCCGGGGAGATGGCGCGGCACCGAGGCAACGCGGGGTCGGGGGAGACGAGGCGAGCGCCGGGGTCGAGGGCGAGCGCCGGGACGGGGGCGAGCGGAGGGGCGCGGCGAGGGAAGGGCTCCGGCAGCGATGACATGGGGAAAGAGAGAGTGGGGATTTGGGGGGGAGAAGAGGCGGTAAGAAGTAGAGAGAGTGAGGATTTTGGGGGTTAAGTCGAGGTAGCAGTAGTGCGTTCTGGACAAACGCGCTATAGCTAAGTTAGCTATAGCGCTTTTATACGGAAAGCGCTACTGCTATTACAGGTAGCTATAGCGTTTTTATACAAAAAGTGCTACTACTACCTTGACTAGTTGTAGCTATTTTTCAGAAAAGCGCTACTGCTATAACCAGTACATATAGCAGTTTTCCTGTTTGTTTCTTCTATTTTCTTTTCCTTTATTTTCTCTGCCTTTTCTTTTCCTTTTCCTTTTTTCCGAGAGTAGTGAACGAAGGGAAGGTGATACAATGTATATAAATAAGGCAATATATATTGCATCATTTGACGGTTAAGTATGTATACAAAATAGGAACATATATATTACATCATTTGACCCATGCATAATGGCTAAGTGTGTACACAAAATAGGAACATATATATTACATCATTTGAATGATAACGTACGGTTCCTCAGCGTTGACATTTTGTTTTTGAGTGAGCTTCTTTCCCTTCTTGTTCATTGAATAATAATTGAGCCCCTCATTGTGACTTTTCCTTTTCCATGGAGTATGATCTTTCTTAGGTAATGTAGTATTGATTCTTCTTTTGTCGTATACTTCATCATCATCGTCATTGTCATCTTCCTTCATTGGGTTGTCGTACTGGTCGTAGTCTTCCTCGTTGCTGACTCCATCCATTCCAATGATGTTCCTTTTGCCTCTCCTCACGACAACACGGCTGGGATTGCACGGGTCAGTTATGAAGAAGCATTGTGTCACGTGCTTAGCGTGTACCCATGGCTCGTTTTTTGTGATAGCGTTCACGGTAGCGCTCTTGGTGTCGGGTATAGTCATGGTAGTGAAATACCGGTTTTCTATTTGGACATTCTTAGCCCATCTGACATGGAACATCGTCGCGTTGTGCAGTGCAGAGTAGTCAAGCTCCCAAATCTCCTCGACCCTTCTGTAAAATCTCTTAGTTGCGTCTTTGTCACTGTCGGTCATGCATTCCATTGTCACCCCTGAGTTCTGATGATCACAGTCCATATCTTTGGCCTCCTTGTAGAATGTGTATCCGTTGATGTCGTATGCTTGATAGGTGATGAGGTTGGGTGAGGGGCCATGTGCTAAGGCGTATATGAGCAATCCGTCCTTAGAGCCCTCTTCTGGGGGATTAGCAATAATATGCTCTTTGAACCAATGCAGGAAAGTGGAGTTGTGCTCACTAGTAACTTTAGCGTACATCCTGCATACCCCCCGGTCACAATACTTCTTTGCGATAATTTCTTTGTGCAGTGCCACGAAAGGATCTACCTCGTCTAGGTGTTGTAGAACTACCAAGTTTGCTCTGTCAAAGTCATTGCATCGATCTGAGTATGCCACATGCAGTTTCCTGCGACCGTTGGAGTGACCTTCTCCTTCGAGCCTCCCATCATGCTTGTTAATGTGCAAACTAACACCAACACCAGGAGGCTGGTCTGTGCCATATAGAAAATTCTCACAGAAAGAGATGCACTCTTGTGTCAGATAGCCCTGGATGATGCTTTCATCCGAACGGGACATGTTATGAATGAATCCTTTGATGATCCCATTCATCCTCTCAAATGGCAACATGTTGTGCAGGAATGACGGCCCCAGGTCTATTATGTCATCCACAATTTGGACACACAGATGCACCATGACGTCAAAGAACACGGGCGGGAAGTACATCTCAAGCTTATTAAATATCACAATGATCTCTTCCTATAGCCTTCGGAGCTGCTTCACATTGATCGACTTTCAAGAGATGATGTAGAAAAAGTTGCACAGACCAATAAGCGTGTCACGGACGTGCTTCTCCATTATCCCTCTAAGGGCAACAGGTAGTATCTACGTCATCATCACATGATAGTCATGGGACTTCATCCCGCTGAACCTTTTCTTGTTCGTGTCTAGATATCTACTTATCTTGCCACAGTAACCGGAACTAACTTTGACTCCAGTAAGGAACTTAAATAATTGATCAATCTTGGCCTGACTTAAGGTGAAGCAAGAAGGGGGCAATAATCTTCTTCCTTTACTTTTTTGCCCTTCTTCTCCCGCGCCTCTGTCTCCTCTAACTTTTTACAGGGCGGCATATGCAGATCTTCCCTGATTTTCAAATCTTGCAAGTCTTTTCTTGCCTTTGGCCCATCCTTGGTCTTATCTGGCATGTTCATCAGTGTCACGAGCAAGCTCTCAAGGAAATTCTTACAGATATGCATTTGATCAAGGCAATGAGGTGTGTCGAGTTTGTGCCAGTACTCCAAGTCCCAGAAAACAGACCTCGTCTTCCATACGTTCAGCAGTGGCTCCGGTGCCTTTTTCATCGTCTTTCCCGGCGCGGGGCACTGTTCCCAATTTTTCAGCAGCTCATCGATTTCGGCACCACTCCTCTTACGTGGAGGTCCTCGACTCTCGACCTCACCATTGAATAGATCTCCACGGTTTCTCCACGGGTCGTCCTTCTCGAGCCATCTTCAATGCCCCATGAACACGATTTTCCCAGACCTGCCATCTTTCCTTGATGTTAGCTGATGAGACATCGTATCATCCATGCACCGTGTGCATCTGCAATATCCATGGCACATCTAACCTGTGACATATCCGTAACCAAGATAGTCATGCACCATATTGATTAGCACGGCTCTCATGTAGAAATACTCGCCTTTGCTGGCGTCCCATGTCTTGGCCGGTGTTTTCCATAATGTGTCTAACTCCTCTTGAAGTAGCCCCGGATATAGATTAATATTATTTCCTGGTTTTTTTGGCCCTTGAATTAGCATGCTCATGTGAATGTACTACGACTTCATGCACAACCAGGGGGAGCTTGTACATCCATACAAACACGGGCCATGTGCTATGGTTGGTGTTATGGTTGCCAAATGGATTCACGCCATCGGTACATGCGCCGAGCATGATGTTCCTTGCATCACATTCGAAATACCGATAGAAGCCACTCAACACTCTCCACTGGCTTCCATCCTTGATGTGTCTCAGCTTCGGTCATCTCCATCGTCGAGCTTCTTCCTCTCCGTGCGCCAGCGCATGAGCTTTGCTTCCTTGGGATCTACAAAATACCGCTGGAGATGGGGAGTGATCGGTAAGTACCATACAACTTTTTGGGCAGATTTCTTCCCGGCCTTCTTGTATCGAGAAGCATTGCACACCGGACAGCTTGTTTTTTCCATGTTCTCCTTCTGATAAATTATGCAATCGTTGATGCATGCATGGTATATAATGTGCGACAGATCAAGAGGGCACATGATATTCTTGGCCTCATCCACACTAGTAGGACATAGATTCCCCGCAGATAGAACATCCTTTAGGTACTTGAGATGCTCATCAAGGCTAGTGTCAGTCCATTTGTTTTTAGCCTTCCTCTTCGGGAGTTGGAATGTGAAACTCAAGCAGGTCACCTCAGGATTGCAACCATCATACAATGGAGTGTTCGAGTCTACCACCAATTGTTGCAGCTTAGCCTCCTCTCTAGAAGCAGCTCTCTCAGTACTCGTCTCCTTGCGAAGCAGTGCTTGAACATGAGGGTCCCGCATGATTTAACTTAGTACCGACGAACTCTACGGCGTGGAGTCCATGTTCTCTCCACCACCATGTTCGGCCCCTTCTCCGATGCCATACCCGGCCCCTTCTCCGATGCCATGTCCGGCCCCTTATCCGCCGCCATGTCCGGCCTCTTCCCCGCCGCCATTGTAGATCATCTCTTGATCTTGCCTCGTGTCGTCATTGCCTGCCCCGTCGGCGTCGTCAACATCATCATCCTCATCTTCAATTATCCACCGAGTATAGCCATCCATGAAACCAGTCATGAGCAGGTGCGCTTCGGCACGACCATCGTCATATGGGTCGAGCCAAACTATTCCTTTGCATCTTCAACACGGACATAAAACCTCTGTCAGGTTATTTTCTTTCATGTCCTCCACCACCGAGCGCAACCACCTGTCCACCATCGTTCCACTGACCATCATGAACGCCTGCACGGTAATAATAAACAAATTGATTATAAAAATGCATGCATGCATCAAAGTCATACAAAAATTTGGCATGACCTTCCCTAAAAATAGGACATATAGATCTAGAGTTTGCCCGGAATTTGCCAAAACGGAAATAAATCAACATTTCGGCAAAACATAGGCAACTCACAGCACAATTCGGCATCAACTCATGCCACACACACAATTTCCATCATATCTCTCGATTATGTCATATCACACACACATACACATATTTCCATTCTTGCAAAAGCATAAATTTTTAATCACCTATCTCGAGATCGAGCACACACCACGTGGTGGACATGATGATGTAGTAGGGAGATCAAAAGTGGACAAAGCTCTTCTTGACAAGGCTAGATCTAGTTAGGGGGCACATAGGTCACTTCACTAAATGCTACATCTAACTAGCTAGCTAGTTTGGGAGGAGAAAACTTCAACTAGTGGAGGGGGAGGAAAAAGAGAAAGGAGATGCATTAATGGAGGTGGTGTAGTTAGCTAGAAGTAATAAAGAGAGAGAAAGGTAGGTAGAAGGAGAGTAATGGGGGGGAGAAGTTGTGAGGAAGAAGCAAAGTGAGGGAGAGAGGAGGTGGGAGGTAGGGGAAAGTGAGGAGAGGATATGGTGGAGGGGGGGAAATGTGGTATATGCTGAGGCTTAGCAGTAGCGCTGGTCATAAACCGCGCTAATGCTAATAAGATAGCATTAGCACTTGTTTTGTTCCCGTGCTACTGCTAATTAGCAGGAGCGCCTCTTCCTCTACCACGTTGCTGCTAAGATTCTGTGTATAAGGTTTTCCCTAGTAGTGAACCTTATTGCTTGGTAGTTAATGGACAATAATATCATTCTTAGCGTGTTGGTTATTGAATCACTATTCTAAGATTGATCGTGCTACCTAGTCCATTTTCTTGGTGCATCCTTTGATCAATGAGATAGGATTGTATCAATCTCTCGTTTTTTATCATATCATCTTGCCTGGAAAGCAAGATTGTTCTCGAGCTTAATAACATATCGGTGGTTTGTGATTTTCTAGATATCTTCTCGGAAGTATTACCAAGTTGTCCCCTGGCCGTTATGTTGGGTTCGTGATCAAGTTGGTTTTCTAATAATCCACTCTTTCTCCAAGAATCTGTGTTGGATATCCCTGAGCTAGTTGGTTAAGCCAAACAACAACTTGGAGAGTTGGAAGATAAAAGCTTTTCCCAACTCAGTTCATTCCAAGGGATATCTTGTGTGTGCGTGTGTTGAAGGAAGATGATATCCTCATCGATTGATCCTCGTGATCAGTTGTTGAATCTATTGTCTTGTCAAAACTTTGATTTGAGTGTGGGCTATCATCAAATCAAATCACAACCAATGATGTTCGTAATGGTGTCTTGCTCGTGGTTGATTCCTCGATCATACACCATTATATCTTTTGGTCTGACCAATGCTATCGCCTTGTTCACATAGTTGTGGAATTTCATCTTCATGGGAATCTTGATGACTTGTTGTTGATCTCATCAGCAACATTTTATCTTCTCCATGATTCATGTTGAACATTAAGCTAGTGTTGGAAATGTTTTATAAGCATTATCTTCATGTCGCGTTCATGAAGCATATACTGGATGAAAGAAGTGAGTTCCTCTAAGTTCATGTGCACTTGATGCAAGTTGCCTCCGTGAACTCGAGAAAGCTTATTTTTCTTTCCTTTCGAATCATTTCAAGTCAGTCATGCATGTGTGAAGTATTTTGTGGTTTGGTAGATTAATTACCTCCATTCCATATGTATTCCCTAGCACACCAAGCCACTGATTGATTTGTTCAGGGAGAAGAAGTTTCTTCATAAAAGCTAATCATATGACTTATGCAAGGACTTCGATATCCTCGATGATGGTTCCCAACTAGAACTCGGTACTGTTTTGTTGTAAGATTCCCATGTCCACACGATTGTCCTAGACCTTTTATTCACATGTATCTTGCAAACCAGCTCGTGTTTTGGAGCTTTCTAGCGTAGTTCATCTCCCGAGAATCTCACAGTGTCATCTCGTCGGTTTATGTTGCAAACTTTATTTTCCAGACATGTTGTCTGAAATATCCTGTTACCAACCAGATCTGAATCTCAGGCAGATATGATGGTTGGACCATTTCCAAGATCTACAAAGTAGGTCCCGACAAGGTTGATGTTCTGGCCGACACACCTAGTTGGAAGATCTATTATTGTAGTTTCTTGATTGAGCAATTTGACTATCTTCTCTATGCGGATTCCATGCGACTGATTCTAGAAGTTGCCCCTTATGGATTATCTATGTTTCCAAAGTCCGACCTTTACTTGATGACCATATTGATGCTACTCCGGAGCATGATCATGGTATCCAGAACATCAAGGAGAACATTAGAAGCAGAGTGATAAATGTCTCTCGGTCGATCATCCAGATTTTGTTCCTTGGCGTCGCTAAGGTGAAATCTGAGAAAGTGTTATCTTCCTCTGCATCTGCATCCTCCATCATTATTCATCATGGTAGTATGAAGCGTTGCTAGGATCTTGTCACGGATGTTGGTAAAACCTTGATGAATATGGAGATGATCAAGTTCTTGAAAGCACGCTCAGACACTAGGTTACACCCTCGGTATCAATTGGAATGTGCCTTCCGTTTGCCAAGTTGTCTTATAACTCTAGTTTCCTTTCCATAGCGAGTATGCCATTTCTTTGAAATCCTTCAAATGTTCTCTTGCGAATTGCCTTGGCTTGGTATGAAGAGTTTCAATGATCTATGGATCAAAAGTAATTCTTTTCCCACTTAAGGCAATAATTCTATGAGTCACCTCCGCTAAGGTGCCCCGTTATGGAATCATGGCAACTTAACTCCTTGCTACTTTGAAACCCATGCACCATCTTACTTAAGCGTGGAATTTTTGCCTACCAAATGGAACCCTCATCATCCCCTTCTTTCCATTGCTCCTAATGTGTGTTTTATGTCTCAGCTCAAGAGATGTTCTTACATTTCCCTCCATGAATTGATCTTGAGTTCTTGATCTTTGAGGAGATCGATTCCTCTAGAGATTCTTTCTGTCGTCATCATGTTGGATGAAGATCTCGAAAGAAAAGACGTCAAGATCAATTTGAACCAATGAATCAACATCTTCGAGAAGGGCAATTGGATCATGAAGGTCGTGTTAGCTTTGTGTCCCCTCTATCTTCTTACCTCACGTCTTGAATCTCGGGATGAGATTCTTGTTTAGTGGGGGTGAGTTGTCATAGCCTGATACGTCTCCAACGTATCTATATTTTTTGATTGTTCCATGCTATTATATTATCTCTTTTGGATGTTTTATATGCATTATTATGCTATTTCATATTATCTTTGGGACTAACTTATTAACCTAGAGCCCAATGCCAGTTTCTGTTTTTCCTTGTTTTTGAGTTTCGCAAAAAACCAATTCAAAATGGAGTCCAAACGGAATAAAACTTCATGATGATTTTTCTTGGACTATAAGACTCCCAGGGGACTTGGAGTGCAAGTCAGAAGAGCCATGAGGCGGCGGTAAGGGTGGAGGGCGCGCCCTAGGGGGCGCCCCCTGCCTCGTGGGCCCCTTGGGACTCATCTGACCTAGCCCTTCATCCTATATATTCACATATATTCCAAAACCCTTCAGGGGAGCCATGAAACCACTTTTCCACCGCTGCAACCTTCTATACCCGTGAGATCCCTTCTTGGGGCCTTTTTGGCAACCTGTCGGAGGGGGATTCGATCACGGAGGGCTTCTACACCAACCCTATTGCCCTTCTGATGAAGCGTGAGTAGTTTACCTCAGACCTACGGGTCCATAGCTAGTAGCTAGATGGCTTCTTCTCTCTCTTTGATTCTCAATACCATGTTCTCCTCGATGTTCTTGGAGATCTATCCGATGTAATCTTCTTTTGCAGTGTGTTTGTCGAGATCTGATGAATTGTGGATTTATGATCAGATTATCTATGAATATTATTTGAATCTTCTCTGAATTCTTATATGCATGATTTGATATCTTTGTATTTCTCTTCAAATTATTGGTTTTGTTTGGCCAACTAGATTGGTTTTTCTTGCAATGGGAGAGGTGCTTAGTTTTGGGTTCAATCTTGCGGTGTCCTCACCCAGTGACAAAGTAGGGGTTGCGAGGCATGTATTGTATTGTTGCCATCAAGGATAAAAAGATGGGGGTTTCATCATATTGCTTGAGTTTATCCATCTACATCATGTCATCTTACTTAATGCATTACTCTATTCTCCCAAACTTAATACTCTAGATGCAGGCATGAGTCGGTCGATGTGTGGAGTGATAGTAGTAGATGCAGGCAGGAGTCGGTCTACTTGACATGGACGTGATGCCTATATGCATAATCATTGCCTTGGATATTGTCATAACTTTGCGCTTTTCTATCAATTGCTCGACAGTAATTTGTTCACCCACCGTATTATTTGCCTTCATGAGAGAAGCTTCTAGTGAAACCTATGGCCCCTGGGTCTATTTTCCATCCTATTAGTTTCTGATCTACTATTTTGCAATCTTTTATTTTCATATCTCTAAACCAAAAACCCAAAAATATTTTATATTTTGTTTAGTTTTATCTATCTCTATCAGATCTCACCTTTGCAACTGACCATGAAGGGATTGACCACCCCTTTATCGTGTTGGGTGCAAGTGTTTGATTGTTTGTGCAGGTGCATAGATTGGGGACTTGCTTGTACCTCCTACTAGATTGACACCTCGCTTCTCTAACTGAGGGAAATACTTATCTCTACTTTGCTGCATCACCCTTTCCTCTTCAAGCTCTGCACAGCCCTAGACTTTTCTTGTAATTAGTTACACCAGTGAGCATCATGCATTATGTCAAATTCAAGATACTAGATTGAGGAATATTCAGAGCCTCAAAATTATTTTAATAAAGGGAAAAGAACCCTAAAATCTAATTCAATGAACCCAAAATGCCCTTCATCAATGTTTGATAATTTTGACAAGGCTTTGAGACCAAACCAAAAATAGTGAAGTTTTTTGTGTAATATTTTGGTCACTGAATTTAAATCACTATTGTATTTGAGTTTGAATTTTTATCCATATATTTAGAATATAAATTCAAATGCTTCTAGAATGAATTATTGTGCATTTGGCTAGGTCCATATCTATATCAAAATATTTGAGAAACTTTTTGGCATTATTTGAATTTGTCTAAATTCAAAATGGTGGCAGAAATAAATAAATAAAGAGAAAACAGATCATGAAAAATAAAACAGAGAAAAACTTACCTGGCGCTCATCATCCGGCCTGCTACCGTTGCTGGCGGCCCAGCTCACCAACGCCGCCACCGTCTCCCACCTCGCACTAGAAGGATGTGAGGCGCATGGTCCACGCGCGCCGTGCATGTGCTCACCACCTCCTCTCTGCATGTCTGGCCCCTCGCTGCCCTGGATTCCTCTGTGCATCGCCACGACCCCCTAACCTCTCTCTCACACCCGTAGCCTCTCCCCTCCCCTCCTGCTCTCTCTCTCTCTCTCTCTCACGGCCGCCCGAACTAGCCAGATCTCGCCACCGGAAAGCACCGTGCCCTCTGCCGTCCCCTTGCCCCGTGGCTGTGACCTCTAGATCTGCCTCGACGTCGTGAAGCTCCAAGCCGAAGAACGCGCCTGCGGATGCCCTGCAGCCTTGTCACCATCGCCACTTTCTCGTCTGCTCCGACAAATGCCGTCGCTCGATTCACCAACCTCCGAGCGCCCCCGAGCCCGCTGACCAAGGTAGTCAGAATCCCGATTTGACTGCTAGAATCCTACGACTTCACGACCCTACGAAAGCATGTCGATCCAAATCCCACTATGAATCCGAATCAGGTAGAATCCATGTCGAGTCACGATCCAAATCATAGAATCCTGTACAAAACTGTACAATCTCGACTATGCTATGGACTACATCCGATTCTACTAACTTATCTAAGCTGTCTGCTTAGTTGTAGCAAAATAGTATGCCATCATCCAAACCCCTTTTCATATACCTTATGGACCTTTATTCCCCTCCTAAGTCCAAATGCTCAGCCGCGGACAGCTTTGATCCAGCTCTTAGAAACCCTAGATCGAAATTGAGGATCAGGCTTGTCAAAATATGGAATTAGCGTGAAAAGGAGGATGCTTCAAGATTGATCGGAGAAGGAGAGCAAGACCCTTCAAGGTTTAGCATTGTAGGTCAGATAGACAAGTGATCGACTATTCGCGCACTCTAAAAAGAACATTAGTAAATTTCATGCATTGCAGGTTTAAATATTCTATATATTTCCCTCTCATATATGTTCCATACATGCGAGCTACAAGGTAGGTTAGCCATAAAAAGAAGTGGAATACAACTAGCATTGATGTGTATGTTCTTTGCTCCATATTTAGTGTCAAAACTCTATAGAACCCATATAAATTTTTTGTGTGCATACAAAATATCTTATTTGAGTAAATCTAGTAGAATCCTCGATTCCACGACTCGATCTTACGACTCGATTCTGTCCGAGGAAAATCGATCCGACTCCGAGTCCCGACTCTGACTACCTTGCCGCTGACCCTCTCTGTCGCATCCTTGTGAGCTCCCGCACCTCCCCCCATGCTCCCCCTTTCCATGTCTGTTAACCGCAGCCCTGCCATGGCCGAGGAGCGCCGCCGCCTAAGCTCATCTCTGATGATGCTCCGGCGACCCTCTGGTCTAGCGAGTGTGTCCAATGGCTTAGTGAGCTCGCGCAGATGCCGTAGGAGGCAAGAGACAGTCGAATTGCACGTTTCAGTGCTGATCTCGTGATTGCCGTGTTTCGGCCATCACTGACATCGTCGCGCCGTTGTTACAACGCATCCTAGCTGCTGCCGCTTGCTGCAACGGGTGTGCACGAGCCCCAGCTCCTCGTAGATGGGCTCGACTGTCGATTTGGTCACTGGAGGGCAAATTCCGAGCCCCTCCGCCGTCTCTGGCCTCGTCGGCGACGAGCCGCGGGTCAACTCCGGCGAGTTTGACTCTGGTTGACTAGGTTTGACTTCACCATGAGTTGCTGACATGTGGCCCCAGCCTCTGGGTTAGTTAGGTTAATTAGTTAATTAGCACTAACAGCTCGTGTTAACTAGTTAAGACACTGACACGCGGGCCCCACTGGTCAGGCTTGGCCTAGGCTGGCTCTAGTTGACTTGTTGATGTCACACCAACGTCATGCTAACGTAGTAACTATTTCTGGAATTTAAATAAATCTAAATGATTTATTTGCTTTCAGAAATTTGCCTAAACTTCTAAAATCATAGTAAATAAACCGTAGGTCAAAATGAAATAATTTATATATGAAAATGATCAGAAAGATCCAAAGAATATGTTTATGGCATTTCGATGCATGTTAGAACAACTTTTGGCTACTGTTTAGGAAAACCAAAAAATGACATTTAAATAACTACATGTGGAGTTTGAATTTGAAACGTTGGTTCAAACCAACTTCATTTAATATGATTACTAGTTGCATTAGGTCAATGAACATTATGTTGCCATGTCATCATAATGCATCATATTGTTGCATTGCATTGATTTTGTTACCTCTTGTTTGCTGGTGTTTGTTCCCTCTCAGTGGACGTAGTTCCGACGATGAGTTTGATGACACCGATGAAGAACTATACAATCTTCAGAAGTGTCAGGCAAGCAACCCCATTGAAAATTTTGATATAATCCCACTCTCTCGCTCTTGCTATCTTTTACTGCATTAGGAGAACAATGTTTCAACTGTTACATGATGCGGTAGCTTAACCCCTTTCCTCTACATGACATGTCTTTGCCACATTAAATAGTTGAAACCACTAGCATGAGTAGGAGTTGTTTGAGCCATGATGTGCTTACTCATTTATGTTTTGCTTGTTATGTCTGCTATGCCTAGAGTTGTGTCAGGTCTGATTCATCTGGGATGGATTGGAATGGTAATGAACATGTCCTACTATTGAGAGCTAAGTGTGTGAGCACGATTTGGTAAAGGTGGCAATGAGAGGCCATGTAGGGGGTACATGGTGGGTTGTCTTATTGAAACTATCCTCACGAACCGAGTTCCATGTTTGTGATCCAAGAACAGTTACTACCACATGTTGGGCCCGAAACCAATCACTGGTACGCATCGGTCCTATACAAATGGTTTTTAACCCCTTTCCGCGGCGACATTTGGGACCGTCGCCAAGTGAGTGTGGGTGATAGGGTGTCCTTCCCACACGACCCGGAAACCGTCGGGGATATGGAGCAATGATCCAGAGGCCTTCCAAAATGTAATCGTGTGCGATGCAGCACACCCTAAATTCTTTCGCACGTGTGGTATCGCTGATTAAACGTTTCTAATGACGCAGTGTAACCATACGGTATGTCATAATCAATAGTTTGGGAAAGAGTATGTAAGGCACATGGGCCAACGTATGAACTATGTGTGATTTGTGCCCCATCGCACACAAGTTTTCTGCGTAACCCATCTGCCCTGCAAGACACCACCGCAAACATTTCCCAATAATTACCGTCTGCGATAATGTTCTATCACAAATGGTTCAGGAGCCCCTTTGCACACATACAAGTGTTGCAGACCATTTGTGATTTGTTGGGTATCATCGACGGTTGCTGCAAGAGTGACATGTGCTTTTCGTTTGTGATCCCACACGTTTCCTGAAAAAATTACGACTGTGATTGTATTTTACATTGGGCACGGTTTACTTCAAGTTCTCGTGTGCGATAACGCAATACCACAAACGGTTCCGGAGACCCTACACACATGTAGTAGTGCTACAAATCGTTTGTGATCTGTTGTGTATCACCGATGGTTCCGCTATGTTTGACATATGCTTAGCCGCTAACTCTTACTCAATGTTGCAGGAGAAGGCATGCTGAAATCTTCATTATCACCAGTGGGATTGATGTAGTGATTCAGGAAGAAGTCGCTGATAAATCTCCGAACTATCAGCAATTCACCAGCCGGGAGCGGATCAGGGGTCCTCGGTTTTAAGATCAGCTGTAGTATTTTTAAGATCAGAATGTGCCATATGAGTGGAGTAGAAGATGTTAATTAAGATAGACTTGCTGGTACTAATTCGTGAGGATCGTCACAACTATCAGCAGATTTGCAGATGGAGATCATGTGTCTGCAAACATAGTATCCACAAATGTTGATCCCTGCTTCTTGCTGAGGACACTGAAATTTCTTGTACAGAATTAGTCATGTATTTCTCTGTTAGGAACAACCTAACCGGTGTTGGATGTATTATTTTTCCTTTGGACAAAATAGAAAGAGGTTTATTTAGAAGCTTGAACATTTGACTAGCGTAAGAAAAGGTATTTGCAGACTGTTGGATAAATTTTCCAAAAACAACAGATTTGGATGTGTTACCAGAGAAATGATCTCGTGCTGCAGAGGTAGTTCCCTCTTGATGTAACACCCACGATGCGGTTATATCTCCCACGTGTCGGGGCACGACTTAGAGGAATAACCGCATGGTAGGCATGTCGCAAGAGGGGTAATCTTTACACATCCCATGTACTAAATAAGAAAGGGATAAAGAGTTGGCTTACAATTGCCACTTCACACAATTACAAGTTAAACATACATCATCCAGAATGCAATCAAGGTCCGACTACGGAACCAAAATAAAAGAAGAAAACCCCAAATGCTAGATCCCCAATCGTCCCAACTGGGCTCCACTACTGGTCAAAAGGGAACGAAACAAAACAATGATCAAGGACTTCATCGAGCTCCCATCTGAGCTGGGTTGCGTCACTTGCACTGGTATCATCGGCACCTGCAACTGTTTGGAAGTATCTGTGAGTCACGAGGACTCAGCAATCTCACACCCGCGAGATCAAGACTATTTAAGCTTATGGGTAGGGAATGGTAATGAGGTGAAGCTGCAGCAAGCACTAAGCATATATGGTGGCTAACATACGCAAATAAGAGCGAGAAGAGAAGCAACGCAACGGTCGAGAAGCTAGAAGTGATCAAGAAGTGATCCTGAAAGCTACTTATGTTCAAGCTTAACACAAGACCATGTTCACTTCCCGGACTCCGCCGAGAAGAGACCATCATGGCTACACACGCGGTTGATTCATTTTAATTAAGTTAAGTGTCAAGTTCTCTACAACCGGATATTAACAAATTCCCATCTGCCCATAACCGCGGGCACAGCTTTCAAAAGTTCAAAACCCTGCAGGGGTGTCCCAACTTAGCCCATCATAAGCTCTCACGGTCAACGAAGGATATTCCTTCTCCCAGGAAGACCCGATCAGACTCGGAATTCTGGTTACAAGACATTTCGACAATGGTAAAACAAGACCAGCAAAGCCACCCGATGTGCCGACAAATCCCGATAGGAGTCGCATGTATCTCGTTCTCAGGGCACACCGGATGGAAAAGACGTCGGGTTGGCATAAACCCTGGTTGCCCAGGGGGCGCCAGACATCACCCAGTTTGGACCAACACTCGAAGGAGCACTGGCCCGAGGGTTAAAATAAAGATGACCCTTGAGTCTGCAGAACCCAAGGGAAAAAGTCTTAGGTGGCAAATGTTAAAACCAAGGTTGGGCCTTGCTAGAGGAGTTTATTCAAAGCAAACTATAAAGGGGTTCCCATAACACCCAACCGCGTAAGGAACGCAAAATCAAGGAACATAACATTGGTATGACGGGAACTAGGGCGGCAAGAGTGGAACAAAACACCAGGCATAAGGCCGAGCCTTCCCTTTACCAAGTGTATAGATGCATTAATTAAAATAATAGATATTGTGATATCCCAACATATCCATGTTCCAACATGGAACAAACTTCAACTTCACCTGCAACTAGCAACGCTATAAGAGGGGCTGAGCAAAAGCGGTAACATAGCCAAACAATGGTTTGCTAGGAAAGGTGGGTTAGAGGCTTGACATGGCAATATGGGAGGCATGATATAACAAATGGTAGGTAGCGCGACATAGCGATAGAGCGAACAACTAGAAAGCAAAGATAGAAGTGATTTCGAGGATATGGTCATCTTGCTTGAGATCCCGCAAGGAAGAAGAATGAGTCCATGAAGAAGAGAAACGGACGTAGTCGAACGGATCCTCACAACTCCGGAACGGAACCGAAGCTAACGAGAGAAGCAACCCGGAAAGAAGGAAGCAACATAGTAAACAACCATCACATAAACATGGCATGATGCACAACCAAGTATGATGCATGTCCGGTTTAAAGAGGCATGGCATAGCAAAGTGCACAAACAAAACTACAAATTAAGTGGAGCTCAATATGCAACGAGTTGCATATTGACGGAACACCCCAACAATTATTTAGTTCACTCCCGGTTAGGTACTCAACAATATTAAATGTTGGTTAACATGGCAAGGGGGTGAAACATAAACAAACTAACTATCTAAGCAATTTAAATGGGGCCGGAAACATCAAACAACAATTCCGGTAAATCCCCATATGCATTTAGCAATTTAATGCAACAACAATTTTAAACATTTTGAAAGTTATTATCATGATGCGGATGACATGTGCAAGTTTATGCAATTTTTATTAAAAGTTGACATGAGCATAATATGAAGCATTTTTCATCGCGGCGGAAACGAAAAGGGTGCCACGGCAACAAATCCGAAAATGATGCCACGGCAACAAATCGGTTCCGGTAGATCATGGAGATACCGGTGCAAAAGGAAAAGTGACGGGAGCGTGTCATGCAAGGATGGTGGGGTGGTCCCGGATACCGGGTTCCCACGAGTCGGCGGCAAGGAAACGAGTGACAATTCGGACATGGTGCAAACACGAGTGTCGGCGATCTGGAACGGGGGTCCCCAGACTTGCCTGCCTGTGGCCTGCGGCGTGGCTCAGGTAGGGGCCCAGCGCGGCCCATCTTCATCAGCCCAAGCTCAAGACCCTCGCGAGGGGCCAAGCCTCGCGGGGTGGACGACAGGAAGCTTCCTCAGAGGCAGCCTTATCCGGCAGGCTCGCGAGGAGGCATAGAGATCAATGCAGGAGTACCTCGCAAGGATCCCATGACGCAAGCCATGACGATCGAGACCAGGCGGGCGCCGGCCTGCGCAGTGTCCTTGTTTCCCCTTTGGTGCAAAGGGGGCAAGAACAGGCCAAGGCATCGGTCAAAGGTTGCCATTCCGGTGCAACAAGACCAAGACGAGCAGAGCTGCAGGACAAAGGTCACCGTGGAGCCCAAGACGGCGTCATCACCAGTGCTTTTGGCAGCCGAAGACCACCTTTGGTCAGGATAACTTGTACCATATGTTCCCCTTCAAAATGGCCAAGTGTTGGCGCCCTTCCCGCTCATTATTTGGGGAGAGGCACAGGGCCTCTATAAATAAAGCTAGCCTCCACAAAGGAGATGAGGAGACCGGGGAGAACCCTAGCAGAGAGAAAGAGAACCCAGTAGAGACTAAGTAGAACACACCGCACCAGCTCAAGAACACCCCTTGTAAGGCTGTTCTTCCCTTGTACTGTCTATCATCAGCTCCAGAGGCAATCCACCACACCACACACTGGAGTAGGGTATTACACCACAACAGTGGCCCGAACCAGTATAAACCCCGTGTCTCTTGTGTTGTTCATCATTTTCATCTTAGTTCGCACGAGAGGATCAGACGCAGATCGGTAGGGGAGAGATTTCCGCGCGCACCCCAGTGTTCGAACCTCAAGGGTCTGCCGGAACTCGAAATCCGACAACGAGCATCTCAAACATTGCAAGCATACGTCCACGGGTTATCGTCTCGGCGGTTATACCTCCGAAGTGCGCGGTTCGGGACGGTTCGGGTTCGGAGGGATGTAGACGGAAGTAGTTGTACAATTGGTCCACGGCGAGGGTAGTGGTACATGTTTATCGTTGCACAAGTTTCTGTAGATGTTCGGGGTCACGGCAAGGAACTTGATGCATCGTTGAACTTGGCGTCTGAGGAATCCCGCGTAGTCGTACACGAGTCATAGTCAAACTTGACGGTTCTGTTACACGGTTCTTCGTAGATGGTAGTTATACACGGTTCATAGACGCTCATAGTCATGGCGAGGAACTTGACGAAACCCAAGGCGACGGTAGTTGTACATGGTCCACAAATCATCGATCGTTCAGGGTCCGACTTGTGGGTCTTGCCGACATGAAGGGGTACTTGCTGTTTTCGTGTAGCCGAACTTGAGGGGCGCCGACATCATTGTACTTGGTGTCCATGGGTACTTGACAAGGATGAAATGGAACGCAATGGTTGTGGTACATGGCGTCCGGGGTCTTCGGGGATTGTCCTTGGACTTGGAGGTGCTAGTCTCCTCGGTTCAAAAGTGATATGCAAGGGCCAAAACAATCGGCAACTTGGGCGGCTCCTCAAGGCCATGGAGATGACAGGCAACAGGAGGCTGCTGGTGGAGGCAGAGCCATGACGAGGAGGTCCTGCTCTGTCAGCTGCAAGTGATGGGCGAAACGCAGGCAGCAGCAAGTCTTTGGCGCGAGGGAGAAAGGAGTTGGCGCGTGGGAAGGAGAAATAGGGGAAGCAGGCGAGCAGAGTATGGGGGCGCCGGAGAAGGGGCTCGCCGGCGGGTGAGGCAAGGTGGCTTCGGCCAGGGCACCGGTGGCCGGGGACGGACGAAGCGATGACGAGGAGGCCGGGGTGCGGAAGACGACGTGGAGGAGCATAAGATGAAGGAGGCGGGAGGCGAGCTGCGCGTGAGGGAGGAGGTCGAGGCCGGCGCTGGTGGGCGCTGCGGCGGCGTCCTGCTAGTCGCCGGAGCAAGCGGCGGCGAGGTGCGGCGCTGGGGCGCTCAAGACCAAGCGAGGAGGGCTGCGGGGATGGAGCTGCAATAGCGACAGGGAAGCGCGGCCACGGGATCGAGCGCGGGCGCTCTCCTGGTGCTCGATGCATGTGTGGTGGCGGCGCTGAGGAAAACGAACGGGAGGAGGAGGGAACGAGAGATGGGATCGATCGGCTTAGCGATCGAATAGCTAGGGTTAGGAGAGGAACTGGGCCTGTTGGCCTAGGAGGCTGCGGGAGGCCTTGGGCCGAGAGGTGCAAATGGCCCGGGAGATGGGCTTCTGTTGCTGACCTCCTCACCTAACAGGAAAAAAAGCAAAGAGAGAAAAGGGAGAGGAAAGAAAGGGGCTGGTCTAGAAAGCTGAATTGGGCTTAAAGGCAAATGGGCCGGCCTGGTTCTCTCTTCTCTCTTTATTTGATTTCCTCAGACAGAAAATAAAACAGGAATGAGCAGGGATATAAGGGATGAATTTGAAAGAAGTGATAGTATTTCTGGACTCCTGGAATTTTGAAGGATTTGAATAAACTTGTTTGGGCATTTTTAAGGAGAGAAAAATAATTCAAGTTTGAATTAGATTCAAACTTGAGTCATTTTTTAATACAACCACCCCGATGTTCCGCGGTGCCAGATCTGTGGCAAACCTGGTCACACTGCCAGGGATTGCTGGTACCGCTATGACGAGGACGAGGAAGACTCCCAATATGATGAAAAGGTCGCGGCAGCGGCAGATGGCTCCTATGGTGTCGACACCAACTGGTACCTCGACAGCGGCACCACCAACCATCTCACTGGTGAGCTAGAAAAAGTGACTCTCCGTGAAAAGTACCACGACAAGGATCAGATTCACACCGCCGACGGTGCAGGTATAAGGATCAGTCATGTTGGTCATTCAGTTATACATATCCCTCATCGCAAAATACACCTTAGGAAAATCTTACATGTCCCTAGTGCTCATAAGAATCTCCTTTCTGTTCATAGAATTGCCATTGATAACCATATCTTCCTTGAGTTTCACCCTTTCTTATTTTTGATCAAGGATCAGGTCACGAAGAAAGTACTCTATCGAGGTAGATGTGTTCGAGGGCTTTACCCGTTGCTTTCGGAGTTTACAAGATTCAATAGACAAGTCTACAGTGCCATCAAATTATCTTCCACACGATGGCATGATCGCTTAGGACATGCTTCTTTTTCTTTGGTTGAACGTTTGCTTAGAAAGAATAAGCTCCCATTTGTTGGAGAGCGTAATACTGAAACTATTTGTGATTCTTGCCAAAGAGCAAAATGTCATCAATTTCCATACCCTATCTCTACTAGTCTTTCTACTCAACCTTTGCAATTAATCTTCTCAGATGTTTGGGGCCCTACCCCTAGTTCTGTTGGTAGACACATGTATTATGTCAGTTTCATCGATGACTACAATAAATTCTCTTGGATTTATCTTCTTAAGAAAAGATCCGATGTTTTCCAAGTGTTTCAGAATTTCCAAGCGTTAGTAGAACGCGTGTTTGATCGTAAGATCATTGCTGTCCAATCAGACTGGGAGGGGAATACGAAAAGTTGATTTCCTTCTTCCAAACTCTTGGCATTTCACACCACGTGTCGTGTCCACACGCTCACCAACAAAACGGATCGGCTGAGCGCAAGCAGCGCCATATTGTTGAAGTTGGTCTTGCTCTTTTAGCCGGTGCTTCTATGCCCCTTAAGTTTTGGGACGAAACCTTTTTGACCGCCGTGCATATTATTAACATGCTTCCTAGTCGTGTCATACACAACGAAACTCCCATGGAACGGCTTCTCAACACTAAGCCCGACTACAAATCCCTTCGCGTCTTTGGCTGTGCTTGCTGGCCGAATCTCCGTCCCTATAACAATAGGAAGCTTATGTTTAGGTCAAAACAGTGTGTATTTATTTGGTACAGTGCCCAACACAAAGGTGTTAAATGCCTTGACGTTGCCACTGGTCGTGTTTATATATCCCGTGATGTGGTCTTCGACGAAACAAAGTTCCCTTTTTCTGATCTACACCCAAACGCCAGAGCCCTTCTTCGCAAAGAAATCCTTCTCTTGTCTCCTCATCTCACCGACATTGATCAAGGGGGTAATAACTGTGATGATCAACTACTGACTAATCCCATGTATGAGCCTTGTGATGACGCAGGAGAACATGTAGAAAGAAACCGAGGCCAAAATGATGAAGAAATCGCCTCAACACAGCCATATCGCATGTGTCCAGGCGCAGGGAACAAATCCTCCCTGGGATCTACGTCGTCAGACGCGTCAGGCGCATCGTCTTTGGGATCACCGCCTGCAGGTGCGCCAGGCGGGCCAGGGCGATCCGCCTCCGAATCCGCGCCGGCTTCCTCGTCAGGTGCAGTCGGGCGCTCGGGCAGGAGCAGCTCCGGCATCGATACCTGGCGGCCCATAGGTGGCTCCACTGGGACGCGGTTCCTAGTCCAGCCTCTTTGCTATAAGTGACGCGAAGCGGCCCGCTCGACAGGCATAGGGACAGGCGCGGAACCCCATGTTGATGCGCCATCACGCGACAATGATGAGGCATGCAGGGCCAGATCTTCTGTGGCCGTTGTGCCATGCAGAACTCCTTCGGCTACCATAGAAGATCAAGCTCAGGTGGATCCGGCTGGCGCTGTGTCAGAATCCACCTCGGGATCAGCTGCAACAGTAGATTCGGTGCATGTCACAGGATCTTCTGTGGCATAAGCTTTAGCAACATCGTCCCAACACCGCACACGACTACAAAAAGGGGTAATCCAACCTATTAATTATAAGAATGTAACCAAATATGGGCTGGTTTGTTCCATAGGTGAACCTGGTGAACCACACATGCTTGAAGAGGCACTTGGTGATGAAAAATGGAAAAAGGCCATGGATGAAGAGTACATGGCATTACAGAAAAATAAGACTTGGCATTTGGTTCCTCCACAGGAAGGTAAAAACCTCATTGACTGCAAGTGGGTATTCAAAATTAAAAGAAAATCTGATGGAACTATTGATCGCTATGAGGCAAGACTCATTGCAAAAGGTTTTAAACAGCGTTATGGTATAGACTATGAGGACACCTTTAGTCCTGTCGTAAAAGCTGCCACCATTCACCTGGTTTTGTCTATTGCTGTTTCCAGGGGCTGGAGTCTCAGACAGCTAGATGTACAGAATGCGTTTCTCCATGGTGTTCTGGAAGAGGAAGTGTGCATGAAGCAACCTCCTGGGTTTCTGAACAAGAATGCACCTTCTCATGTGTGCAAACTTGACAAGTCATTATATGGACTGAAGCAGGCTCCAAGGGCGTGGTACTCTCATCTTAGTCACAAAATGCAAACTCTTGGCTTTATTCCTTCTAAGTCTAACACCTCATTGTTCATTTACAACAAGTACAACACACATATATTTGTTCTTATATATGTTGATGACATTATTGTCACAAGCTCTTGAGATGAGGCCATAACAGGACTTTTGAAGGATCTTGAGTCAGAATTTGCACTCAAGGATCTTGGAAACTTGCATTATTGTTTAGGAATTGAGTTGAAGAAACATGATGATCGACTTCATCTCTCTCAGGAAAAGTATGCAACAGATCTGGTTAAGAAAGCTGGCTTGCAAGGTTGTAAACCTTCACCTACTCCATTATCAAGCTCAGAAAAATTGTCTCTTATAGAAGGACAACCCTTAAATCAAGATGACAACACAAGGTATAGAAGTCTAGTAGGAGCACTGTAATACTTGACACTCACTAGACCTGATATATCTTTTGTTGTTAACAAAGTTTGCCAGTTTCTTCATGCACCCACTACAGTTCATTGGACTGCTGCAAAACGTATAGTTAGCTATGTCAAGAACACTCTCAATCTTGGTCTCAATTTTAGCAAGTCACCATCAACACTTATTAGTGCTTTCTCAGATTCGGATTGGGCAGGATGTCTAGATGATAGACGCTCAACTGGTGGCTTTGCAGTATTCTTTGGTTCTAACTTGATTTCATGGTGTGCAAGAAAACAAGCTACTGTTTCCAGGTCCAGTACAGAAGCAGAGTACAAAGCATTAGCTAATGCTACAGCTGAGATTATATGGGTACAATCCATGTTGAAGGAACTTGGTGTCAGAAGTACCCAAGCTCCATGTTTGTGGTGTGATAACCTTGGTGCCACTTACCTATCTGCTAATCATGTCTTTCATGCCAGAACCAAGCATATTGAGATAGATTTTCACTTTGTACGAGAAAGAGTTGCCAAGAAGCAACTTGACATTAGGTTTATGCATTCCAGAGATCAAATTGCAGATGGATTCACAAAACCTTTGCCTACAAGAAGCTTTGAAGACTTCAAACATAATCTCAACTTGATGAAGTTGTGATTAAGGGAGGGTGTTAAACAGGTCATTGCACCTGTCACGGCTGTCCAAGGAGATATATGACCGGCTTGGAGATAGACTTGGTAGTTAGCTCTTATATCTATCTATTGTAACCATCTCTATCTCTTTCTCTCCAAGATTGTAATCTCCTGTAATATCTCAACCTCTCTTGTATGCGCAACAGGGTTATTGCGCCCCTGCCTATAAACACGTAGCCATCTCCTCCAACAAGGATAAGAAGTTTCCGCATCTCGCACACACACGACTGCGGACCGACGGACTGATGAGTAGTCGGTTCTGGACCTACAGACTGCTTAGCAGGTGGTTCTGAAGCATCAGACTGCTTAGCAGTCCGTTCCACCAGGTTGGTCTGCTGAGCATGCCCTGCAGCTAGGTCTCCCCCCGCTGCTTCAGCGGCCAGCATCTGAACCGGTGGTGCGTCTTCAGCAGTTGTAGGCCTTGCCACTGGCTGCTTTGGGGAGGAGGATGACATGGCCTATATGCCACAAAGTCAGGTCGGCGGATCACAGGTTGATGCATCAGCCCACGAGAGATGTTGTGGCAAGGAGAGCGTCACCGGCTGAGGAGCGACAGTGGTTGCTCTTGGCGGGGCTTCAGGGATCTCATCGATGAACTCTATTTCCTTTCATGGCCACTGGATGTGATGTAACAGTGTTTCTCCCAAGGTCCTTTGCTCATCGAAGTTTCCTAGCACATTCTTCAGGGGAAATTTATTGAATCCAGGCTTTACTTCAGTCACGTAGCACTTCACACAGCCCGACTTCAATGGCACATTGTCCAACAAGAGGCCATCTTCCAAGAAGGGTGGGCAAACCAAGTTGTTGCACATTTTAATGTACCTTCATAATGTGTAACCACGCCCTTAAGTCTATCTTTCATTCCAGATAGATCAGATATAGCATCATCACGAGTAGCTGCAGTCTCAGTGTCGCTGGGGTTAGCTGATGCACAACTACTCTTGTGCAGTGTTTTCGCGCAATAAGCAGCATCCTCCATGCCCACCTCCCCTCCCATCTGCTGGCTGTCTGTCAGTGTTAGAGTCTTCTACATCATCATTGACTCCTCAACATCCTTTCGAATAGCCGCATAAATCTCCTTCGTCAACCTTTCATACAATGCATTCTGCTTCATTTCACTCCTCGCTTTTTTTGACTATGTACTGCAAGGCAACAGCCTCACAGCTCTTTATTCATCAATAAATAAAAGGAGTCCATTGTACAAAGGATGAAACCAAAGAAAATACTTACAAAGATGACTAAGGGAGAGAGGCTATCCAAGCTAACAATCTATCTCTATATTTAAATTTGATCCTATGAGCTAACAGAGAGAGGTCATGCACAAAATTCCTCCTCCATGATCTGAAGCTAGGTGTCTCATTTCTGAAGATTTTCCCATTCCTTTGTGTCTAGATGTTCCAAGCTGCAGAAAAAACCACCTCAGAGAAGAAAGGTTTATTGAATTCCTTTCTAGAAGCTGAAGCCATCATAAAAGTGGACTTGTTAGGTAGGGCCTGCCAAGTAATCCCAAGATAATTCCAAACTCTCTGACTGAAATTGCAAGAGAAGAAGAGATGAACTCTGTCTTCATGCATGGAAGATTGACATAGAACACAAGTATCATCCTGGACATTCCAATGTCTCTGTTGCATCATGTCCCTTGTGTTAAGACGATCCATCAATAAAAGCCACCCAAAAACCTTTATCTTGAGTGTGAATGAGAATTTCCATATCCACTTGACGATGGGGTCAATCACCAAATGAGAGAAGGTGAAATCATAGTAGATCTTAGATTGAAACTCCCTCGATTTAGGTGGCCATTTCAAAATATCCATCGCATGAAGATCCAGCCTGATAGGTTGTAACAAGGCTTGGAGTTGAGTTAGTTCTAGATAGGCTTCTGAAGACATAGGGAGATGGAAACCCTCAACCACCGATTGGAAATCAAAAAAATCCTTGACAGTTATCATATCATCGATGGCAAAAGAATGAAGCCTTGGGAAACGATCTCTAAGGGCAATAGACTTGTTATCAATTTGCCATAGATCAAGCCAGAACACTACCGTGTCCCCTGCATGCACATGTGGAGTCTCTAAGTTGCAAAATTTGTCATACAGTTTCAGCAGATCCTGCCACCAAAAAGATCCACAAAGCTGAGTAACTTGTGGAGCTGATGAGTGATAGTATGAGTCCCATATAAGATTAACCCATGGAACATCCATTTTGTTAAAGAACTTGAACAGGTGCTTGATTAGCAGGGCTTCATTTTGCACCCCCAAATGAATGACTCTGAGGTCACCATACTTCTTTGGTCTACATACTAAATCCCAAGCAGCCAAAGATTGTCTAGGGGTGTCAGTATTTCCTCTCCAAAGACACTGCCTCCCTATCCTTTCAATTTTCTTGAGAATACCCTAAGGTATAGACAAAGAGCATAGAAAGTATATGGTCGTGGACGTGAGGACAAACTGAAGGAGCTGCAGTCTACTGCCCTGATTAAGTAGACAAGAAGATGCAGACAACCTTCTTTCAATGCGATCAACAAGAGGCATCAGATCATAAATGGTTTGCCTGGAGGTGCCCATTGGTAATCCCAAATACGTGAAGGGCATCGAGCCAACTGAACACCCTAATAGACTAGCAATTATGACTCCTTCTTCATCAGACATGTTCATTGGGATCAGAGAGAATTTACTGAAGTTGACACGCAAACCCGTGGAGTCTGCAAAATTTTGCAGCATATCTTTGAGTGCCATTAATTGGCTGTCAACAGCAGGCAGAACAATAAGGGTACCATCAACGTATTGACCTATAGGATAATTGTTAGACCGTGTTGGGATTGGCCTAGTGAGGATATTACAGCTGCACATGTCGTTTACCATAGATTGCAGGAGATCAACTGCAATTACAAACAGCAGGGGGGATAACGGGTCACCTTGGCGAACTCCACTTTTACAATTAAAATGCTGACAGGGAACCCCATTAAGTAGGACCAAAGAAGAGCCAGACGATAGCAAGCTGCTGACCCAACCATTCCAACGATCATCAAAATCCTTACATCACAGAATTCTGAGTATGGCTTCATGTTCGATCGTATCAAAAGCTTTGGTGAAATCCAGCTTTAAAAGGACAATAGATCTCTTAGAAGCTTTACATTGGTGTATATATTCAAACCACCACACTAGGCAGTCTTGTATAGAGCAACATTTTAGAAATCCATACTGGTTACAGTGGATGCATTGGAGTATAACTTTCTGTAAACAATTCGCCAAGAGCTTGGTTAGAAACTTTAAAAATGTGTTTGTTAGTGACATTGGCCGAAAATCACCAACAAATTCAGGGCTCAACTTCTTCGGTATGGGAGCAATGAGGGAACTGTTAAGACACTCCAAATTGCATTTTCCATCATAAAATTCCTTAACCAACTACATAAAATCATCCTTGAGAACACTCCAGCACCTATTCAAAAAGAGACCTGTAAACCCATCCGACCCAGGAGCACGATCTATGGGCATATGTTTGATCACCTCGTCCACCTCAGCTTCTATGAAAGGCCTAGATAGTTCATCAAGTCCATCAACTCTAGTCAGAAGACTATCAAGATCAAAGCCCATGTGTATGCCCTTGGATTGGCCCATGCGTTGCTTGAAATCAACCCAAAACATGGAGGCTAACTATTGGTGATCAGACACCACATCGCCTGCAGCATTTTTAATGGAGGAGATGGTGTTTCTATGATATCTCTCAGTAACCATGGCATGGAAAAATTTGGTGTTTTCCTCGCCAACTTTGATTGATCAGATGGTACATCACTGCTTCCAATATATAAATTGCAATCTAAGAATTTCCTCCAAATGAAGCTTCACAATCCTTCTGAAGTTCATGTCTGGCCAAGTAAGTGATCTGAGTTCTTCCAAACCATCAAAATACAATATCACCTTGTTACAGTCCATGATTAGGGTTTTAACCTTGGAAAGACTCACATGCCACCTCTTAAGAGCATAACATAGAGCTTTGAATTTGGCCAAGATTTTACCAACATCAGAACTTTTCCTTACAGGTTTATTCCAAACCTCAGATACACAATCTAAAAACCCTGGCACGTTCACCCAATAGTTCTCAAATCGAAAGACTTTGGCCTTGGGGATAGATGTGGCAACTGAAACCACACAAGGCACATGATCTGATGTCGTCCGTGCAAGAAGCATGACCATAGTATTAGGATGATCAGATGTCCAAGAGACCGAGGTGAAAACCAGTCAATTTGCCCGAGAAGGGGATTTGTTTGCATATTGGACTGTCTTCCTTTGATTGGCAACTCCACTAGCCCTGGATGACCAATTATTTCATTAAAAAGGAAGATGTTATTTACATTACCCCCAGGCAAGTTTTGGTTTTCCAAAGAGCGCATGAAGTTAAATTCACCAAGCAGTAGCCATTTCTCTTCAAATTGTATGTTTAGATTATATAACCATTGAACAAAATCATCGGGTGCTGGATTCTGACACGGACCATAAACTGACACCAATGTCCAACTTCAGATGTGTGCGTGGAAGTAAATTCCACAATAATGCCATAAGAACGAGCTTCAACTAATTTTCCAGAGAAGAAGGCGGAGTTACAAATAACCACAAGACCAACAGAATCACCAACCGATGGCATATACACAAAATTATCAAAACGCCGAGGACAAAATTTCCTAAGAAAACGTTGATCAATATGCATGCATTTGGTTTCCTATAAACATACAATAGAACACCCACTTTCATCTATCTTCTACTTGACTGCAAGTTGTCGCACTTCTGAATTAAGACCACGCACATTCCAACACAATATCTTCCAGTCTCTAAAGATGGTTTGATTCATTACGGACCATAGGAAATAAAAGCAAAAGCAGGTCACGCAATGACCTACAACATCCATCTAATAAAACCATAGAGTTCAACGCAAAAGAACATAAGTAGAGATAAGTGGTGATTAAACAGGTTCACCAGTGACCCAAGATGCTCAAAATTCACTTATCATCAGAACTCTTGCTTTAGCTAGCATCAGAAGGATCAGCAACAAGCTTATCCACCGTGATCTTCTTAGGGGCAAATACGTAGCCTTGCTCCAATGCGCTGGATATTAGAGATGGTCGTTGGAGGAGGCACCACAGATTCATTGCGGGTGGATGGTGTCGGGGTGGCAGGCTGAGTGATGGTTCTACGCTTCTTGGAGCGCATCACATGCTGCGGGTTGGGTGACTGTGGCGGCGCTTACGGAAACCATCACGTAAAGCACTAAGCCTGGCACTGCGACGAACCTGAGAGTTAACCAAAACTGGTCGAGTAGAGGATTTACGAGCTCTCTTGTTGTTGGTGACAGTCACCGCAGAAAACTGAAACTTCTCTGTCACAGGTTCAGAAAGTTCAGAGGGCTCATCGAAACAAAGAGCTCGAGCAATAGGCCGTTTGACTGGCGAAAACTTACGAACAATCTTAGGACCAGTTGAGGGTAGCAGCAAATTGAACTTCAGAACTCCATCAGAGAAGCCAGCATCCCAAGATCGCTTAAGCACTAAAAACAGAGGCACCTACAAAGGCTTGAAAACAACTGCAGAGTCAAAGTGGTGCATGAGGCTGCAAAAGGTACGAGTCTGTTGCATCTGAGGAGGCAGAACCGGCCCAAAGACAGTCAGAACTTGTCCAACATGCATAATCTGTTGAGCTGGAGGATGATCTGCATGTGGATGAAGGGGAACAATAGATGCATTTGGCAGATCATCAAGAGCATTGCCATTGTTGACAGAATCATCAAAACGTTGCAACACCATAGACTCTTGTGACTGAACAGGTTCTTCGACAGGTTCCACTTGTTCTGCAACATCTCCATGTATTTCAGTAGCCTCACCCTACACTTGATCATTGCCGCTTTTTTCATGCTGAGCCTCTCTTCTTTGGTGAGTGTGAAAGCCCTCTCGTGCGGGACATTAACACCTATACCCCTTGCACGACCAGGGGGCTCTTTTGTTTCCAAAGCAACGGACAAAATGTCACATGGCCCTGAGTTCCTGTAGAACCTTCCAGGGATCTTGGAAGCCTCATTTCGGCGTCACGTGAGTTTTCAAAGTAATAAGTTCCATCATCATGCCCCTTTGCACGTGCCCGCAAGTAGTCTCTAGCGTGTTGGCCCCTAATTTCACTAAAGGCTGGATTCCCACCCGCCGCTACTGATTCTTTGTCCTCCTGGTCCCATATCAGTTTCATGCCATAGTATCCTGCCACACCTATACGGTGGGGATGTATGTTCTTCTTCTGAAGTTCCGATTGCTTGAAACTCTTCTCAGCAAACTCTTTAGTTACCCTGACCCTTTTGAATTCTGTGCAGTCTGCCTTTGTAATTTGGGGGTATGTGGGGATTGGGTCCTTGGCTTCACTCAAGTACTTCTTGTATAGCACATGCTTCCAGTTTCTCCAAGCATCCCTAGGCTTCTTCAGTGCAGCGTGTTCCGCCTGCATTCTCCACTGCTCTGGAACGTTGAAGTGATCCATGATATCCTGGACTATCCTTCACCGTGTTTCTGTGCCAGCCTTCCGAAACCCCGACAGATTAATGTTGAGCCTTGCCCAGCCAACAAATCCAAACACACTCCTAAACCTCGTGCATGCTTTATCTAGTTTAGTTGGAGCCCAAGACTTTAAATCAATCTCGGTTACTTCATATACACCTTTAGGCTGGTGTGTGGGATTCCTTGGAGCATCCTCCGTGTCCTGACCAGAAGGGTAATTGCTGCAGCTCTATCCCATTCAAGATTACTTGATCCCTCACAATCTGTTGAAGACCTAGGGTTGTCTGAATCAGATGAAGATACATCGCGTGAAGCATGAGTGTTGTCGTTGCTACTCGGCATCTACAGAGAACACATGCAAATATTAGCAGAACATCATAACCAGATACATTTGATAGACAAAAAAACCCGCAAACAACGGTCTAAACTGCATGCCCGCTTGCTTCGAGCTGCACGCCGCACACACCCGCATGGCACCACAACAAATGGCGATGTGCAATGCCAAGGCATCCAAGCTACCATGTAGAAGTGAACCTCATGTCGGCGCCAGCCGAACTACACAGAGGGATTTAAAAAACTCCATTAGAAACTGAATTCACCCAAATCAACAGCCATAATCTGAAAAAATCCACACAAAATTATTTTTCTCAAGTGATGTGACTGAATCGCACATGCAAAATCTAGAAAAAATATGGCAAGAAACTGTTCTGAACCGCACCACACGACAAGGTGCACTGCACCATGCGTCCACGGTGAACAACACTGGCACGGCACCCACGTATGTGGCTGGCTCGGTCAGGCAGTACTACGGAACCTGCACGCCAACCATCGTCCCTGACTTGCATCGCCTCCATCACGCGCCCACAAGGAGACCAGGCGCTCGAGCTCGTCCCACGGTGCTCAGACCAGTAGCAGCCCCCTGAGGAGCGTGCCTGACTGTGGAATAGAGAGGGTAGGGAAGGGAGGGGATTCACGGCGGTCGTGGATGAACCACACGAAGGCACACAACGTATTGCTTGCAGGATCTAGCAGCACTGCACATCCAAAACAGCAAAAAAGAAGAAAGAAGCCCTTTTCTGTATTGCACGGGTGGTTGTCGCCGCCATTACAGGCGTAGAGAAGGCAGCGGAAGCCATGGCTGCCGGATCTGGAGGATGGAAGCCTTGGCCGGGGACCGAGCTGCACGGGGGGAGGGGGCGAGCTGCATAGGGGCGACGACCGAGCTGCACGAGGTGGGGTGGCGGCCGAGCAGCACAGATGGCGCCATGGTCGGGGACCGCAACGAGGAGGAGAAAGCTCGTCCTTGGCTCGATATGAACCAAGGAGGAGGAGAAGGTGGGGCGGCCCCATGCGACGAAGGGAAAGGAGGCGGCTCGCGCGAGGCCTTGCGGGCTATGAACCGACGATGGCGGGTCGTGTGGGGCCACGGTTGTCCGGATCCAGCGATGGTTGGCCTCGCGGCGGCTCGTGATGCCCGAGCTCGTCGCGGTGTGGCCGGCAACGGGATCCAGTGGCGAAGGAGCACGATGTCTTGGTCCTGGGCAAGGCGGCGGAGCCCTGTGTTGGAGGAAGGTGGAGGGGATCGACGGGGCGGGTCTACTGCTGGCGGCAGCGGCGGAGTGAGGGGGGAGAAGGTGCAGGGGAAGAAGGTAGGGGTGCGATGTTGGTTGGGAAGGGCCGGATCCCGTCGCTAGCTCACTGGAGGTGGAGCGACGGGGTGGTGCGCTACCGGCAACTGCCCCTAGTGCCGGGCCAGCAACGGCAGAAGGTTGG